>NW_022900943.1:1395474-1525342 GCF_012274545.1 Fukomys damarensis
AAAAAAAAAAAAAAAAAAAGAATTCGGGATACCTCCGTAAGGGAAAAGAAACTTCAGCCTTGAGCTCAGCAATCTGTCTTATAAAAGGCAGGCCGGTGGTGCTGCCTTTGAGCTCCGCTGGCTGCACCGCACCTTCTAGAGGAAGTGGCTTCTGGGGTCCCAGCCTTGTGACCGTGCACCCAGCCTGGGCTGTGCTGCTGGGCAGCGTCAGGGAAGGAAGGTTGTGTGCCACTGATACGCTTACATGTGCACTCATGCACACACACTCGTTCCAGATACTCTGTTTTAAGAAAGAAGAAAGTCTAATGTTTGAGAAAAGCTTTCATCAGTGAAAGCTGGGAAAATGTGAAAGTGAAATACTTAATTTTTTAAAGTTTTGTTTAATGTACTCAGAAGTTCTTATTTCCCTAAAAGACGTAGAAATTCACTAAATATCTGGCTAGATTTAGGTATTCTGACATTATTCACACCTTTCACAAGGATCTGCCAGCAGTCAAGAGGTAATGCTACTGTCTTCTCCAAAGGTGTAATTTGCTTAGCACTTACAATGTCTCTTGAAGATACGCAGTTCATTCTGAACAAAGTCACAGTCTTAGAAGTGAGTCCAGTATGTTTAAGAAATTCAGAAAGACTATAAAGTTTCTTCGGAGTGAGGGGAGCTTCTTACAGGTAAGGATTTCAACGTATGACTAAAGTTGTGAGGGCTGGAGTCAGGGTAATACTTTCTGAATTGGTACCAGATGATGCAGTAACACTAATAAAAACCCTTGGAAACATTTTCAGCTTATAAATGTGAAGGAGAGATGCAGGCCTTTAATCAGCTGCTTTTCTAATTATCAGAATGCTTTTTGCTCCGTGGCAAATCAGTGTCCATGTCCATATCATCTGAGAGCATTGTTTCTTGGTGGGAAATGATCAGTTTTAGGTGTCAAACGTCATGAGATTTGTGAAAGCACTCGAAAATTTATTTAAAATTATAGTTTATCTCTGCATTCCAAGCAACATTTTAGAGGTAAGTAAAAGTATGTCCATTATTGGAAAACTCCCTAAAACTTTACGAGTGTTACGTATAACAACTAATGCAAGTCTTCATACTTCACTTGGGTTGACGCCTTTATGTCCATCCCCTTTTGATTTTTCCAAAGGGTTCAGGTGCCTAGTCCTTTCTTCACAAAATATTTATAAATCTTCTACCAGTTATCTACATGCTAGGATTGCAGCAGTGAACGAAACAGGTAGATACACAATAAACAAAAAAGTCTGGCACAGTGTTAGCTAGTGATAAATAGTGTGAGGAAAAATAAAACAGAAAAGGGGACGGGGCGGGATGGGCTTTCTGTTTCAGACTAAGTTTTGGGAAAGTTTCCCTAGAGGAGACATTTGAGTTCAGACCTAAATTAAGTGAGGGAGCAACTTGTGCAGATATCTAGGGCAGCAGTTCTTCACTGGGGTGACTGCTTCCCAGGGACGTCTTGAGACGGGCATCTGGAGACACTTTTATTCATCACAGCTGCTGGAGTCTAGCAGGTGAAGGTGAGGGACACTGCCAAACAGCATGGTGCCCAAGATGGCCCTGCAACAAAGAATTAGCCAGCCCAAAATGCAGTGGCACTGACATTAAGAAACTTACTCTGGAGGCTAAGGAGACAGTAAGTGCAGGCAGAACAGGCCCCAAAGACGGAGATGTGCTTAGCTTAAGGAAAACTTAGGCTTCTGTGGCTGGAGCACAGCAGTGAGAAGATGCATAGCTCAAAATTTATTTAAAAACCAGCTCAGGGTAAGGTCACGTCATTAACAGTATAAACCTCCACGTCTCCCATGTCCTGCCCGCTTTACCAAACTCCTGGCTACAGCTCTCCCAGAGATCTGGTCGGCTTTCTCAGCGGCGCTCAGAGGAAAGCCCTGAAAAGTGTGCTAAAGAAACTGACCTGTGGCATCATAGAGGCACTTTCTTGGCCGGCATCTCGAAGGTGTCCGTGCCCCTCTGACCTCGCAGCCTTATGTGAAGTAAATAAAAACGTTAGTTTGGTGCGTGCGGACACACGCACGGGCCTGCACCTTTGCCCCGAAGAGCTCCTGGAGCGTGAAGGTTATACAGACCTTTCACCCTGCAGGGAGCTCTGGCCTCCTAAGCCTTTCTGCCCTGCCAGTTTTGTGTTGCGCTGATTCGGTCCCTGCGAGTTATTCCCTTCATTATTCCAGCTCATTGATTCATGTTTACTTTTCCAGAAAAAAACTCGCTGAAATTCTGAAGACTGAAAATGAATTCAGAATATTAGGTTTATTGCCTTTATTTTTTAAAAGAGGTATGTTTATAGTAAAAAGTACAAGCTTAAATATCACATGATTTGTCCTACTATGAGATAATAAAAATATACACATACAAATAATAAAATAGAAAATAGATAAATAGGAAGTAGGGAAAAGTTCAAGTAACTCTCTAATGTATTTTAATATATGTATTACTAATTTGTTTCATTTATTTTATTAGTTTTTACTAGCTCATTGAAAAGAAAATTTTGTGCTATTATCTGTCTTTTGTGCAAGAATCTTTTTTGTCTACTCTGAGAAGCTACCTTGAAAATAACAATACACAGTATATTAACTTCTTATTCTCTTATTATTTTGTTGAAATTTTGCTTTATTTTCGCCTAAAATAAAAAAATATAGATAAACAGGTATAAGAACCCAATGATGAATGTAACTGTACTGTATACCTAAAAAAGTACCCATAAACTCAATGAAAAAAATACAGATAAACAAACAGGAGAAAAAGTAATTTCTTAGGTTCCACTATTGCTGGTCTTTTAGTCCGTGTTCTTTTAGTCTGTCTGTCTGTCTCTCCTTTAGCCCACGTGCTCACGCCCTGCTCTCTCCCTCGTCCCTTCTTCCCACCTGCCTTCCCTCCTTCGTTTATACATTTTATTCAAATCTACCAGTGTACTATCATAAAAAGTAATTCTTGTTGAATAATTTTATTTTACTTTATGGCGACGTCTTTCTGTGCCGTTAACCCTCAGCCCCTGCTTCTCAAACTTCCGTGCGTGTGTGAACCACTGGGAGACTTGCCGGAAGCACAGGCTCGCAGCCTCTTCCACACCTTCTGTGTGAGAAACTGCATTTTTAAAAGTTCCAGGTAAAGGTCATGGTATCGGTCCAAGAACTGTATTGCAGTTCTGTGAAGACTGCACTGTGTCCCAATATTGATGTAGTTCTCAGACGTTCAAGTTAGTTCTCCCAGTTTCCCTGTGACAGTGAGACACTTTCTTAGGAATATCCGCAGTAAATATTTCTTATAAACATTAGCATTTTCTTAAAACAAAACCTGGCAAGCCTTAAAGCAAAAACCTGTAATTAGTTTGCTGGCTTATACATAATTTAAGGGAAATAACTTTTTTAAAGAGTCTAAAACAGCAGCTGATTCCACTTTGTAACACATAATACTGTAAATGTTGCCATGTGCTTCTGATCATAAGGCTTCCTCTTCCCCTATCTGCAGTGACCCTTCTTACTTTTGTTACTGTGATCACAGTGTAATTATAATTTGAAAGGCCTTTGCCTCTCTCTTCAAGTCATCTAATTTTATCCATCCTTCAGCATAGACTTTTAATCTCTTTGCTCCAAAGAGTTGCCCCACCCACTCCAGTTCACACTGAACTCGCTTGCAGAACAGTCCTGGTTCTCCTTGGAGCAGCTGTCCCGGTGTACTCTCATCTGCCCAGTCTTGGCTTAGATACGTCCCTTGGCACCTCTGACCCGTTATAAGTGGCTAAGCGAAAGGTCTTCCATGGGCTTCATCCAAGTTCTCGGCAGCGCTTTCACTTTAGAAGAGGACTGAGTGTGCCAGAAAGAGCTCACAGCTTGGAATGAGAAAGCCTGTGTTTGAGGCCCAGCCCTGCCGTTTACCATCTGTGTAATCGTAGAGCTCTGAGCCCTGCTTGGTCATCCATACGATAGGGACAGTCTGTACTATGCTCGGCTTAACAAAGCACTTAGCAAGCTTAGTGTGCGGATTAAGACAATGGTCTGTGTGTCACTCCCCGAAGTCTAAATGATTCACTAAAAGTCTCACGTTGGAGCTTTCTCTAGACGCTTTCTGATGGGTACCACGCTCGGTTCCTTCCTCCCTTCCTCTGTATCTCTCTTTCTCTACCCTTCTCTCCCCACCCCCCACATATACACTGACGTACAAGATTATATCCTGGGTTTGGGATACTTCACCTCGTGGCAGTATCTAGCAGGAATTGAGCAATACATATTGCTACTTTGCACTGCATTCATTTACATTATTTTAAGTTATTCTTTAATTTAAAAATACAAATGTACACAACACAAAAATTTGTACAATATGATGCTTTTTAATATGTATATTTAATGGAATGGCTAAATCAGTGCATCATTTACTTTCTAGTTAAGGCAAACAATATTGGTTTTTGAGTAATGGCAATATGTAGTTTACTTTTAAAATAAATTTATTTCCGTAAAAAAAAGGGCAGGACAATCTAAAGCAAAAAGCTCGGTAACTAGTAGAACATAAATTGTGAAAATATGACAAAACACCGTGCTGATATAAAAGTGACTAAAGTTTAAGAAACATTTACCCACAGAAGCTAAGGGTAAAGCAGTAAGCAAATACCAGTTGTTAGTTTATCTGTGATTAAGTAAGCTACTAGAAGACCAATTCTGTTGGTTGTTCTCCAGCAGAGGCCTGTAGACATAACAGATTCTCAGCAGTGATGTAAAATAGACCAATAAATCAAGTGTTCCATCTTACAGCAATATCCAGAGTGCTCAGACAAGAGAGTGTCTCTGATGAAGATGTCCGTTGTAACACCATGAGGGATTTATCAAAGTAGCTGGGGCAGCTCAACCTGTGCAGCTACACTGGGGAAAGTGATGAGTAAGGTACCTGGCAAGAAAATAGCTCCCTTCATAATCAAACACGGCAGAGACCTAAGGGCACCAGTTGTATACTTTTCTGGGAAAGATTTGACTAAACATGCATTTGTGGGAAGAACAAGAGACTTAACTATGCTCTGAACCAACCTAGTCCCATCACTGTGTTAGAACTCAAAGCGCACTCACGGAGAGTTTTCTGTTTAACCCCATGAAATCCCTCAGAAAAAGGGCAGATTTTATTTTTCCTGTAACAAAGGAATGAAGTCAGAGAAACTTGGTGATTCTTCTGCGATCACATGGTTATTACTCCTTCTCCGTGCTCCGTGCCATTACTTCCCTGCTGTGTGGGCTTTGGAACTTCCCATCTTCCTACCTCCGCAGAGGTGTTCCATAATTTGATAGAGTGTTCTACATTTGGGGATTAAATTAGGTGGATTTGATTAAATTATAGGACTAAATTGAGGTTAAGATCATACTAGTTGTTTGTTTTAAAAGTGGAGAGGAATAAAGTTTCACTTTAAAGGGTACTGACTATGTTTCTGATAGGTGGGGTAGAACTCGTTTTCATGAGGCTGGAGGAGCCTTCCTGAATTCCTCTTCTATCCATGATGAAAAGGTGGAGGTAAAATTTCAGGCTCAGAGTTTAACCAAATCAATTACAAACCTTCTTGTAGCATTGTCTGGTATCTTGGACAAATTGTTTAACCCCTCTGAGTTTCGGTTCAACTATAATATAGAAGAAAAGCAGTACTTACCCCATGCAACGGTAACGTAGATTTAAGGTGGTAAAAAAAAGAACAGTGCCTGGCCATGGCATCGAAAGTGGCCACTCTAAAGACAAGAAGACCTGCAAGGAAAAAATGGAGCTCATGTTTTGGGATATTTCAGTCTCCTCTGAAACATGCAGTCCTGCCTCTGGGGTGGGTGTTATTCTCCTTCCTTCGGATGACAGCAATCACCTTAGGTCTATTCTTGTTTCATTAGCAAACAGTTATCATAATAAGAACAGAGTTCTATGCAGCACATTTTCCATCGCATCTCAGAGCCTCTGCCTCACAGGAAACTGCCATTGCCCTTGCTGTCCTAACATCTGCTCAAGTGAAATGGAGCCCAGAGACGTCTGTAACATCAGATTTCGTCCCGATCCTCCACTGTTTCCTTCTCCACAGTGACCCAAACCATATTTCTTGTATTATCACACTATCTGCCATGGGCTTCTCCCCTCGTAATATTTGCCTTACTGTGAGGTTCCCCAAAAGCAGACATGATGACAAGGCTGTGAGTGCAAGTGGTCTACACGAGCGACCCAGGAAACACTAGCAGGAGCCCGGGGAACTAAGCTGGAGGGGAAAACAGGCAAGCAAAGGGAGTCACAAAGCCACCACCACTGGGGCTGATGAGAATGTACTCCTCACAGACAGCTTGTGAAATGGCCCAGACTCTGGCCCCCAAGGATGACCATGCCATAACCCCTGTGAATGTTAACCTCATAAGGTAGATTTTGCAGATGTGATTAAATTAAGGATCTTGAAATGGAAGGATTATTGTGGGTTACCCCATAGGCCCAACATAATCTCAAAGGTCCTTAAAAGAGAAAGATAACAGGTCAGTTGCAGAAAAATTTGACGATATTACACTGCTGTCTTGGGAGATGGCGGAAGGGCAAGAGCCGAGGAATATAGGCTGCCTCTCGCTACTGGAAAAGCAAGGAAACACAGTGATTCTCCCCCGAGAGTCTGCAGCAGCTTGATTTCAGCCCAAGAACACTCATTCCAGGCTCCTGAGTTGTTAGAGAGTAAATTTGTGTTTCTTTGGTCCCGTAAATTTTTGGTAACGTTTTACAACAGCGATCAGAAACTAACACAGCCATCCTCGGAGCTGCCCTGCTTGTAGGGCAGCGGAGCCAGTGTGCTTACACCTTGACTTTAGCAGCCATTGGCCGAGGGCTCCTGGTCATGGAAGTGCTTGATCCTAAGCACCCAGCTAGCAGTTACAAGTCAGCAGGAGCTGGAGTCAAGGCAGGGAGATGGACGGCACCAGCAGGATCTGCTCCTGCATGCCCTTCATCTGCCTCTTCCTTTTTAATCCATCTCACAGTCGTGGATCATTCCTTCCCGTCAACCCACTGGCATTGCCAGATTCATTGTCCCCAGCTAAGGGGCCTTGCTGTCATCCTCGAAGTTCTACAGTGCTCTTAAGGGAGAGAGCCCTACGAAGGAGCCCCCGTCAGCTGACGAAGGCCAGGGCTGAGTCTTTGATGGTTTAATCACGGCCTTTGAATCTTTACGTGTGGGGGTGCAGGACAGTCAATGAGCTTGGGTATCTGTGTGCAAAGTCCCAGGCGTGGCACATGAACCTGTGGTCCCATGGGCCTGCATTCCTTAGAATAACAGCAGCACCACGAAGAAGCGAGAAAATTGATTTGCAAATAGAGAAGGTTAAGTAGAGGAAACATTTCAGACGTGGTTGTCAACTGACACCAGGGAAACCAAGCCTGAGAAATGTTGAGTTCTGCACATTTACAGAATGTCACGTGTATATTAAGATAAATCCAGCATGTAGGGAGTGCCAATAACAGCAGCCCACCAATGCCAGGGTGTCCTAATGGAAAGTGCTTAGAGTTTCAAAGCTGGGGGTGGAGGACTTCAGGCTCAAAGGACCCCTTAAAATTTGTGCATGGCCCTCACATTGATTTTACCAACTCTGTTGACTTTGTCCTTGCTATTAGTGTATTCTGTAAAAGGGTAGAGAAATAAAAAAGAGTGTATAATTTTTAACTAATGAAAAAATCAAAATAAATATGCTTTAAAATTAGAAAAGGAAGTGTTGACGCTGGCTGGCATGCTCTCGCATTCCTTGCTGTTCATTTACGCAGTACTGCAGTAAGCACATCAGCCCTCTGCGAAGGCTTTAATGCATCCACTCTGCCAGTTAATTAACAAGTTTACGTAATTTGTCTGATGTCATAAAACTGACAATGTAGAGCCTAAGTTTGTTTTAAGAGTTTGTATTCTATCTTATCTGTCTCTTATTTAACATATAACTTGTATTTATACATTGCTGTTCAAAGCCTTTTTCTTATGCTCTTTATATTTCATCTGTAGGGCCAATATCAGTGGGCACATTATATAGATACAGTTACAGAGGCCCAAACTGGTTTGTTTTATTTTCTGTTTTTTGGAGGGAAGGGCTGCCCAAAGAGAGACAGCCAGAAAACAGTGAGACACATCCGGTCATGAGACCTTTCCTGCTCATTGTTGTGTGTGCACAGAAGGGACTGAGTCACCGATGGTCCAAATCCAGATAGTAGAAGGCGGTTCACGTCAGAGTCATTCTGGTGGGGAAAAAGTAATTAGGATCATGAGGTTCTTTCTTAATTATCAAATTAATAGTGTCCTTGAAGAAAATTTGGAAAATACAGAAATGGAGAAAATAAAAATCACCTATGATATCACCAGCCAAAAATAATCACAAGTATTAACTTGGCATATTTCCTTCCAGTACTTGCGGTGTAGATCTGTAGATCTATCGTTTGATATGCCTGTTTTGTAATAACAGATGAGGGGTGCTTGCAAGTCTGGCTGATGTTATCAGAGCCTCCTGGGCCGTAACGTTGCGTGGCCATGACCCTGACGTAGGAAACACCCCTCCGCGGTGAAGCCAACCTGCTGCTGCGATCTTGGCATCTACACATAGAATTCTGTCTCCAGCAGCAGCAGATGAGGCCCAATTTCTCCATTTTGAAGGCTGTTATTTTTAAATCTTTTCAAGGTTGGCAGATGAAAAAAAATTCTCTCAAATTTGCACTTTACAGATTGCAGCTTAACTCAGTCCATTCCCCGAGTTGACTTTGCCAGGTGTCTGCACCTTACGGGACCAGGCTGTTCACTGCTGCTGCAGTCTGGGACCCCACAGCAGGTACCAAGGTGGTCAGATGTGGCCGTAATTCCGAGAACTCCAGAGTCAAGCCATTGCCAGTGTCACAGTCTGAGCAGCTCTGGGAAGGAGCTGGATCTTGTTCATGGTTTTTGTCCTTGTTCCAGATACCTGGTAGGTCCTCACTACAAGTTTTGAAAACTTTGATCTTCCAACTTGCTCTGTGACTTTCAGCAAGTTAGATCACCTCTCTGGGCTTCTGAGACTTCAACTGCAGATGAACAGAAGTGTGATGTGATGCACTCAGTGAGCAAAATGCTAGAGAAACAGTACAACTTCCAAATGGAAAGTCTGCATACACACATCACCCAGCAAGGCTGCTTTCCTTCTCCAGCAAGTGAGGATTCCTGTGTCTTAGAGATTTGGGTCAGTGGGTGCTTTCCAGCTTTCATGCTCTGCTGGAGCGAATTTCCTTTTGTTTCTCTTGCTACAGAGTCTAGCACATTCCATGGCCCTTAGAAAGTCCTTATAAAGAAGAAAGGAATTAATGAAGTCATTAATGATGACAAAACAGGCAAATGAAATTGCAGAGCTGAAGATCGTATAGAACTCATTTAGGGGTCATGTCAGTTACCATTTTACCTTTCTAAACACAACTGTATTAGCATCATTACCTTATGAGCCCTTGCCAGAACAAATTTAAATTATTTAAATAAACTTAAATGACTAGCCATAAAATTTTAATAAAATTTTAATTACAAATTTTATGATAAAACATTTTTCTTTGTTACTGGCCATGGTATAAATACATATTTATCGACATTAGCTTTCACTTTTAGAGGAAGCATACCACATAAGAATGATTATATTAGAAATTTATTTTTTCCTGATTAACTTTGCAACCACATAAAAAACTGTGAAGTTATTTCAGTTTCCAAAGTTAATTTACCTAAGTGGATACTTACAAAGTCAATGGAAAGTGTGAATTGTGTTTCACTGAGATAATGAGCATGCTTATTTTAGCCTGCAATATATGTGTATTTTTAAAAGTTTCACCTCTTGGCATAAAAATACTGTATTTCTAAATAGACAATTAAAATGATAATTTTAGCTAAACCAATCTAAGGAGATTAAAATGTTTACTGATGTAACTCACAACTTTTTTCATATCACTTTATATAATTAAAAATGACAGAATTTTTGTTTTTCCCAAATTCCAAATTAGTTCTCTGCTCAAAATAAATTAGTGCAAAGATAAAGGTATTTGTTAAGTAAATGCAGAAGTTATTACACTTCTGAAGCCTCTGATGCCAGTGTTTATCTTAAGGACTTAATTCATTAGTGAGATCCTGAAACAATGACATACGATGGTGTCTCATTTCTTACTCTTGTGTTCTGCCTCGTAACTGCTGAGTGCCTCCAGTACAATCCATTTCTGGTTTTCACCAGTTAATAATTTACCCCAACACTTGGGTAACAAACTAGCTGAAAATGACATACAATCTATTGGGCTCTACTTACAAAACTTTCCAAAAGGTATGACCAGTTATTTTATTTAATTGGTGATTAGAAAATAAAACTTCAATTCTAAAATGAATCCATTAAGATTAAATTTAAGTTGTATATTTGAGATTAAATTACAGATTTTTAAGGAAACCTTACGCATTTTTAATTTTATATATTACGTTTAAAAGCATGTAGTAATATTGTACATTAGATTTTCTTATAACTTCTGTATTGTTAGGGTTACATTCCCATTTCATGTATCAGACATCATGTTTTACCAGAGACAGTATTTTATTTTATCTTTCTGAAGATATGAAAGATTTAAAACGTACTAAAAATATATAAGAATCATTAAGCAAGCCACAGAAAGCCCCAAACGCAGCATGGGAAGTAAAACCCACCCTGGCTGACCTGTGGCTACCACTTACCCTTGCCTCTCCTTGTCTGCCTCAAGAAGAAACCACCCTCGAGTCTGGTAGAGAGAGGAATGCAGCATTGCCTTACAGATTTCAAAGACAGGTATGAAAGGTTAAAGAATAGAGAGAAAAGCTCTGCGTTTTCTTACATTTTATACAATTGGTGTCTCAGGAGGATGGTCTTCTGCAATTTGTGTGTTTTTAAGTGACACAGAATAACTGTGCATATTTCGGAGGTGCCATGTAACATTTCAGTACGTGTCTACCTTTGAATCAATTTATACTTGTGATGTTTATTGGTACTGAAATATGTAACTCTACATCATCATTCTAAGTGTTCTATGGCACAAATTATCTGACTCCATTCTCTTTTTGGTGAACAATTAGAATGTTTCTAGGGCTTTTTGTGCTGCCATATGTAATCTGTATAGGTCTCTTGATATATCCAAGAGTTTCTCAAATAAACCCTTCCAAGTGGAATGGCTGGGGTAAGATTTGTTCCACTTCCCCTGTGCCAGGTAGTGACAAGTTGCCTTACACGTTAAGATCTACTGATGACAGTTCTCCTATTTAAGTTTTTTCATGATTTCTGTTTCTTCCATCCTTCGTTTGAATTCATTTGATATCCTTTTTAACTTGGAGTGTTCTTCTTTTAGCCTGTGACTTTCACTGGAGCGGGCTTTCCTCAAATGTCCAGTGAAAGGCCAGCCATCCACCTTTGGGGGTGAAGCCCGGATGAGCCTCTCGGGGCCCATATGAGTGAAGGGGTGTGGACAAGTGCTAACTGTGGTTTCCACTTTGAGACGGTTCCTTAGCAGGCACTGCCAGCCTTTGAGCAGGGTAACTGGGGTGGGGGGCCCCTGCAGCCTCCCTGGCCTCTGCCCACTGGATTCCAGTAGCACCTGTCCCCTCCAGTCACAGCCATCACAGACGTCCCCAGATGTCCCCAGCGACAACAGCCCCACCACCACCACTTGTGGTTGAGAACCACTGCTGCAGGACACTAGGCACCTGCTGATCATTTCCCTTGTCCCAGGTTTAAGTTTCCAGAGGCCTTTTCCCTGGATTCATCCACTTCCTTCAACAAAACTCTCCATCTCTTTTCCCTGCTGGAGGGAGAGCAGGGCAGTCGTCCTGATGCAGGGCCCAGGCCAGCCCGACTCAGTTCCTGTCTCCACTCCCTGCCGGCCTGCCCTGGACTGCGTTTGGCATCCCCGACTGCCCAGCCTCCTCGGTCGTCAGCCCCTGCAGGGGAGTCTCACCTGTCTGTCAGGACGGGGAACAGATTTGCAGTCTTTTACCTCTGAAATGAGTGTTGACACGATTCCACCTTTACTGTATTCTGCGTGTCTGAATTCTTCGTGATGAATTCTTAAAAGTAGTACTAAAATACTAAAAAGGTGCAATTTAAAGTGTGCTTTTCAGTACGTGCATTCCAACTCCTGTGCATCCTTCCCACATCTAGTCACAGTTTGTGTCCCTTCCACTGAATAGCATTTATTTTTAGAAAGTCTTTAGCCTGTTAGTTTCCCTGCAGCTTTCTATTAGAGAATAAAAGTAAATTGTGAATCCTTGATGGAACAAGTATTACATATTTTGTCCCTTCTCACAGAAAATCAGTTCTCTATAAAAGATACTAAAGGGGAAGGCAAATTCACCATAGGTAGGGGAAACATACTCATGTCAGTGTAATCTGTAAAATGTTGATGTAGACCTTCCCTTGTATAAAATTCTGTTATTGATTCATTTAAAGTGTTTGCGAAGTGATTAAACCAGTTCTTCAAAATAAGATTCTGTAGGAATACATTTAACCTATCTGTGGACATTGCATCATTTGTTATTTTCTTGTGAAAATAGGTCATTATTTCCCTAATACTTTAACAATGTGTTTGTCTAGAATGAACATTGAAATGATCTAGGGTATTTTGAGTGCATCCTGGTGATCCTGCTTTAATGGGCATCTCTGTTACTGCCCAGCCAATTCATTTTGCTTCTTTTAAGACTTATATTGACCATTTTTTTCCTCCCCTAACCAACCTATTTGTAGATGCTATATTTATTTTACGTCCGGAAAACAATCAAAGCTTAATTTAATTCTAGTTAATAAAATCACATGGAAGAAGGAAAGAAAAAAGGAAGCAAAGAAAGGAGGGAGAGGGAGAGGGAGGGAAGGCAGGCCGATCTGGAATGAAAATCAGAGTGCCCTGGAAATTACCTTTCTGAACATGAAATCCCGCTTTTCCCTAACACTGTTTTCTGTGTGAGAAGCATCTTAAAAACAAAACTGACCTTTCAGGAGGACAGAAGAGATGACTTTAGTACTTATCTGTCTTGTCCATATCCTGTTCCTATTTTTGTCCTCTAAATGTACTTGACTGAGGAAAACACTGTGTTTTTAAACCTCTTCATTTTGCAGATATAATAAAGGGTATGAGATGAGATATATAAACACAATGTTTTTATCACTTGATTTCTTGTCCTTGGTTTTAGGCAGGGCCATCAACAACTGGGAAAGAAATAATTACAACCTGTAACAAAATAATGAATAAAATAATAAGTACGCACAGTATGTCTCCTATAGGTCAGGTCCTGTGACAAAGGGCTTCACTGATAAACAGATACACAGATGGATGAATATTTGATTACTTACAGAGAGAAGCCAACATCTTCATGAATATCACCTCATTTTAGTCTCACAAATGCCCTGGACCCCGTTTTATAGACAGAAACACACGTTACAGCTTTTATGATTCAGTGACTTTGAAACAAGAGCCTAACAATTTTGTTTTTCTGAGATTTGGGAAGTGGTGCAGAGATCCTAAAAGATGAGAGATTTTTTAAATTTAAATGTTGGATTAATTAACTTTCTTTCCTTAAACAGGTTTTATTCCGCATTCTGAATACTTCGCTAGGTACTGGGGAGACCGTGGAGTCAGCGTGGTGGAGGATAGCTGTCCGCGCGCTGGGCGGGCCTCGCTGTGTTGCTCAGGCCGACTCAGATGCTCCTCTCTCGCAGAAACACATTCACAGACACACCCAGCAATCAAGCTTAACTGGCTCTGTCCATCCCTTGCCAAGTCAGACACGAAGAATTAAGCATCACAGAGGGACCTTCCAAACAGTGTCCCAAAGAGAGGGGTAGAGGACGGGAGGTAGGAGAGCAAACCATAGCACAGGGCAAGGCCAGAGCGGAAGCCACTGTTGATAGATTTACAGAGACACACCGGCTTGGCAGCCGGCTGTGGCATCTACTCCCTGACAGCTGGAATAAACATGATATCATGTATAAGACTGCTCTGTAAAATGAATATTCTGAGGGTTAGCCAGATACATTGAGAGAAGTACCCAGTTATTCCTTTATCCGAAACTCCTCACTACCTCCCCTAACTAATATGAATGTCAAATCGTGGAACAGTGTTGAACATGCCGAGACTAAATTAAGTGAACTAAGAAACTAATATTTTGAGGAAAGCTCAAAACTTGGTAAAATTGTCAAGTAAATTCTTGATTCTGTTGCTGTTTTCCCTCTTTTGAGAACTTTTCCTCCGTGGATGAGGGGTACTGGAGAAAACCTAGAAAGCCATGCTGTTTATGACTTAGATCTCTTAACTTAGGCTTCACATGGTCTCTGTCATGTCATTTTAAAAACCCAACTGATGATTTTCTTTAAAGTTAGATTGTATTGAAAATGTGATGAGGGCCAGGGATTTAGCTCAGTGGTTCTGCCACCTGCTTTGCAAGTGCAAGGTCCCGAGTTTGATCCCTGGTACCAAAAAATAAAAAGAAAGAAAGAAAATGTGGTGAAGTAATATATGTACAACAACTAAGGAAAGACTTGATATTGATGTGGTGCTTAAGGTATGTTAATTCTTTTTTTCTTCTCTTAAAGTACCTTTCATTCTAGCTTAGATGAATGTACATTAATTTGTTTCATAAAATTGAAAGTCTCAAATTTATGCAGTGTTTGAACTGAACTAACAATATAAGCATATGTGTGTTGTGTCAGTCATAGTTTGAGTTTAACCTTATGCAACTGTGTATCTATTCAACAGACCAAAGAATTTAAATTCTGGGAGCTCTGGGTATGCAATCAGAAGATGTTCAGAATAGGAGATAATACTCCTCTGGTTTGGAGAAAGGTATGCATGCAGGCTAGGGAAAGCTAAGCGCAGAATCCGTAAGATGACAAGAATGTCTGCAGGGTGCCCCAGTGTGTTCACTAAATGAAAGGTGTCCAGCAAAAACATGTCTCATTCACATCACTGAGGAGAAAATAAAAACAAAACTCATCCTAAGGAAGTGTGCTTTCTAGTCAATTTAACTGAAAGGCAGCTCTTCTATAAAAGGTAAAATCCTTGGAGCTTATCCACTGACTTCATTCACTACTTAGAATCATTTTTAAGTATTGTTTTCAAATTCATATTAACAAAAAAGTGTGATAAAGTCTCCCAAAAGGTACCCAGCACTCTGTTGGCAACATTTTCATGCATCCTCTCATTTTTCTTTAGCTACAATACCGTGACAGAGATGTTACTCCATTTTTCATTCAGAAAACTGAGGTTCCAGAGCAGTTTTATGACTTTGTCTGAATCCACAGTCAGTAATCCATGATGCCAGGATGATTGAGCCCTGATTTAACCTACTCTGAAGCTGGGGCACTTTAAACAAAGTATTGGTAGCATACTCTAATATAAAATGGAGTTTTTATTTTCACATTCAATAATGCCTTTCTTCATCAAGACTTCTAAACCAGGCATGTTGGCACATGCTGGTCCCCAGCACTCGGGAGGCTGAGGCAGGAAGGTTGCTGCTAGTTCAAGGCCAGCCTGGGCTGCATAATGAGTTAAGGGCCAGCCTGAACTACACAGCAAGACCCTGTCTCAAAAAAATATTTCTACAAGCTGGACAAATTGATTTGCAAGTTACTTTTAGAAATCATTTCACCTGTCCCTGAAAGCAGCCTTTATGGGGCTTTTCAAAATCATTCAAAAATATTGCCTGGTGGTTTAATGAGATGGAATTAAAAGAAAGAGGAACTATTGGAAGCTACAGGATATTTATGCATAAAGAGTAGAAGACCACAGGGCCCAAAGTATGACTCCCCTCTAACTGCCTTGAATTAACACTTAAGCCACATAAGACCCGTTGGTTACTGCTTGGGTCCTCGAGGGATCAGGGCACTGTAGTGGGACATTTGTCACTCAAGTTGCACGGTTCAAGACCAGTCCTATAATGTGAGGTGCTAATCAAGACAGCCGAAAGTAGTGGAGCATGGGACCCTAAGTCAGAGTCATTGACAGAAGCAGTGGTCAAAGTCAGAGAGCAAATACTAAGGTCAAGTGCAAGGGGCAAGGTGAAAATACATTCCAAACAGAAAAGCAAGACACAAGATACAGAATTTCAAAGCTCAAAAACAAGTTGAGAAACATGGCCTAAAAGACATTGGGATGATTGTTTCAGAACAGAGAAGGTAAACTGTGTGAGGAAGTTGGGAAACCTCTTCTCTCACACAAATCCCTACAGAGTTGATAGCTTATAAGAGGACCACCTCTGCCGCCCTAGCACTGTCTCGTGGAGGCCAGCTGCCCCCAGACTGCTACTCCTGTCCTTTTTTGGATTTTTTTCTCTCTCTTTCCTTCTCTCAATTGTTATTATTTTTATAGGAAAGCGAATGCAGTTTCTGGCTTCCCTATTGCTGTTAGTTCTGTTCTTGTCTTTGTTCCTTTGCTCTGTCTTTTCCTCTTGTCAACAGTTTCCCAAAGTTTGATCTCTGTGTCCTCTACCCTCACTTCTGACCTTTCTCTCTCCTGTCTGTCTGTCTCCCTCCGTCCCCAGCTCCTTCCAAGTTCTCATTCCGAAGGGGAAATTTTCTGTATTGAAAGGTTTATTTACTACAAACATATTTGGGGCTCCTCCTCAACCTCCATCTAACTCACATGGTTAAAGTGACAGATTAACTGCTACCACACACTGGCATTTTCTAAGCTGTGCTTGATGCTATTGTTGATGCTGATTGCATCACTTGAAGAAGAACAAATACTATAAAGAGTTACAAAAAAGAAACAATCGCATACAAAGGAAATCCCATCAGAATCCTAGCAGACTTACCAATAAAAACCCTCAAGTCAAAGAGAGCCTGAAGTATTTCAAACCCTAAAAGAAAACAACCTCAAACCTAGGATAATGTACCCTGAAATACTAACTTTCGATGAAATGAAATGCATCCACAAGGAACACCTGAGAAACTTTATGTGTACCAAACCAGCGCTCCAAACAATTCTAAACAGTATCCTAGAAAAAGACAAGGTCATAATACCATGAGACCCAACAGAGTGAAGCCATCAGGCAAGGCAAGAAATTAAAAGAAAAGGAGGCAAAAATAAAAACTAAAAGAGCCAAGAACATGAAAATATTATGACAAGGATAAGTCAATACATATCAGTTATAACCATCAATGTTAATGGCCGCAATTCACCAATGAAACGAAATAGACTGGCAAAATGGATGGAGAAGCAAAATTCAACAATATTCTGGATACAATAAACACACTTGATTCTAAAAGAAATTCATACACTGAAAGTAAAACAATTCTGCATGCAACAGGAACCTGGAAAAAAGCAGGGGTAGCTATCTTATTTTCACACAAAGCAGATTTCAAACTAAGACAAAAAAAGGTCACTACATCCTTGTAAAGAGACAGATCCTAAAGGAAGAGATGACAATCATAAATATATATGCACAAAATACTAGTGCACCCAACTATATAAAACATATTAATGGGCATGAAAAGCCAAATAAGCACTAATACAATTGTAGTGGGGGACCTCAGTACCCCACTGTCATAAATAGATCATCTAGATTAATAAATCAACAATGAATTACTAGAACTGAACCAAACTTTTGAACAGTGGACTTAATAGATATCTACAAATTGTTCCACTCCACAAAATCAGAATGCACATCCCTCTCAGATGCACACGGATCATTCTCCAAAATAAACAACATGTTAGCTCAGAGAATATATTTAAGTAAATGAAAAGGAATTGAAGTTATTCCCTGTATATTATCAGACCATAGTGCAATAAAATTGGACGTCAGTAATGTAAGAAACCACAAGTACTGCACAAACATATAAAAATTTAATAACACTCTTGAACAACCAATGGGTCACAGAGGAAATTACAAAGAAATTAGACAGTTTCTGTAATGAAATGATAATGCCATACAGGAATCTATGAGACACAATGAAAGTTTTACAAGGGAAATTCATAGCAGTGAATGGCCATTCTAGGAAAACAAAGTGAGCTCAAATAAACAACATAATGCTTAACCTCAAGCTCTTAGAAATAGAAGAGCAAGATAAACCCAAAGTTCATACAATGGAGGAAATTATAAAGATCAGAGCAGAAATCAATGTAATAGAGATAATGACACAAAAAAATCAATGAATCTAAGAGTTGGTTCTTCAAAAGAATAAGTAAAATTGACAAACCCTTAGCCAACCTTATCAAAAAAAAGAAAAAAAAAAGGCACAATCCATGCAATTAGGAATGAGAAGGGTGAAATCACAACAGATTCAGCAGAAATCCAGAGGATTATCACTGCCTACTTCAAAAACCTGTACTTCAATAAAATGGAAAACACAGAAGAAATGGACAAATTCCTAGATACATATGAATTACCAAAGTTGAATGAAGAAAATATAAAAATTCTAAACAACCCAATTTCAATTAGTGAAATTGAAAACAATTAAAAACTTACCAACAAAGAAAAGCCCAGGTTCTGATGTCTTCTATAAGATATTTAGGGAAGAGCTAATGCCACTATTTCTCAAACTCTTCAGTGAAGTTGAAAGGGAAGCAATACTCTCAAATTCATTCCTGGAAGCAAGTATAACTTTACTTTGATTCCAGAAACAGAAAGATCCAACTGAAAGGGAACAGCGATGCTCAACAACTAAGGCCATGTGCACTGAGAGGTCCGACAGGAGACTTTATTAAGGCTGGGAATGCAAGTCAGGGAGAGAGGAGAGAAGAGAGAGAGCAGAAAGAGAGAGAAGGAAGAAGAGAGAAGGAAGAGAGAGAGCAGAGAGAAAGAGCAGGAAGAAGAAGAGAACAAAGAAAGAAAGGTCATTCTACTGGTTTTGGGCTGGGTTATTGCTTATTTATGAGGAGTGGGCTACTTTTAACCTATCACAGGCCAGGTTGTCTTTTATGGGTTCAGTCCTGTAGAAACAGGTTTAACTTCTCTAGACCACTATGGCCTTGGGGGGGGGACTAAAGATAAGGGCATGAGGTCATTTTAAGAGCCAAGAAGCACCAGGAAAATGCAGCCTGTGATGGCGGCATCACAAAATACTTTAACATGATCAATTCCCTAACACCAACCACAAAAGAGAACCACAGGCCAATCTCCTTAATGAACATAGATGCAAAAATCCTCTATAAGATACTGGGAAATAGAATGCAGAAGATTATCAAGAAGATCATATACCCTGACCATGTTGGATTGATCCCAGGAATCCAAGGATGGTTCAACACCTAAATCAATAAATGTAATGCACTGTAGTAACAGAGCCAAGGACTAAAACCATGTGACCATCTTAATAGATGTAGAAAAAGTGTTCAACAGAATTCAACACCCATTCATGATAAAAACTCTACAGGAAATTGGCATAGATGGTCTATATCTCAAACTGATAAAGGCTATCTATGAAAAACCAACAGCCAACATCATACTAAACATTCAAATACTGAAATCTTTCACAGTAAAATCAGGAACAAGACATGGATGTCCGGTATCACCACTCCTGTTCAGCATAGGTCTAGAAACATTAGCCATAGCAATTAAACAAGAGAAAGACATAAAAGGAATAAAGATAGGAAATGAAGAGGTTGAACTGTCATTATTTGCTGGTGACATGATACTCTGCATAGAAGACCCCAAAAACTCTACCAAAAGACTTAAAAATTCAGTAGAGCAGCTGGATACAATGTCAACACAAAAATCAATAGCTTTCATGTACACAAATAACAACTCACTGAGAGAAATATTGGGAAAATAGTTACATATACAACAACATACAAAAAAATGAAGTATCTAGGAATCAATGTAATGAAGGAAATAAAAGGTCTCTACCTTGAAAACTACAGCACTCTGAAAAAAGAGGTCAAAAAGGATATCAGAAAATAGAAAGGCATCCCCTGTTCCTGGGTATAAAGAACCAATATAGTCCATACTTCCAAAACTGTACAGATTCAATGCAGTCCCAGTTGAAATCCCAAAAGTGTATTCACAGAACTAGAGAAAACAATACAAAAAATGCATTTGGAAGAAGAAGAGACCTAGAATCGCAAAAGGAATTCTAGGCAACAAAGACATGACGGGGTATCACAATCCCCAACTTGAAACTATACTACAAAGCTACTCTGATAAAAACAGCATGGTATTGACAAAGAAAAAGACCTGCGGATCAGTGGAACTGATTAGAAGATGCAGAAACAACTCCAGACACACTCTGTTGCCTCATCTTTGACAAAGGAGCCAAACACCTTCACTGGAGGAAAGATAGCCTCTTTAATAAATGGTGATGAAAAAAACTGGGTTTCAGGTTGCCAAAATGAAAACTAGACCTGTGTCTCTCACCATACACTAACCTAAAATTGAAATGGATCAAAGATCTAAATATTAAAACAGAAACGCTAAACCAGCTGGAAGAGAGGTTAGGCAGAACTCTTGAAGACATTGAAGTAGGAAAAGACCATGAACAAAATCTCAGTTACATGTGAACTAGCACAAAGAATCAACAAGTGGGATCTCATCTTATTAGAAAGCTTCTGCACAGCAAGAGAAATCACCAACAGAGTGAAGAAACAACCCAAAGTATAGGAAAAAAATTTACCAGCTGTTCCTGAAAAAAGCTAGAATATATAAAGAACTTTTAAAAAATCAGACCTCCCAAATTTAAAGACCCAATTCAAAAATGAGCTTCTGAAATGAACAGACATTTCTCAGACAAAGAAGTAGAAGCAGCAAATAAAAATTTGAAAAAATGTTCAACAACTCTTGGTCCTTCAAGAAATGAAGATGAAAACAATGCTGAGATTCCATCTTCCTCCAACAAAAATGGCTGCTGTGTCACAAAATCAACCAATAACAAATGTTGGTGAGGCTGTGGGGAGAGAGAGTAACCCTTCTCCATTGCTGGTGGGAGTGCAGACTGGTGAAACCACTGTGGAAATCAATATGGAGATACCTCAAAGAGCTGGGATTGGAGGTCCCATTTGACCCAGCCATTGTCTTGCTGGGTATCTTTCCAAAAGAATTAAAAGCATCACAGCAATACATGCTTACCCGTGTTATAGCAGCATAGTTTGTAGTAGATAAAGCTTGGAAACAGCCCAGTTGCCCATCAGCTAGTGACTAGATAAAGAAAATGTTTGTTTTTTTTTTTAATAAAATGAAGTACCACTCAGCCATAAAGAATGAGAAACTGAGACATTTATAGCTAAATGATTGCACATTGAGGCAATACTCAAGTAAAATAAATAGGACGCACATGTAAACACTGAATAGTTTCTCTGGTGTGAGAAACTGAAATTGTATAATATATAATGTAAAATATATAATGTGAAATAGGGAAAAGAGGTCCAGAGGGGGAGTGGGAGAGGTTGGAGAAAGGAAAGAAGGGAAAGGAATAAATATGAGAAAAGGAAAGAACAGAAACAAAGTCTTTGCAAATAGGAAGAGGTAGAGGGGATGAAGGAAGGGCAGGGGAATGGAGCAAAAATAAGAACCAAGACATGTCAGTACCGGTCCAAATTCCCAGTGATGAATGTCATCATATTACATGCCTAAATGTACCAATAAACTTAATGAATAAAAAATATCTTATAAAATTTACGCAACATTAAAACTGTGCATATGAGGGTAAATAACATGCCATTTCACACCTTCAGTACCTAAAACACAGTGAATTTGTTATCCAAACTGGGGACCAGGTTAGAAAGCAGCTCCGAAATGCTGCCATCTTGCGATCTTCTGGGGTGGATTTTTCCAGAGTTCTCATATACCTACGCCCCTAGAGGAAACTCCACACTGAGAGGTGCTGAGAATGTTCAGAGATTACCTTAGAATGTCAAATAGAGTAGGAAGACTGTCCTCTTACTTCCATAACCATCACAGAAACAGCTTCTGGGCATTTTAGGCATTGCAGGACTCCTGATTGAGAATTTGCTAGAAGGTGCTAAAGGTGTAGCCCTGGTGCTAAAAGGAGACCCTTTAGAGAGAACGGGGGCGGGGGCGTCTTCTGGTGCAGACTTCTGATTTCTGTTAGAGGAAAGGATCTCTGCCTCTTAGCGCAAATCACATAGTCTAAGGAAGAATCTGTCTCTGACCTGGGAGTTGGAAATTTGAATGAAATGATACAAAAATGGAGGAATAGTTGGAGCTGAGTGAAGAGATTGGTCATCAGTTGCTGCTTCCTGAACTCCCAGAGGGAGTTCACTATGCCTAATACTTCCAAACCCATTTTTTTATTTTCCTTCAGTCGGTAGTTTCTCCAATTCTTTCCAGTAAATTCCTCTTTCCACGTTGAGCAGAGAGATTCTTTTGCTGTGGTCCTAGGGTTCCGAGGAGAAGGTGAGGTGCCAGAGGCACAGGGAAGACCTACCAGGAAGGGGAGAAAATGAGAGAATGGACTCCCATGCCCTGGAGCTGTGTCCTGGGCATCAGACTCTATCTTAGTCATTTTCCTCATTGCTGTGACAGAATGCCAGACACTTAAAATGCAAAGGCGGAGAGGCTGGTTTTGCCTTACAATTTCAGAAGTACATGGTGGGTGGCAAGGCTGCTCGTGTCACGGCAGCCAGGAAGCAGACAGTAAAGAAAGGTCCCAGGGAGAAAGATGGGCCCCACTGGGTCATGGCTGCAGCAACCCACCTCTTCCAACCCGACCCCACTCTGATAGCAGGTCCGCCATACCACCCACCTTTCAAGGGCCCCACCTGTGAGCACATGAGGCTTTGGCAGGTAGAAAGTACCACAGATTGTCAAGGGCTTCCTTAAATATTTTCTCCAAAAATCTTTTCAAAATTCCCCATCTAAACCAGGAACAGTACCCTGCTGCATGCAATTTCAGTTCTGTTTAGTGATCAGCTAGGT
Organism: Fukomys damarensis; assembly: GCF_012274545.1. Taxonomy (NCBI): domain Eukaryota; kingdom Metazoa; phylum Chordata; class Mammalia; order Rodentia; family Bathyergidae; genus Fukomys; species Fukomys damarensis. The sequence goes on from NW_022900943.1 coordinate 1,418,334, forward strand.
TTCCACCACCCAGTGAGTGATCCCAGCTACAGCAGAGGCTGTGGCTGCAACTGCAGTTAAAAGAAATAGGAAAATGAAATGAGCATTGTTTAATTAATGAAGTTTGCCTCGCCACATCTTTCATGAGAAAATTAAATTATGCTTCTTAGAGATTAAAAAAAAGCCATTAACACCACAATTTCCAGGCAGAGTGACAACTGCCAAGTTCACTGAGCTGCAGTTCGCTTGGTGAGAACGACTGCCTGTGACCAGGACAAATGTCTGTCACTTTCTCTGGGCTCTGCCACTTCCAGAGAGACAGCAGACCTGCCTGTGCCCTTCGCCACTTCCCTGAAACGCGGCCTGAGGCACTTGCTCCCAGCCCTTGCTCGGGCAGCTGTCTGAATGGAGAAAGTGTTCCAGCTCCCAGCGTTGTGTCTCCTCAGGGCCTGCCGCACCCCACTGTCGGGGCAGTGCCGCAGCCCTGATGTGTGTCTGACACAGTAACACCCTCTTAATGTCCTGCAAAAGGACTTCAGCAGGGGATTTAGCTCCTGCTTTGCGAGTGCAAGGTCCGGAGTTTGATCCCCGGTACCAAATAAATAAATAAATGGACTTCATGATAAACTTGGTTCTCTCCTCTCCTTGGCAAATGACTAGCAGTAGAATTTTACATCAGTATAATGTTAGAAATTAGATTTGGAGCTGAATTTCTATTAGGGAGTTATGAAATTTGTTTTTTGTGAGTTTTTTTTTTTTTCACTATAGTGGTATCTTCTTTGGAAACACCTGCTTTCAGTTTTGTTTTGCTTTTTAATTTATCTCACTTTGAAACAGTACAGAAAATTAATACATAAAGTAAGAAGAATTTGAGGTAATATAAGTGGCCCCGTGACTTCTCTGGGGTTTGCCTTTGGCCTCTACCTCCTACTCTTTCATAGCACCCGCTACTTATTTAGAATAAGCACGGAGAAGTTCGACAACATGTATGGTAAGATCCGCCATAAATGCGAGTTTCATGCCCTGCTGTAATACTTCTTCCCGTGCACCTGTGGGTTTAGCAGCAGCCCTGCTCCCGGAACAGCTGTGTCTCTGCCGCGTGGTGCTTACACTGCCATGGAAACAGCCTTTTCCTTTGGGGCTTTGTGCACACTGTGGCCATAGGGATTGAGATGGTCCTGTTTCTGTGGTTTGCCCTTGAAGCTTTTCTCCCCTTTACCATTTCAGTTAAAATTTGTGGGAACAGTTGAACAGCTTTACAGGGAAGGATTACTATTGCAGGAAACTCTTACTATTGCATCTTTACTCTTGTTCGTATCCATTAGCAATTTAATTTAAGGTCATGTTTCTCCTAATTGGGCTTGCGGAGGGTGCAGGGTTTGCACCTAGCCAGTTATTTCCGTTTTGCATGCCCCTCTCTTCGGTGCCACAGAAACATTAAATGCCGTGTCACTGCCCTGCCTTGGACACTGACGCTCAGCCTGGCCCAGTGAGCGCTTCTGCGCATCTGGCACTGCGAGCCAGTGCCTGGGATTAGTCTCGCCTGTGGTGAATGCCCACACGCGGCACACCCGTGGTGCAGGTCCAGTTAACCTGGGGCAGAGAGAGCCGCATAAGGAGCTGGAGCTGGTGACTGGGCAGCAGTGGTGACAACGAGCCATTCAAATCGGTGCCTGGTTCCCTCATGGAAATGAGCTGCTTCTGCAAGCTCCTGTCTGTCACTCCTCTGTCACCATCCTGCACACGTAACCACTGTCCTCCAGACAGAGGTTGGCTGATTGAATCTCTGGAGAATGAAAGCAGATGATCTCCGCACATTACTTTCTGGATCCCCAGTGTGTGTCTAAAATGCTCATGTTAGCACAGAGCAAGGTTAACCATCAGTCCAGCCAGGATTCCTGGGTTCTCTGCTGCCCGGTGCTTTGTTTTCTATGATTGTGCCACAGGAGCGTGCCTTGCCTCTAACACTTTTTAATCTGAGCAGTACGAGTCGGAGAAGAAGGGAGACAGAGGCACCCAAATCCCAGCGGGTCCTAGTGGGACTACAGGTGGTTTGCTTTCTGCACTGGCCCAAAACCTCAGGTGGTCCAGCCGGGAGATGCAACAAGAGCAGACCCTTGACTTTCTGAAGAAGGCTTTCTGAAGCGGGGCTAGAACACTGAGTAGATTAGATCACTGTCAGCAATGACAAGCATGAGGCGGAGAGGAGAGGTAGGGAGGGTCAGGGCAGGGTGACGAGGCTGTGCTTTTAAAGATAGTGGTCAAGGGAGGCCATCGTGGGGAACCAGTCGCTATCTATATTTCTTAAATAGGGAATCTGACTTGCAAAGAGGAAAGGTAAGCGAAAACTAGAAGGCAGGTGCAGCGAGATCTGAGATCCAAGTGAGCATCTGGGCAGGAAGCATTCCAGAGATCCAAGCCAAGACCTGAAGTGTCGGAGAGCAGTGAGCAGGCAGGTGGCAGGATGGGGCCGTTCCTGCGGAGCCAGCGGGTCTCCGCTCCAGTGGGACACCTGAGAGGCCTTTCTGTAGAGCAGGGCCCTTGCTCTAACGGCGTTCAGTGTGGTCGCTTTGGTTAATACATGGAGTGGATGTTTGCTGGTCAGCGTAAGGTCTTTCAGATTCTTCTCTACATTCCTTGCACCGCCTCTGATTTACTTTGGGCAACACAGTGAAAGTTCTAGAAATAAAGACGACAAAATCTTCAGTGTTTATTAAATGGGAATAGTGTCCCGCAAGGCAGAAATGGAAAGCTAAGTGCTTGGCTTGGTGGCCTCTGGAGGTTTCCTGTCCGGGTGGGTGAGGAGGCACTGAAGCCCACGGGTCCCTGCCCCACTTGGAAACTCCCTGCCAGCAGTGAGCGACAGGCAGGGCAGTGGGTCCGGAGGGGTGCAGAGCCCCGGCTGGTGGGGTGCAGACGACGCAACTCATCCTGTGTACAAACGCAGCAGCACGTGACCAAGAGTCTGTGCCTGCCGGGGGAGACCTGAACACCTCCGTCTCTGTGGTCGGGGCCGTTAGCCTGACTTAGGGTGAGGAAAGACTCGAGGGGTTGTCCTTCGACCAGGATGGTCTGCCACGCGTTCCTGCTTGGCACCCGGCGCCGCCACCTGGCTCGTTGTTACTGAGTGTGCTCTGTGCTGTGTGTTTATATCTTCACATTTATTTACATATGCTTGTATGTTACAGTGTGTATTTGTGTGTGTAAGTGCACATGTCCATCTTGGATGCGACTACTTGTATCGGTGTGTACATAAATTTGCAGTATATCACACGGAACATTTATGTTTAATATATTCCACACTGTATTGATCTATGAACATATTTATATAGTTCTTTAAAGATGTTATGCAAAATACTTACTTTCAGTAGCCAAGATTTATAACTGACAGTTTTATTCATTTTAATCTGAATTTTTCTCAGGAAGTTTTTTATTGTTAAAAAATATTTTAAGTAAATATCTTGGGATAAGAAATTAATTATTAAATAAACAACTCTTTCAAAGACACATTTGTCCTTCCTAATCTGTAACATAATATTGACCAAACTTTTCTGTGCAACTGGAATAGGATTGCCAAGCAGTAAAAATCTGCCCTCAGTGAGCATTTATTCACCTTCTTTTATTTCTCTTACTCTTTATGCTGCTTACCAGATTTTTAATGAAAAAATTATTTTTAAAAACTTTTTCTGCCATATAAAATATGCATGTGGGGGAAAGAGTTTGTATTGTGGAAAACAGTAGAAGATACAGATAAATAAGCAAAGAAAAGTCTGCGCTTTTGTCACCAGAACAGATCCTTGTTGTTTTTTTTTTTCCTTTTCTCACATTTATTCCCTTCCCTTATTTCCTTTCCCCTACTCCCCACTCCCCTCAGAAAAGATCACTGTTAATGTAAGATGTAGAGCCCTCCACATTTTTTTAAAGCTTCTAATTTTTAAATGCTGTTTTCACTTATCCATTAAACAGATGTTCTGATGAGTAAATGCCATTGTTCGGGAAAGCACTTCGAAAGGGAGATGTGCTTCTCTGAGTCCAGACTCCCTGGCAGCAGTACATCGCTTCCAAGGACCACCGGATCGACCCCACTCTGATCCCTTCAGGCTGGTCAGTTGGAGGTCTTGGCAAACAGCTTTTATCAAGGACACCTGAGATGCCCCTTAGGAAGCCACGCGTGCCCTTCAGTGTAGTCGGAGCAGGATTTGCAGGGGTCCACCTGGGCTGAGAAGAGCAACTTTGTGTGACCAGGGAGGTAGATGTGTAAAGTGAACCACTGAGAACACAACACAAAGTGGACATGTGTAGAAGGGACAAAGTCGAGTTTGACAGGGAGTCCTGAGCAGGCAGTGGGAGGAAGGAAGGGCCCCAAAGGCTTCCTGGAGACCGTGCGACCAGCACCAGTGCTATGGCTTAGGGGTCATTTTCTGGAGTGACAGAGAGCACACAGAGTTTCCGGGCGGAGGAGGCAGTAAGATAAGATGTGGTTCAGAGGATGCACGCATCGCAGAACTGCTGGGAGACCGGGTCCAGCTTGAAGCAGGGAGTAGCGGAGGTGCTGCAAGAGGACCTGTCACTCCCACAGGCTGTTCCAGTCTGGAGCTTGGAGCCTGGGCTTCACCAGAGACCAGAGGGCACCTTAGAGCCCTCCTTGGGCTGCTCTTTAGAAAGTGGGGAGGAACTCCAGGACTACGGCAGGAAGACCTCGGAAAGGCTGTGACGCAGGGCCAACCACACTTGGTCCAGGGAGCTAACGGGCCCAGAGAAAGCAGGAGGGGAAGAGGTGGTCTGGAGGTGGAACCCCAGGACCCAGGACCTGTCGGAGTGAGCAGAACAGTGAGAGTGCGTGGCAGGCACCAGCCCTCTCTGTCTCCGGCCAAGACAGGAAATGGAGGAAAGCCGGATGTGAGCAGGAGAGTGCAGGGCACAAGTGGCTGTTTATCCTCTTTTGAATGCTTTAGTTTGACACCTGAAACAGTGACCGATACCCAGGGTGGAGCAGAAATGGCTTTGGCAAGATCTCTGTCGATGTTTTAGCAGGTTCTTTTCATTGTGATTCTAAATTCAAGATTTTATTTTCTATTTTTTTAAGATTTTATTTTCTGAATCATTTATTTTTTCACATGACAAGGAAATTGAATTACTTGTAATAGTGGCATCTAGAGTTATTAGTGTCTCAACAGAAGAACAGATCCCAATTATGTAAAGCCCTTGATTTTTATTACTTTGTACTGAATGTATTAAATATTTCAAGAAAAGAGTGAGTTTATTGTCTGTATAGCTCTGAGAATCTGCACATAAATAGTGCCTGTTCTAGTGGACACACTATGCCTCAAAAAAGAAAAAATGTCCTGGGCAAAGAACAGAGTCCTGCTCAAGGAGCAGTTTACTGTTTGAAACCATGAAAAGCACCGGGTACTGTAACCTCAGGGAAGAGGACAAAATGTCCCACATTGAACAAAACCTAATGGCTTTAGTAGCCCTTTAAGGAGAAAAAAAAAAAAATCTGCTAGGAAAGAGAAAGCACTGTTTTATTTTTGGTACATATAGTTCTCCTAAATTTAAAAAAAAAAATCTATATGCCATGGGCTTAATTCATTTACATTTCCTTTCCAATGAAAATGTTTTAAACTCTGCACTGAAAGTGATGAATATTTTATAGGTGCACAGACACAGCTAGAAAATAATTTTTATTTTCTCGAGACATTAAAGGGGGCTAGCACTGGTCTTTAACCACTGTATACTACACAGTTGTGCGTGTTTTTTCTTATATTTAATGGAGGAAATAAGAACAAGGTCCTCTCTACCTCACTTGGAAATAATCAGAATTAAAATGCGTCATGAAGAGGTTTCAGGAAGAAAGCTGCTCTCCAAAAACTGAGGCTGTTTGCTCACCGTGTGTTCTTCACGCATCTGAGCTCCACTGCCTTGAGTGGAATCATCTGCCAAACCCTCACTGCAGTAGGAGGCTTGCTTTTGTTGGATTCCAAAGCCCGTTCCCTTGAGAAAACCACAACAGCTCCACTTCAAAATCACTGCCTTGAGTGGAATCATCTGCCAAACCCTCACTGCAGTAGGAGGAGCCCGGCTTGCTTTTGTTGGATTCCAAAGCCCGTTCCCTTGAGAAAACCACAACAGCTCCACTTCAAAGTCAGTCTCTTGGGTTTAGAGCAACTGTGAGAAACTGACCCTTCTTACTCTGGCTCTGCAGCGCCCCATTACCCATAGGAGAAGCCTCCCCTGGCCCCCCATCCGGGATGATGATGACCCTCACGTCCACCGTCTCCAGGCCTCCAGAGTCTCCCACTTCTCATCTCTGGTGCGCCCCCAGCAGCGCAGTCGAGCTATACGGCCCCATGGACAGTGGCGGCATTTCTCCATGGCCCCTGCACCGGGCTGGCCCCTTCACACAGGACCTTGTCTGGGAAGCTCACCTTTGGACCATACCACCCACTGCGAAAGCCCCCCTTGGCTCGCTCATGAGCAGTAGCTCGGGTGTTGGCAAGAGAAGGGGCCCGGGTGTCGGTAACCGCACACCAGGCCCCTCAATGTTCTGCTAGGGGCACAGATGCACCCTCAGAGTCAGCGGACCTGGTGTTTGGCTCCCAGGTGAGCACGCTTGCTAGGGCTGCGACAGCCCACCAGCCCGTGGCGTGAGACAACACATTGTGTTGTTACGGCCTGCAGGTTAGAAGTCTGAATCCGTGTGGCCCTTCTGGAGCCCAAGGAAGGACTCTGTGCCTCTTCGTGTCTTCCGTGGTTGCTGCAGAGCTTAGCGCACCCTGCCTTGCCGCTGCCACCCAGTCTGTCTGCACTGTCACGGGGCCTTCTCCCCTGCGAGGGCTTCCATGCTGCCCCTTGTGAGGACGGGAGCCATGGGATGTAGGCCTGCCCGGATGCAGCGCCTCCGCCATACCTGGGAAGGCTTGCTGCCCCTTAAGGCCCGCACCAGGCCTGCCCGGTGGCCTCATGCTCCTCTGCACCCTGAGTTTCTCCTGTGCGTAGAAGACCCGCAAGTATCCATTCTCCAGAGCTGCTGTGAGCGGTGACTGAAATGACGCCTGTGAGGTGCTCATCTCACGGGCCGCTCGGGGGTGGCAGCTTTGCATTCGTGACTTTTTTCTTTTAAACAAAGCCTATAGACCACCCGCCATTCTCAATGCACTGAGGAAAATCTGAGCAAGTTCTTTAGGAAGCACTAACCTATGTCTTTATTCTAGTTTCTGTAAACTTAGTCACCTGGCAGGAGGACACAGCACCAACTGCCACAAAACAAGCCAAAATCTAGACTCCGAAGTTAAGTTGACACAGAAGTGCTAATCTGTGTATGCTGCAAATTTAGACTAATCTGGCAGGGAAACTCGCTCAGGAAATCCACCCACTGTCCCTGTAGGGTCACAGCCATTTCAGGGGAAGGCACTGTGACAGCCAGCCCATTTCTCCTGGTTCCAGCTATCCCCAGAGAAATCGGGAGTAGAAGGGAATCAGCCCGTTTGCAAATCCAGTGCCTCTGTTGGGTTTGTCACAGCAGTTCTTGCAAGATGCTGCTGGTCCAGCAGCCCGGGGCCGGGGGTCCCGCCTGTGTGGATTTGGTTTAATCAGTGCTGTTGGTGGCGGTGAGGAGCCTGTGTTGCAGAGGCTGGAGGAAGTGCTGCGTGAGCGCGGACAGGAGGCCGCCTTGGAGAAGCAGCGTGGCGCAGTAGAGCTGCCTCTTGCGCTCGGAAGCCAGGGCTGAGTTCCGCTCTCTGGCAGTCTGACCGCCCATGAGACGTGGAGCCGGGGCCTCCACTGACATCCTGACCCACCCCAGTCCCCGGGAGCTTAATCTGCTGCTAAGTCAGAAGCCTCCCATCTGCACCTCTCATGTTCGGCAGAGCGGGGCAGTGAGTTACCCCTGGGGGAGTGGAGGGGCGAAGTGTGGCTGGCTCTGCCTCGCGCTCCCTTCCCTCTAAGGAGAACCTCAGCTGTGGTTTGTGTGATGAAGTCAGAGGGTCCTGCCCAGAGCTTCGTGGGATCTGAAGCCTCTGTGCGATGCACAGCTTCAGAGACAGACGCACCTCGACTCCTGTTCTCCTGGGACACTCACTCATCGTGTGGCCTTGGGCAGGTCTCTTGACCTTTCTGGGCCTTTTTTCCTCACCTGTGAAATAAATGCAAAGTTGCTGTAAGACTTCAGGAAGATGGTATAAATGCAGTTTCATTTTCCTTCTATTGTTCCAGGGAATGAGTCGATGTATTGAACATTTTACCCTTTGTACACCTTGTAGATGATCAGTACAGAAAAATATTTTAAGTCACAGCTTTTTTTGTCAAAATTATAAACATCAGTGGTACTTTATTTAGCATTTGTTGTGTACCATTCCTGAACTACTTTTACAGATTATGATCTGAAACCAGAAAGATATGGAAAACACACAAATATACATGTGCGCATAAAACCATTCCTTGGGCAGTAAAGGAGATCAATGCATAAATAAATTATGAGAGAACAACCTAAATCCTCATGAGCGACGTTCAGAAATCAGGCATTAAGTCAACTGGAAAGGAAGTAGGGACAGGCTGCTTTTTGAGAACAGGTGTTGCCTTTCAAAAGAGACACAGGAAGAACGTCACAGGCGGAAGTAGCGCATCCCCAGTCGGAGGCTGGGGATAGAGCTGCAGCTTAGGGATGGCCGGTATCCCCCTGGGAGAAGCTGAGCGCATAGGAAGTACTTGAGGGGATGTGTGCGCATCTTGGGGGACCACACAGGCCACAGCAGGGAGGAGCAAGAGAGGGGAGCTGCAAGTGCTCTAGTCCTGCCACATCGCCGGTGCTGCCGGCCTCGGGGGACCTGGGGTTGGTGCTGCCACTGCACAGCCCGTGAGATGTGGACAGTCCGAACAGGTGTGCTGTAACAGAACTGTGCTCTGGTTTTCAAAGACTTGAAAGCAAATATCTTATATGTCATTACTGACTTTTATTGGTTACATGTTGAAATCGTATGTGGACATATTGAGTCATTCATGAAGTATTGAGTCTGTGATGAAGATGAGCCTTACCTCTTCCTTGTTACTTCTTAATGTGACTGCTAAAAAGTTTACAATGGATTGCGTTCTATGTCTGTGAGACAGTGCTGGCCCAGGGATCGAGGTGGGGTAACAGAGAGAACCATGGGGTGTGAACACTACTGTGGAGAGTGAGTAGGGCGCAAGTGAAGGACAGATGGATTTGGTGGAAGACAGGGAAGGATGAGTGTAAGCATGAAGGTGGGGTGTGCAAGGCATATCTAGGAAATGACCTAGGATGACGTAGGAAAAAACCTCTCAGTGGCACTTGGACAGAACAACACATTTTCCAGAACCCACACATGCACAGCTGTGTTGCTATGCTTCCTAGGATCAGCAGGCAGGAATATCCATCACTAACAACGACTATGGATCATGGCTAAGAGAGATTCCCTAACCTTTCATTTTTAGTGGTTCTGTAATTAAGGATTGCCCTGGAGAAAATTAAAGTGCTTTCTCATGATTAAAATTTTGAGAAAAAGGAAAAGGTTGGTGATTCTGACACATCCTTTATTTGGACTTCCTTAACCAAATTACTTCATGGAACCATTGGTACATTTGTTGTCCAAGGAAGATATAAATGAAAGAATATATAATAGATTTCCATGTGGGGCTTTCAACAGGAAAATTACGAAATGCCTCTAATCGCTTGCAGTGATGCTCTACGGGATTGCTAGATCTGATCCACATTGAAGAAATGCTGACCTGAACTGATCCAGGGTGGTGTTTATTTGTTTTAAAAGCACTTAAAATATGCCTAAACATAATGATTTTACAATTAATTCTGGTTTTTCTTTAGCCACCCAGAGGATAGTAGAGTAAAATTCTGCCAGGACACTCCATCAGGCACTTTGGGTACAGGACAAGTTTCTGTGGAGCTGTCCGTGGTGCTGAAGTACTTGTACTCTCCAAAAGGCAATAGACACTACTGTTGTTGTGGAAGGGGGATCCCCATGGAGGATCCGATTGAATATGGATCAAAATGCATTGGTATGAAAATTTATCCAAAGAGCTATCAAAACTGTAGTGGATGTTTAAATTTTTTAATGAAGTAAAGGACATATTACTCCCCCTTGCTTCAAACACACTTTCCCCATTTTTCCTGCTGCTTTCTTAAGTGGTTCTGGAAGTGCTCTTTCATGAGTGTCTTTATCAAATGTGGTTAAAAATATGATGAATGCTTCTGCCAAGTGCCTCCCAGTGAAAGCGGGCTTGTAAAACATCTCAGTGTGCCCTCCTCCTCTGCCTTATTCATCGGGGCTGGCACTTTGGGACTTCTGGGCCTTCCCCAGGTCACAGTGGCCATGAAAGGTAAATTTTTAATTAGCTGAGGACATTGGGGAGCCATAGAAACATAGCTAAAGACTCTCACAAAAGAGGGCTCCAGAACCGCTTCAGAACGTGGCAAGAACTATGGGATGAGTGGGTTCTAAGAGAGGGCGGTATTTTGAGATGAATTAATGGCAATGTGTCATTCACTCTACTAAAGATTTTTAAATCTAAGCGTTCACTGAATTTTTATGACACCTCTTATGCCATGAGTAAATTAATTTGTTGTTTTGGATGAGGGGTAATCTAAATGCTGGTGATGGCTGGATTTTTACCATGCTTCCTTTATTCTGTACACCCAGAGAATCACAGATGGAGTTTCTCACAACACAGGAAGGCAGTAAATCCTGCATGGGAAAAGCCTGCAAAAAATATTCAGAAGCGAGTCTCATAGTGGAAGCCCTCGCTGTGAGCTCTGGTGTTCTAGCCACACCCAGCGGGCCAAAATTATTGGACTTCGAGCTCAGAAAGACCTCCATTCCCATTCTGGCCTTGCCTTTTATAGTATGTTATGTTGAAGAAATTACAAAACTTCTGTAAGTTCCTTACCTTTCCAGTGGGAGAATAGCACCACCTTTCCTAGAACCATGCCCCGAGGCCCACATGAGATCACCCGCAAGTGCTCTCCTAGCATTCTGGTTGTGTACATCTGGTGGTGGAAGTGGTTGTACCGGGAGTGGAGTCCTAAAGTAAGATTTCCTTTCTGAAGCATTGCGAGAGATGCTCCTGATCAGAAAGTGGTCTTTGGAAAGGCCTAACTCTTGCAGCTGCTAGTAGAGTGTTTTCCCTGCTACTCCAGCAGAGAGCATTCTGGAGCATAATGTCTGAGTCTTCTTCCCCACCCCTGGGCCAGACTCTCACCTGTCCCACTTCTAAGGGCAACCTGGAGCCACTGTGCTTCTTTATTTCCCTTCTCTCACCCTCGCTGTGGCTGTGCTTTTGAGAACTTACCCATTTCTCAGATATCTGGATGAGATACCTTAAATTATTTCAAGTGGGGATTTCTATGTTCTCATTGATGACCTGAATCAAAACTGGCGAGGTATGATAATTAAAAAAAAAATGGATAAAGCCCGAGGATGAAGCGGTTAAATCATCACTAAGAACACCCACCTGGGTACCTACTTATACAAATAAGTCACTACTACCAAAAATAGTGACAACCTTAAAAGAAACACTGGGAGCGGTGATTACTCCGACATTAGCTTTCTCCACCTTCTTGCCTGGGCCAGAGCTGAGATGCTAGAGCCAGAGGCACAGGAATGGCCCAGAGGCGGGCACCATCAGAGGTTGCTTTGTGGCAGAGGAGAATTTTCAGATCTGTACCTTTCATCTGTTTGCTTTGTATTCTTTTTCCATCTGGAAGGATTGCAGCTTGCTGAGTAGCCGGCCTATTTGCATTTAAAAGTGCTCAGCTCCTTCACTACTCCCTGCTTGTTCACCTTAAAAATGAGGATACTGCCCAGTAGTTTAAGGCTTTGATGGGCAGAGAGGTTGGGACCTGACCTCCTGCCCAGCAACTTCCTGATAGTATCCGTGAGAAGCCTGGGAGCAGATCTGAAAACCCTGGCCCTGAGGACCCTGGCTCCCACTTGCCCCTCTCCAAGGGTGTCTCGCGGCCACACCAGCTCTGGTGTTTGTTCCCCATCACAGCAACACGTGCACCACCTGGTCTGAGCCAAAAGCAGGCCAGTGGTCAGTGTGGAGAATGGCCTGAAGAGAGTTCATACGACACAGGACAAGATTTACCCATTGTTATCCGTACTAATATCGGTGATCAGTACTTGATGAGTTCTGTCATCCCGACCTGGATTCCGTTCCTGGTCTTTTTACTTAGGAAGGTTGGTGCCCAGTGGAAAACAGGTAGCACCCTCAAAAGAAGTAATCAAATCAATTTAATGATGCCACTGTTTCCAAAGATACAGGCAGGGGCGTTCGTCCCCTAGGGCCGCTGTCACAAAGAACCGCACACTAAATGGCTTGAACAGCAGAAATCCGTTGTCTCACAGCTCTTGAGGCAAGTCTGCAATCGAAGCTGTGCTTCCCTGAAACCTAGAGGACAGTCTTCCCTCGTCGCCTCAGCTTCTTGTGTGGCCGGTGGTCTGACGTTCGCTGGCTCGCACGACGTGGCTCGAATCTCTGCCCGCTTCTCACTGTGTGTCTTCCTTAGGCCGTCATTTTTTCCCCTTGTTTTACTTTTAGTTTTGGTTGACATATAATTGTGCATATTTATGGGGTACGGGACGGTATTTCAATATTTGTGCACACTGTGTAATACCGAGTCAGGAGAATTAGCATATTCTTGAACACTGGCCGTTTCTTCGTGGTGAGAACATAAACATCCTCCTTCCAGCCCTTTGCCATGTGCAGTGCATCATTATTAACTGCAGTGGCCCTGCCGCACCGCAGAGTGCCGGAGCTCCTCCTCCTCCTGTCGGCTGGACCTGTTGACCAGACCCTCCCACTCCGCACCCCACACATGCCGTCTTCTTCAGAGAATGCCATTCAGATTAGGGCCTTCCTAGTACTAACCTTAACTGATTACATCTGCAGTAATTGTTTTCAAAGGAGGTCTGTGGGTTAGGACCTCATGATTTTTCTTTTGAAGGAGCATAATTCAACCCATAGCCACGGGATTTAGGGAAACAAGCCAGGGCCTGTGAAGCACTCGGATCCCTCTCTTGCCTGCAGGTCCAGGGACAGAAGTTTAGTGCAGCCCTCTGATACCTGTGACTCTAGGGTGGGTCATGGGACAGGAGCTGCAGCCTCAGGGAAAAGCAGAGACTCCGGTGATCTATAGCCACCATGGAGAGAGCTGGGAATGCAGTGTTTCTGTCTCTGTCCTCCTGACCTTGGGTCTCCGGGACCTACTGCTAATGCCTCTCATTGTTTGAGTCCAGCAGAAAGCAGAGGGTAGAAGCCCATTGACGCAGCACCTAAAGATCTGCCTTGCAAAGTCCAAAGCAGCATGGCCAGTGTGAATACTGATGTGGAGAAGCCAACACAATGAGTAGCATGGCCTGTTAGCCTCTCCGGTTCTGCTTCCCTGGCTGTAAATTGGGTGTGATAATGATGCTTCCTTCACGGGGCCATTAGCTTGTTGCCTGGCACATAGTAGAATCGGTGTTCATTATTGTTTCATGATGAATTCTAGTCACCTCCAAATGACTGCTTCCCTCCACTCACTACCTCATGAACCTATTAACTGTGGGAGGTACAGTTGCTGTCTTTGTGAATGGACACAAAAATGCAAATAAGCATCTTTCTCAACTACGTTCTTTTTTATTCAGTTTTGTTGTTGTGGTTTGTTTGTTTGTTTGAACCGGGGATTGAACTCGGGTCCTTGTGCTTGCAAGGCAGGCCACCGAACCACTGAGCTAAATCCCCGGCTCTTCTAGTTTTTTGGGTCATCAGCTCGAGTGAATGTCCTTCAGCAGAGGGCAGCCTGGACAAAAACAGTGATTTCTATACTGAAAAAAGAGCAATCCAGTGTCTGGTCTGCATTATTTTGGGAGACGCTATGGTTGGTGACCTCCGAAGCTCACAGTAGAAGACTCAGATAACTCTCACAGCAAGTAAAAATCAGGGAGGTTCAAAAGACTCATACAAAAGCCAAGTTTTTCAGCACTGGGATATCTGTGAGGGTATTTTGGAAAGAGTAGTGTTTTCATTGGTCCTTGAGAAAGTAGGCCATAGAGATTGGGGGTGTGGGGAATCCACACCCTTTGCAAGGTCAAAAAAGTACAACTGTACAAAGAATATGTAGGGCACCATGAGTCTATCTGAGGGCATAAATGAGACTGTAGATGATAAGGACAAATAGACTTACAGGACAAATGAGACCAAACCGCAACAGTGGGGGGTCCGGTATGCCTGGCTGAGGTTCTTCCTAAATTTAACACTCAATAATGATGGGGACAGCACTCCTAGGTCACAGCAGAACATCTGTCATGCTCCAAATGTAACCCGACTCTTCTCTGCGCAGGGGCCCCATTTAAATGTGCAGTCATGTGAAGTTCCTTCTGAGATTAAGTTGCGATTATAGCCTGAAGTTAAGAGGGGCAGCTCTTAGAACCCAGAGGTGGGCAGTGTTTTACCTGCTGCGAAGGAAGGGAACCTAGAAAGCCAGCCAAGACATGTCACCGCACCAAAGGTCAGTCCTCAGCAGTTCCAGAGGCTGGAGGGAGAGCCAGTGGGAATAGGTCTGGGGAACAGAGACCCCTCAGACTGCGGTGCGGAGTCCTGCAGAGTCGAGAGGGTGGATGGCAGGTCCTGGGGACAGGATTCAGCTTGACCTGCTGGGTAGGAAGCCACAGTGGATACGGGCACGTAGAAATGAAGTGCAGGGAGCAGGGCACTCGAGAAATGGTTGTTCACCTGTCATAACTGGGCGTTCACCTGTCATGGCTGCAAAGCAGTGGAGGAGGGTGAGGCGCAGGGCAAACTCGGCAGGAGATTCCAGAAGAGGTGAAGACGCTGAAAAGAAAATGCAGAGAGGCAAGGGGCACAAGCAAGGGGCACAGGTGTGGTGTGTGAGCAGCCGGTGTTCTGGAGGTGGGGAATGTTTAAAATAGGCTTTTTTCTTCCCCCAGTAGAAATGGGAATGTGGAAAGGAGACTAGGGAAACTATATGTGAGGAAGGGTGGTAGGAAGTAGATTGCAAAGATGGTATCTGGAATTGAGAAATAGTAAGAGTTGAATTTTTAAAAGATGGAAAGTGAGACATTACAATAAAGGCCTTTAACCTGACCAAACAGAAGAAAATGCTAGAGTTCTGAAGGCCAAATTAGGGTGCGTAAATCAGAGATAAAATCAGACTAGGACAATTTCAACAGAATGAACCACACGCAATCCAGACTTGCTAGGTATAAGTTTCTAGTAGTTCTCTTTTCATTTTTCATATTGGTTGTGGTCTTGGCAACCACAGAGACCTTGTATTTTGTTCACTGTGGTATCTGACGGCGAGTTGACTTAAATGAAAGCTCTCTCTGTGGAAATGATCCATTCCCTGGCTTCAGAAGCACAATCCAGTTCATAGCATTGAAGCCGACTGTGTGAGGTCCCGCACAGATGATTCCGAAAGGGTCCCCTTGTTATAACTGCAGGCCGAGCTTCAGAACCCAATGAGGAGAAAGTTATTCAGGCTCCACAGGAGCAGTGAGAGCCTGCAGCCACCTGTGAGTGTGTTTCACAATCGAGAGCGTGAAACGCGTGGTTCCCAAGCTCCGCACCCTCCCTCGGGCCCAGCTGCCCCTCCCCGAGCCGGACCGGATACGAACTCAGACTCGTCCCCAGCACGGCACTTCTGGCAGCCTTCGCCCACCATCTGTGTCTGGAAGGGCGGCTGGGACAGATTTAGCACAAGCCTTTGGGGAGTCTTACACGTGCGTTCTCGGAGGAAGTTTGCCTGACTGAAACTTGTACCACTGGGCAACTCTATAAAGCTGTCATGAAGAAAACCCTTCGGTACTCGTGAAGGATTACTAATACTTCATTTAGATTTACAAGTGGATGAGTTTTCCAGAAAAGTAAAACCTGTTTACTTCAAGTGCCATTTCCGATAGAAGTCTTTCTCGGGAGTTTTCATTTCACGCTTCCCTACTTGGGAAATTGAGTACATTAAGCATAATTTAAATTTTTCTCAAATTAGTTAGCCTTTCACTATAAAAATATACTTGAAAATATTTTGTATGCTTACAGAGCTATCTCAAAGACATCGTCTTCTCTTCCAAATATCCTCTCTATCTTTAGTTGTCTGTAGAATAGCAATGGGTCATCTTAATGTAATCTCATCCCTTTTTAATTTTCTGAGACTACTTAGGTAGAAGGAAAGGTTACCAAAAACCCCAGGTAGCTAAGAATGTTAAGTTACTAACTCATCTTCCACACCCGGCCAAAGTGGAGGGTGGGTAGGCTGGATGAAGAGTACTTCCCCTTATAAAGACAAATACTTCTTTTACATACTTCTGAAGTTACAAGTTTGATATATTCTGTGTTACAAGTATGATTTACTTGAACTGTAATTTCAAGATTAACAAAGTGGGGATTACTCGCAAATTGTTTTTTATTTTGTCTGCATTACTTGTCTAGAAACACTGATATAAATCGCAGGTTAGAACTGAGTAGCCATAAGGAGAGTGGATTTTCTAAACACGGGCCTAAGCAATGCGAGGTCAGCCCTCGTCCTCGCTTTTCCGATGTGGTCTACAGGCACCCTGCCTCTCCAGGGCGGTGCAGTGGTAACGGGCTGAGCAGAGCAGTTTTCAGTCTGAGGCCGCTTGGGAGGGATGAAAAGGTCACCAGTCCCAGGTCAGTCAGAATACTGAATCAGCTCATGGGTGCAGCTCTGAAGCTCGGGTGACAGTCGGCACTGGGACAGTGGGGCAGAATAAACCGGGCCTCTATCCTGAAAGCGCACAGAGAATTGCCAACTGGTGTGGTTTTCGGACCTGCCAGGCGGATATGGGTAGCGCAGTGATGTACGCGTTCTGTCATGCTCCCTTCCTTTTCCCGGAGAGAACCCACAGCTGACATGTCTAAGGGGGAGGTGATGCCAGTCACTTCCAGGCCCCTTGCAGAGTCCGCCGAATAAGCAGAGACGGTGCCCGAATCCAGTGAGTGAGGCGGAAGTCCGAGGCGCGGCTGGTCAGAGTGCTGGTCTGTGACGCGGGAGGACGGCCTCTGCGGGAGCACACGCACGCCGAGGTGCAGAGCAGCGGGACAGGTGTCAACACACCGATTCGTGGCTCGGGCCAGAGAGGATGAGCGCTGCACACAGAGGCAGCAGGGACGCATTTCAAAAGCACGTGAAAGAGACACGAAAGGCTGCGTTCTGTCTGATTTATACGAAGGGCGCAACTACAATCACCAAAGCCAGAACGATACTGAGGAAAGGCAGTGAGTGGCTCCTGGGGACCGGAGCCGGGGAAGTAACTGATGACACATGGGCGCGAGGCGGCTTTCTGAAGCAGCAGAAGTGTTCCGGACGTGGGAGTGAGGATCATATGCCCTTGGCACTTGCCAAAACTCGCTGAATCACACTTTTTAACACGGAAGGATTTCACTGTGTGTAAGTCATGCTTCAGTAGGCTTGGTTTTTAAAAATCAAAACACCCTGCAACTCTGAAAACTGGCAGCAAAGGCTGACCAGGAGGTTCCAAGGAGACTGGGCACCAGGATGACACCCGCTGTGGGACGGGGCCCTCCACCCTACAGGCGCATTTTGCAGAATTGTGTGTCAGCCACCGTACCAGGCCCCAGTGTATAATGATGGTAGAGCAATGACAAGTTGGCACTCAGAACAAAACTCTAGACTCCAAGATTCTACTAACACTTGATTGTTTTGTACCACGCTTGTCAGTATGGCCATCTGTGTAACTGAATGAGATCACCTTTCAACTGGGAGCAGAGCTTCCAGAACGAAGACTAACACTGTGCTGGCAAGTCGGGAGGGCACAAGCACACACAGGTGGGCGTCTTCATCCACGGTGAGTGCTGTGGCCTTCAGCACACTTCTTGAGGGCCTGCCACACATTGGGAGACATGAACAAGTCCAAGTTTTAAAGTGGACTGCTAACTACTAGAAGAGAGAAGGCAGTCTTAACCATCGTACCCCAGGCAAAGGTGAGAGGCGACCTTGTGTGCCAAGAGAGCGTCCCTGTGCTGCTGAGCTTGGGAGGGAGATTTCAGTGCTGTCTGGTTTGCTCTGCTCTCTTTGTGTCTGAGGCTGAGTCCTCAGAGTAAAGGCCTCTCTCCCCGAGAAAGCAGGTTTACAATCTAATGTGTTTGTCCATGATTGGGGTGAGCAGCAGCAAGCACCAAGGCAGCAGGAGGTGGGCGAAGTTTCTGATTATCTAGATTTTAACTCCCAAATTGGAACACTGCAGGGTGAACCAAAGCTAGGTAACTTACTTGGCATACAGGATCATGACATAAAGCGTTCAAAGAATGGTCTGAGCTAGCAGAGAAAGACTGGTCATGACATCGGCTCTCTTAAGCGTGGTGCCTGGGTAATGTGAATAGAAGAGAAAAGAATGATCCCTGAGCCTGAGGACGATCTACACAGAAAAGGCTGGAGTCAGATCGCTGGTCTTGCGCAGGCGTGAGGGACTGTACTGGGATGATGTGAAATGACACGCACTTACTATGTTAAAGTTCCTGGAAACCAGAAGTCTAAACTCAGTGTTACTAAGGCTGTGTTTCTTCTGGCAGCACCAGAATTAATCCATTTCTCTGCCTTTTCAGTCTTCTCAGTAGGAGGCGTTCTCCTTGGCTGTGGCCTCCTCTTCTGTCTTCATAAGTGCATCACCACGGGCACGCCTCCTCCTTCTGTGACTCAGTTTCTTCTGTCTTGTAAGGACCCTTGCAATTACATAGGGCCCGCCCAGATAATCCAACATAATCTCTCTATATCAAAATCCTTAATTTCATCATACCCATAAAGGCCCGTTTGCTATATAAAGTAACACATTTGCAGATTTGGGGGGTTAGGACCAGTTTATCGTGGTAATATTCAATGTAAATCTCTTCTTTCACTAGACATAAAGCCACAAACTAGAAGTACCTTGCCTCCAAAACAAATGAAAGAAATGTAAAAGTAGTCAATAACCTCTGATCACATATGGATTAAATATCAAGAACAGTTGGCATTGGTCTTCATTTCCAAAAGATTTGGAATTGCCCTCTCTGCGGAGACGTTCAGTGAGTGTCGTCTTTGGGATCGTGGCAGTGTGCGTGTCTCCTGGAATCGGGTTTTCCGGGTGAGGATTGTATTTGCTGCCGCTGCTCACAGAAGCGGCCCAGAGGGCAGGGAGGACTCCGGCAGCTCGGAGGAAACCCGCAGTCCTGGAGAGGAGCCCTGTGGGTGCCAGGTCTGTGCTGTAAGACTGCAGGGAGGCCTGTGGGGGGCCACAGAGGCTGCTCAGCTGGGGACGCGGGCAGTGGGTGGGGCCCTCTGTCCTGCCCTTAGCGCTACCCTTCGGCCTCTTCACCCACTGACTATCAGCGCTGGATAAGTCGCCTCAGGGTTCCTGATAGCTCTGTGGTTCTGCTTTGTTTGGAGGTTGGATTTTTTAACCTAATTTTACAAAATAGTGAAACTTTGCTTGCTTACTCACATAAACTACCCCTAGGGAGAAAACAGGCAAAAAGAGCGAAGCCTGAAGACAGAGGGGATGTGTCGCCAGAGGTCAGTCTTGCCCTGGGCTCCCGGCAGCCCTGCACCCCAGGGGAAGAACAGGGCCTACTCCCTTTTAACTCAAGACAGGTTACCTAATTTCCTCTGTTTCATATGTTTGGCTTATAATATAAGTATAATAATATCGCCCTCACTGTTTGGCTGCTTCAAGAATTGAACTGGGCGGTAAGTGCAAAGTGGCACCTGGTAGACAGGACCGGAGGGTGTGTACTCGGGAATCAGGTGCTCATGCTGCTGATCTGACTCCTGGTCGAGGTGTTACTGCTCTACTGAGGAGCTTGTTTTATGTGAATCCTCACATTTTCGGCTCCTGAGTCTTTTGCCAAAGAATCTGCCAATAAAAGCTAACAAAAACAAATGAGGCCATCAGGGCTTTTGATCTATGCTACCTAATATATTTAGGTCCCATGTGAGCTTCTGAGGAGGAACTAGTTTTTTAGTTTTCAAATTTTAGAAGGCAGCACTTATATCTGTGAGGCATCTAGACATCCTATCAGTGCAGATTGACCACTTAGCCATGAGATTTCTTCAAATGTAAGCTATACTAATCATTCTTTGCTACACGGTTGGCTTTATGGAAGGTTACCGGGGACACACACATACACACACACACACACACACACACACACACACACACACACACTCTCTCACCTAGAAGCTGATTTGCAAATACACGTGGGAATTGATTTTTATTTTAGCTGAAAATCTTGGTTGGCCTTTGTCTGGCTTTTTATCCGTGAGTGTGTGTGTGTGCCATGTTCTGCTGTCTCTGCAGATGGCCTGGCTGTCTGTGAAGAAGTCCTCTGAAGGACTCTCTGAGTGTTTTAATGAGGCCAAGGTCACAGCTTGGGCTCCCATTTGGCCCGTTGGTTTTGCTTGTAGCTGCAGGCTAGGCTGCTCCCTAATTGCTGTGGCGGGGCTGGCTCTGGGTGGGGGACTGGAGAGGCGGGTCAGTAGGCCTGGTGCGCAGCTGCAGGCTGGCATGTGGTGGGCAGGAGGCCCAGGGGAGCAGTGGCCGTGAGCACCATGGGCTTGTTCCTCTTCATTCTCTGAGGATGTCCCTGCATGGGAGCCCTGCAGAAACCCATTTTGAGCTGTTCCCTGTGTCCAGTAGATAATCCTTTCAGCGTCTGTCCTGTTTACTGCCAGCAAAGACTCCTAGAACCCCATTAGTGCCACTCTTCTTTGTCTTCTGAGGTATTTTATCTTGGAGTCCTCACATTTTCAGCTCCTGAGTCTTTTGCCAAAGAATCTGCTAATAAAAGCTAACATTTATTGAGTGCTTACCAAGTGCCAGGATTCGCAGACGTAGCAGCAGAACTGTGACACTTGCCTGCAGCTGTGCCTGCCGGACAGTGGCGCGTAACTGGGGAATACTGCACATTCACAGTGCTTTGAATGCATACTTAATTTGGAGAAAATCTCCTGTGTTGTATGGCTCTTGTTGGCGCTAGATCCAAGATGGCCACCTGGAAAGCTGCTACTTAGAAGAGCTTTCCCCATGCCAGTAGTTGGATCATATTATTATGCGCTGCCCTTCCCCACCTTTGTTGGGCCACATCCCACTGGGCATAAGTAGAGAAAGCCTGGAAATGCTTTATGGTATGGAGGTGCTTGAACACGCTGGTATTTGTGACCTAATAAAACTTGTGTCCGGGGAAGCATTTGATCCACACAAGCTCTCCCCAAATGTCAGTGTGTAATAGTCCTTATCTTGTCAGATGCTCAAAGAAAATCCACACTGAAGCCCAAACATAGTATTCTCACCCGATAAGGATCATGTGGGTCTACTGACTTTTTAAAAAACAGTGCTGTATAAAAAAAATGCTTTCTTTTTTAAAGTACACTGGTAGTACTTTCTATTTTCCTATCAACTTTGAAATACCCAACATATTTTTGTAAATGACAATTCAAGCTGCAGATCAACTTATGGGGAAAAAAACAAAGAAAGAAGAGCTTCATATTTTTTAGTGTTTATCATAAAAGTAAATACAAGCCAGGAGTAGTGGCACACACTTGTAATACCAGCACTCTAGGAGACTAAGACACATGGATCACAAATTGAAGCCCAGGCTGGAGGACTTAGGGACTTTGTAAAACCCTATCTCAAAATATAGATGGAATATGTATATATATATATATATATATATATACACACACACACAGACAGATAGATACATACATACAGAGATGATGGGTGGGTAGGTAGTAGATAATGATGATAGATAGATTGATGATACATAGTTGATAGACAGACAGGCAGACTGGGGTTGTAGCTCAGTGCAAAAGCCCTAGGTTCAACTTCTAATAGCACCAAAAACAGAAAGAGACAGAAGTACAAAAACAAAACTTCTGCTTCATCTCAAGAGGCAAAGTTTGATATTCTTAGATTATTAGTTATTTAGTTTTAGCTCCAAACCTCTGAATGCTTGCACCATTTACAACTTGGCTGATTTATGATCTGATTACTTTCTGGTTTTTAAATTGATCTAACTGATCCATTACCTTGAACTTTTCTAAAAGATGCCCATGTTTCCCATCCTCTGTGTTTGCTGGCTCTTGGCTCTTAATCAACAATTGTAAAATTCACTAAGCTCTGTTATTTTGGAATAAATATATCTAGGCTCAGACAATTTGAGTGAAATAAGCTTTAGTCGATAATTTTGAGTCATTCCTTCCCTATTCTTGTCTTCCCAATCTGCCAGCTTATGTGGGTGAGACAGTCCATGAGAATGAATGCAGGTTGACATTTTTATGGGTTGTTTTAAAACCACAAAACCCAATAACCAACCCTATCCCCTTAGACTTAAAAGCATCCTCTTTTGTTAGATGTGGCTCCTTGTCAGTGAATCAGTGTTTACCCTGGTTCTGCTCTGCCTAGTACAGTCAAATAATATTTTCCCTATTTCAACTAATTCTTGTCTTAAAATTATCAGGCATTCTATACTTTATTTCTGCAGGTGGGTTTTATTTTCTTGAATTACCTTATTCAGTTTCCTTCTTTTGTGTTTTTAGTTTCCTTCTGTTATGTTGGTGCAGGTTCTACCTGTGGCCTGTTTGGCTCTTTTCCTTAACCTTCTCTTTTTCTTTTTGTGTTGTGTTTTGAAATTTCTTCCAGAAGTGACATCTTCCAAGTTCTTCAAGTGCACTGATTTTTGGATTTTGTTTTGTTTTGTCTTATTTTCTTTCAATTTTCTCATCTAATCTAATCTCCTGCTACTTCTTGGAATTCATTTAATGTAACTTTTTTTGAAATGTGTTATCCTTATTTGGCAGATTTCTTTCTTTATTAAGATTAAACACGTGCAGTACTTCCTTTTAATTTGAGGATTTAGGCCTAGTTGTACCTCTGGCCCCCAACTGGAGAATGGAGTCCTTAATTTCTCACTTCATGGATTGTTGTGTCTCATGTATGCTGACTCCCACTGCCAATGCAGCTGTAGAACTGTAGTTGACACTAGCACCATTTTCCTGCACAAGAATTAATGAATAGGACTGTCTTTGCTAGTTGAGTTTTCACCTTTTATCCTTCCTTCTTGCTTTCCGCAAATGACCCCTGCCACTACCTGCAACAGGGGAGGGAAGGGCTTTGCAGTCACAGCTCCTGATCCTTAGTGCCCACTAGAAGAGGAGCGCTGGCTAACTCACCTGACGCGCGCTATAACTTTCTTGCTGCAGACTTTTCTCTGTGCCGCATGTGACTCGGGTATTTTCCCATCCATGACAGAAATGAAGGATTGTTATAGAAGTGAACACCCATACTCATTTGAAGGGTGGTGTTAACAACAGAGAGACATTGTAGCCAGTTGATTACTTTGACAGTCACTCTTTCCTGCTCGTAATAAATCTTATTTATTTTTTCCTTTTCTCTTAATCCAGAAATATTCGGCTTTTGTCATGGGGTGTATTCATGATGTTCGATGCTTAATTTGATGCCTTTTCTGCCCACCCCTCGGCCCTCCACGGCTTTCCTGACCCAGGTGTACCAGTCTAAGCAGTGCTGTGCCGCCACGCCTACAGGCCAGCTGTCACGGGAAAACGATCACGAATAGCGTGTCCTTCTCGTTGCTCCTTATGCCTCTCGAAAGACCTCGTCATGGCCTTGTCTTCTTTGGCCAAATCTTTCCTTCTTTCTTTCTTTCTTTCTTTCTTTCTTTCTTTCTTTCTTTCTTTTTTTTTTTTTTTTTTTTTTTTTTTTTTTTTTTTTTTTTTTTTGGTTTAAAAACAACTACTGGAGAATCCAAATGACATCTGCAATGCCCGAGAATTTCCCGAGCCCTGATTCAGCTCCATCCTCTGAGTCGGAAGTGAAATCCCTCTGGCCCTCACTCTTCCACATGGTCCCCACTCCTGTGCTCCGGGTGGGCGTCCTTGGTCCCTCACTTTCTGTCCCTGCCGCTGTGAGCATGGACCCCGCACGTGCGGAGCAGTGGTGAGGCTCCCTTCTCACTGCTCAGTAGCCCAGGACAGGGCTTCCCGCCTTGGCACAGAGACCCTGGAGCTAGGCAGCCTGAGGTCGCGGGAGTCCGTGCTGTGCCCCAGCGTGTGCCCAGCAGATGCCGGCGTCGTGGGGTCAGCCTCAGAGGTGCAGAGCATCCTCAGGGCCACGCCGCCCCGGCTGGCGGTCCTGGCCCCTCCGTGTCCCCACGTCGGCGTCTGCGCCCAGAGCCAGGGCGGTGGCCGTGTTCAGAGGCCTTGGTGTCCTCCCACGTCTCTCACTTGGATTAGGAGACTGGACAGCTGCTTGGGAACTCGACCCTGCGCACCCACAGCACAGGAAGTGGAGGTTTGGACTCTGGCCTACCGGAACCTGCCTGTGGGCGTGGGAGCGGCCGTGACGTTTTACTCTGAATGAGTGGACATCAGCGTCGCACTGAGGGAGGACTCGGTGTTTTCCTAAATAGTTGGCCAAATCTTTCAGTAAAGAAAATTTAGGAAACCCTAAACCAGAGCATCTCTAGTGGGCATTGAGACCAGCAGGATGGCTTTGAGACTTTTGACAGCGAAATGTTCCTGTGAAGACCTTTACTAAATGCTGTTTCTACAGCAGAAATATAGATGACTGAGACTTCTTGTCAACAGAGTTCTCAGATGGAAAAGGGACCTGCAGAGAGGAGAGGGAGAGGGGCTGGGAAAGGGAGGAAGAAGCTCCAGACAGAAATTAAAGGTGTTGCGTATGTGCGCCACCTTGACACGAGGAAGGGAAACACGCGTCACAAACATGTACTGCTAAAAATTAAAAATAACAAATAAAAAAGATTGAAGCTCGCAACAGAGGAGGAAACAGAAATAGAAATAAAATGCTGAACAGGGCAGGATATGAACGCTGTGACAATAGAGGAATCTTCATGGTACGAAGGTAAAGAAGGAAAAAGAAATTAATTTTATCTGAGAAAATCCTGGGAGACTCTATAAAAAGCTAAGAGTTAAAGATAGGTGAAATTAACCAGACCCGCACAGGGAAGTGGGCCAAGGAACTATTCCAGGTGAGGGGCCACCTAAGAAATAACAGTCCCTTCCTCTGTGTGTGTGCTACATATATGTGCTTGAGGATGGAAGAAGGAAAGGTAGTGGGAAATACATTCGTGGCAAGACTCGTGGCGGTCATATTTTTGAGCCTGCAGAAGCCCTGAAACTTACTTCGCTGCAGACACCCCAAGAAGACGCTTGAGCCGGAGTGAGGGCGGGCACAGTGCGACGCTCTTCGTGATTAGGCAGCCTCTTGAAAGCGGAAAGCCTCTCACCACACCGACGTCGCTCCTGCCTCGGGTGTCGCTCAGTCTTCTCCACCTCAGTCGCGGCCCACGCAGCTCTGCCTCTGGGCGGTGACCACTCCGGCTGACATCACTGAGTGCTCGGAGCTGAGAGGAGTTTCTTTCTGGAGGAGAGAAGGCGCGTCAGCCCGAAGTGATGCCCCGCTTGCCGCCAAGAAGGACGCGGGTTTTGTGATAATCCGGGCAGGGCGATTTACGAGGACAGAAATTATCTGTTGGGTGAAAGCACAGTCTCTCTTCAAATCGTCAAGGTGAGTCTGAGAACAAGCAACCAACGCAAACGGCCTGAGCTGCATTTTGTGAAGAAAACGAACAGGAAGGCTGGTGGTCTCTAGGCTGTTCCCCTTCACTGTTGTTTACAGCGAATGGCCAGAATCCCTTCCTCTGCACGCCTAAGTAAGTAACTATGCAGCAGGGTGGACCTGGACCTCTGTGCCTCCACAGTGCTTTAAAATACGTCACCTGGTAACTGTCCAGTGCCCACTGCCAGGGTTTTCAGAATGATGTCACCGGGGAAGCTGTCCCCGAGGCCGACGGCTTTCCCGCGGTCCTACAGGTAGGGAGAAGAGAAGAGAAGAGACAGTGGCTCCTTGGACCATGCCCGGTGCACTCCTCGAATATCAAGGATCATACTTTGCCTCCTTAAAACATAGAGGATGCAAAAGAAGCAGTCCTCTCCGAGGTTCCTCACGTTCCTGGAAAGCTGTTTGCGATTCACAGAGAGAAATCAGGGCAAAGTCCTCTTTGTCGCAGAACCCATGAAAGGAACCCCAGCCCGGGGTGCGGGTCACAGGCCTGGGGCCGGCCCGCGTCGCCCAGCCCACACTCACTTTACCCTCAGAGCCCCCGACCTTGCCCACCCAAAAGCGCCCATCCTCCCAGCCCACCGCTTTCACTCCCCTCTTTGCTATACGTCTTTTATTTAATTTTGCTATCATATTTTTAAAGCATCATATTTATTTTATCATTTAGAAGAACTTACTCTGAAGTTTAGAAACAGACCCTATTTTCTCTTACAGCCATAAGATCACACCTAAAATATGCTAAATCATAGCCCCAGGACACAAAAGTGCAGCGCACTCTCTAAGGCACGGAGTCATTTTAAGTAAAAAAAAATGTCAGTTTTACAATCATCTACTAGTATAAGATATTCCTAAAGAGGCAGAAATTCCAGACCTGTTGATCTTTACAGTGAATGTAAATAGAAATTGTATTTATACCATTAAAAGCAATCTCTAGGCATCAACGTATTGCGATGTCAAGTGCTCTCTATGTCTTGGGAACTCCCTCCCTCCAACTGTATCTTTACAGTGTACTGCATGAATGCTTGAATTACTGTTCTCATCAAGGCAATGAAAAGCCGCTAAAGAAACTTTACAAAATAGGATGCAGTAAAATAGGTTGCTTCTCCTTTTTCAAAATTGGTTCTGAGAATTCTAATCCATGGTTAGTGCAAGAAAAAGTCCCTTTTAGGTAAATGTACTTTTAGACTTAGGAGATCACCGAGTGAGAATACTAATATAGTACTGCTTAAGGAAGTTATCCAGTACAAACAGCGTGGGTGATGACAAATATTCCATATGAAGAATACTATATTCAGATATTTATAAATATTCACCAAGCAAAACATGAAAAATGGCACCACCTTTAACAACATAAACATAAACTTTGAAAATATGCATAAGGCAAGAAAAACAAATAGGACTATAGTTTTAAATTGAACAAGCTAAAATTGGACATGATAGGTGGATGATTCAGAATGCAGACTTCCTGTGAGGACTGCATGGGTTCAGACCTCAGCTCTGTCACTTGCTTCATCCTTTGGGCAAGTGACTGGTCTTCCCTCTTCACTTCCCCATCTGTAACATGGGGATGAAAACGAAACTCACTTTACAGCCTTGGCATAGGATTTGATGAGAGATTCTACGTAAAATACACAGTCCTTGGCCAGTACTAATAAACATTCAGCAAATGTGATCTTGAAAAACTCACAAACATGTCAGTTTAGGCCAGAAGTCCTGTCCCTCAGAAGCTTCTCTTTACCATCATTTGAATCTAGCTGCCCTGATACCTCTATTTATTGGTTTCCAGAAGAGAGAAGAAATTAGAAATTCTAAGCACCATCTCTCCCCACAGCCAGTAATACCAGTACTCCCATTAGTATTTCCAATACTGCCCCTTGTCCTCACTGTATAGAAATATTTTTCTTCATCAGAGAGATGTTTGTTCTCTGCTGCAGGGGTGAGGCAATCTACTGTTGTGTGTCTTCCACTGTGTGATGTGTCATAGCAGTTCATTAGTCACAATGACTTAAGGACCCAAGTTCTCAACTTAGAGTATCACTGTGAGTTCAAGACCAGCCTGAACTACATAGAGAGACACTGTCTCAAAATAAATCCAAATAAGTTGTCAGTAACTTCAGCCCCACTGGTTCCAACAGGTTTTCCACGTAGGAAGGAAGCAAAGATGTAAAATATGGTGAATCCTATGCCCTGTGGATTAAGCAGTCAGTAGGTACATCAGTGTACAGTGTCATCCTCGCATGTTGCAGGAAACATTTAAAGTTGGAATTACTGTCCTGAACAGTGTTGATGGCAGAATATTGCAAGTACTTTGAAAATGGGAACAGCGTAGTTATTTTGGGTCAACATATGTTATAGAGAAAAGGCTCAGAATGACAAGTGGTTTTCCAAAATATAGACAGCTGTTTGGGTGGCTGTCCTGACTAGCCCTCTCCCCAATCTTCTGCTGCGCCTCTGGATTGGATCTGCTTTTTGGCCCATCAGTAGCAAACCATTTAAACTTAGAATAAAATACAGACTTCCAGGGCTGGAACTAATTTGAGATAAGCAAGACACCTGAACACAAACCTTCAGGGAGCACTCAAAAATCTCAGTAATCAAAATAAATAATGTTTTAGTATCATATTTTAAAAACATCAATTGGCAGATAACAGGCCCTGGTCCAGCCACTTGTTTTGATAAATAAAATTTTATTGAAACAAGTGCCAAGATTGGGGTCACATGAGTGAGGAAGGTACTGCAAATCCAAAGGGGGGTCCTGTCTTTATTTAAAATCTTGATATTTTGCCAAGGATTTAGCTCAGTGGTTCTGGTACCTACCTCATAAGCACAAGGATCTGAGTTCGATCCCCAATATCAAAAAAAAAAAAAATCTTGATATTTTGAACATCATGGTATTTTTGTCTGATTTTGATATTTTGAAATATTACAATATAGCAATTTTAAATATTTCATTACATCACTAATCTTTATTCTGAAGGGCTCTTTGGCAGCTCCTTAAATTTAGCCTAGAAGCAAGCGTCCACCTCACCCTTGCACTGGCCCCCCAGCCCCGTATCAGAGCTGACACTTCCCAAGAGTATATGTTGCTTTTATGATCACGAAATACAAATACTAATCCAAGTTTTTAAAAACGCTTCAGCAACCTAAAATAAACTCAAGAAATATTAGGATGTCTTGCCCAGCAATACAGAAAGAAAGGCAGTCCAGCTGTAACAATGCAACAGATAAAGACCCCACTTCTTATTTCCCTGACAGGTCTGGTCTCACTTAGCAGTGAGTGCCCAGCAAGGCACACAGATGAGGAGCAGTGGGGGATCCATTTTCAGACAAAACTGACGGTGCTTTGTGGAAATGTTCCAGGAAGGTTAAAGTTGTGTAAGACATAATGTTTTTTGACTGCTTAAACATATTAGAGTCATAATTTTATTTGTAACTTCTTCAACAGAAGGAAAAGGCTTTCCTTGTTACCTAGTTATCAACTAAGAGAATGTATCTAACAAATTCAAGCTATTATACTGAAGCATGAAGGATCTTGGAAATGCATTAACAAACATTTTTAAGAGGACATATGGCTTGGGATTTCATTAACAGAATAAATATTTGTAGATTTTCCAACTTAACAAGAAATGTTTTCTTTCTCTCTGCTTTTCCTCCCTCTTCCCCCACCACCGTGCCTTATGTTTTAAAGGTTGTCGTGCTTCCTCTGTGAATAACACCATGGATGAATGGGCTCAGCAAGGCCGATAGGGTATTGACTCTCACCTTGGGTAAATTCTCGTGTAGGACAAGAAGTATCTATCTCAGTTACCTGTCTGAGATTTGAGAATTGCTAATATAAAGTGCTGTCATCATTACAAATGGAAGTTGGTTATCCAGCTACTGCCAATAGGACCCAGATGTCCACATAAGATTACTGGCAAGAAAGACACCAGGGTGCGTCGCTGGCACGTGCATAACCCCAAAATGTTTTCTTTGCTGTTTGGATGTAGTTTCTGTCATCTGGGTAGAGGGTGGCGGCCGTGACTAGGGCAGGTGTCTGATTAGCCTGGGCTTATTCACGTAACAACTGGGGAGAGCACAAATGGACCACCCTGGTCCCTTGAAGCCTGGCCTACTGACCAGCACATCATCACTTCCACAGCGGTCATTGGCCCAAGCGAGTCACAAGCTCAGCCAAAACCAAAAGGAAGAGAAATATGCTCCGCCCCCTTTGCCCGGAAAGACTCACCCTGGTGTCTGTCTTGACGATAATCTTACCGGGACATCTGGGTCCTACTGGCAACTGCTGGATAACCAGTTTCCATTTCAGAGGGGTCTGCAGAGTCTCTGTTGCAAAGGGACTTTGATATAAGGAGGAAGATGGTTGCAAATGTTTTGCAAACAAACTACCACAGTTAGTAAAGTTGGGAACCCCGTTCAATCGCCTGTAAGAAAGTAGCATTTTTAAAACAGGGGTTGTACCGGGGAAGAGAGGGAATGAAGAGCTGTGGTTGGTTTCACTAACACTTGCAAATGCAAAATGGTGAACATTGATGAGAAAATGGAAAAATGGAAGTAATTGCAGTCCCATCTGTCAGGGATGGCAAAGACTGATTTGCCCAGTTCTGCGTGGTTTTATGAAACTGAAATTCTTGGCTGAAGCTTCTGAGAGATTCAGGATTCATTCAGAGGTAGAAATTCCATCTGACTGCCTGCCATGTTTGAGTGTAGAGAGCTAATTGCCTCACCTGCAGATCTGACTAGTTGATACCCTATATGTGGGTATTGTGTGTCCACTGGGGTCCAGGATTTTACATGTTATCTTATTTAATTTAATAATTAAATAACTCTGTGAGATAGCTGTCATCTCCATTTCACATGGGTAACTTCTGAGACTTAAAGCCCTCCTTCCTAACTAGCTGGGGCCACAGATCTTCAAATCTGTAAAGCCAGGACCGTTTAAAATACTTGTTACTCTGTAGTGCCATCCCATATCTTTCCCCTTTTTAATTATACCATATTTGTCTTTACCATCTAAAATTAGAAATATGAATATCAAAATAAAACTAATTGAGAAATAATTACTCTATTATGGAAAATAAGCGAAATAGAGATTCCCTTAGATCCCTGAAGATACTTTCCTGTGGATCTCCAAAATAGGCAGGACAGGTAAAAAGTATTAGAATCATCTGCCAAATGAATATCTATTAATGACAAAGATAAATTCCAATTACTAAAATTTGATCTCCCACAGAATGTCTACAGAATGTGCATATTGGATAAATTGGGGCTTATTTGGGGGAAAGGACCTTTCCTCTCAGCTAAGCTCTCTCCATTGAGCCAAGTCTTTGAGTCCCAGGATTCACAGTTCTCTAATCCCACCTGCCCAGGAGTCTCAGAGCTGCAGGGACAGAGAACACCAGCTGTGGCTTCTGTCCTGAGTGCACAGCCCGGCTTCGCTAGATACACAGCTGGGGCTTTGGGCTGTCACTGTGCCTTGCTGAGCCTCTCTTTTCCCAGCCCTAAAATGGGATGGATAGTGCTTAGGAACTATAAATATTAAATGAGTCAGGTTGTTCAAATACTTAGTGCTATTGATTTGTCTCTCACTGTACATTTTTTAGTAGAAGCTAGTACAGAATAAAGCAAGCAAGCAAACTACCCCACAGGCCAAACCGCCTTCACACCTTTGTTGTTGTTTTGCGATTGGGAATCCACATCTCTTTATAAAGCTAAAAGTGTGATGGGAAATGGCGTCAGACACTGATTTCCGGGTACCTGGCCCTCCTTACCCATCAGGTTGCTTCGTTACTTGGCACTCCCTTCCTTCCAGCTGTGAAGCAGAGATACTAAGATGACAGTCTCTCTCCTCCAGCTGTGACAACTGCAGAAGAACCCACAGGTGATGCCCAGTGTTTCTTGGAGAACTTACCCTATTCTCTTTGGGATTTACAAGAAAATGGGTGCATTTTCCAACATACCCGGGCATGTAGAAAAGAGGCTCTTAGCACTTTTCTCTCTCATCTGTTGGGTTTTTCCAGTTCCCCCTCGTGAGTTTTTGCAAGGTGAGTGCAGTCACAGGTGTGAACTGCCCTCAAGCCTGCCAGAGCCTACAGAAGAGCAGCATTTTGAGGAGGGTCCCTGGTGCCCAGGGCATCCCACTGGCACCCTGCCCAATCTGTGCCCACTGCACAGAGGCAGAGCATTTGGGTAGCTCCTGGGCTTTCCCTAGAAGTGCTCCAGCCTCTGGATTTGCTTTAATCAGTTGGCAAGCATCATTCCCCCACAGGCCTCGTATAATTTTCATTGTAAAGTGAAATTCTGTCCAAAGACGTCCGGCATCGCTTCAGTGCTGATGTCCTGACTGTTGGCAGCATTAAGCTCGTGCCGTGAGACACAGTTTTCAGAAGGATGCTAAGAGGTGCTCAGTGGCTAATCTGAGGCTTCAGAGCCAGCAGTAACTAAAAATAAAGCTTTTTCTACAGATATTTCTGAATCATCTTTCCCTAATCCTCAACAGATTTCTAATTTCAACACTGACATAATGCTGACTGGCCAGGAGGGCGGTGCAGCTAGGATGCTGGTGCTTCCTGGCTCCACTGACAATAATCGCATTAGGGTTTCCAGAGTGCATCTTTTCCATTTCTGTTACTGTGAGGCTGCATCTGTTTTCAATTGCACATAATTTCCATCATGCTACTGACAGATAACAGATAAGATAAACCCTAGGAAACCACAGCTCCTGTCTGGAACCAGAATTTTTATTTTAAGGCTAGACTTTCAATGTCAGTCTATTACTCCTTCACCAGTGAAAAAGGCGCACTATCCTTACTGACAGACCTCAGTTTCATCTCATTTTTCTGTTTCATACCCTCTATGATTACATAAATCACATCTTTATAAGATCAGGATTCCTGACATTGGAAAATAATAGTTTATTTTTAAAATGATGTACTTTTTATTCAAAGCAAACCTAACAACAAAACCTGCAGATTTCCATCAGTAGTTCTATGAATATTAGATGACCTCAGTTTTCTAAATAAATTTTGCCATTCTGCATGGAAGGGGAATTTGGTGTCTTTATTTTTTGCACCTGAGACATGCAAAGCTTTGGACTCGGTTTCAGGTTAGACTGCCTGTGTTTCAGTCCCACCTGCATAACTTGGAGTGAGTGAGTGAATCTCACCTTGATTCCACCCTGAATCTTTAAGATAGGTTTCAAAGCAACTGAACATCTATGGGCAAAGAATGGACGATGGCCACAATCAGATCGTATAATTATGACCTTGATCTGATCATTACATCTGTGAACATATTCTCCCCCATAAATATATACAATTACTATGTCAATTAAAAATAAAAATATATTTAGAGAAAGGGAAATAAATACATTTCTCAACTATCCAAAGGCTAAACAGACTAAAACATTAAAAATCAGACCTTACACAAAAATTGATTCAAAATGGATCACAATTTTAAATGTAAAACAAACTTGTAAAAAAACATTGGAGAAAAATCTTCAGGACCTCTGACTTAGCTCCAGGTTCCTAGGATTGCTACCAAAATCTCATCCATAAAAAGAAAAACTGATATGACAAATCAAAATTAAAAACTTGTGCTAAATGAATGACCATAGATAGAGAACTAAAGGACAAACTACAGTCAAGGAGAATATTTGCCAACTACCTGTCTGACAAGACTTGTGTATGCAAGGAACTTGTAAAGCATGACACAAAAACCAATCCAATTAGAAAGTGGACAGTTGATGTGCCCTGACATTTCACAAATGGCAAATACGCATGTGAAAAGATGCTCAGCACCGTAAGCTATTAGAGAAACGCACGTGAATACCACAGTGATGTATCACCACACCTGAGAATGGCTAAAGTAAAAACTAGAAATAATACCAAATAGTGGCAAGAATTCAGAAACACTGGATGACTCACATTTGCTGGTCGGAATGTAAAATGGGATGGCTACCCTGCAAAGTAGTTTGACAGTTACTTTTCAAACTAAAAATAAAATTTTAAGAAGAGCTGGGGATCTTAGCTCAGTGCAAAGGCCTTGTATTCAATCCTCTGTACCACAGAAAATAAAGTAAAATACAAAAGGATGGCCTTATCATATGGCCCAGCAACCTCACTCTCAGGTATAGTCGCAGATAACTTACGTTTACCCAGAAACTTGCACATGAATGCTCAAAACAGCTCTACGGACAGAAGCCCCACACTGGAAACTGCTCGGATGCCCTTTATTGTGGGTGATCAGACAAACTGCACACCCACACCCTCATACAACAACTTGGATGAATGGCAAGGAAATTACACTAAATAGAAAGGGCCAGTTTCTAAAGGTACATGATCCCAATGACAAATGTAACTGCATTGTTTGCTTTAAATGTACCAGAAAACTTATTGGGGGGAAAAAGACAAGGCCAATTTGAAAAGTACGCATACTTCAGAGTTCCACTTCCACCACATTTGTGAAGTAACGTCTGCCGGCCGGGAGTTAGAGATACGGGAGATGCGAAGGTGTGGACACAGAACAGGAGAGCACAAGGGAGCCGTGCATGGCGCCACTGACTCCTGTGTGCGCTGTGCTTTCCGAAAGCTGCACACGTGCTTCAGTGGCACGAGCTTTCCACGCCCACGAGTACGAGTCAGAGCACACGCAGCTGGCGACAGCTGAAGAGTCCGCAGACGGTACCGTGTCGACTTCCCAGTTTCGTGCCAGCCGTGTTACTGTGAGGCAGACTGGGCCAAGGGCACAGGACTCCTCTGAACGTTTTTCACCTACGCATATGTCTATGATTACTTCAAAATTAAAAGTTTTTCGTGTTTTCCAATCGCATCTTCCACTAGGATTGTGGATGCATTTAACGTCTCCCAAGTGTGTAGCGCGTAATAAAGGTCTGCACAGAACTGGTGCCGTTGCTCCTTCATTGGAGGACGTGGCTCAGACGAGAGATTCAAGCAGAAGGTGACCTCCACACTGGCGAGGACTGCGGCTGCCTGCTCGGGATGCTGTCCCTGTGCCTGGTGCTGCGTGAGTGTGATGAACAGAGTCCTTTTGAAGATGCCGGGAAGGGCGATGCTTGGGAAATGGAGCAAAGGGATGATGTGGTGATGTCCAGGGTAGGGCACACATTAAGTACTGTGAAGGGTGATTCAGCTGGAACCTGAACATGACTCACCAGGAATACCTACCCTCAGCTCGAACCCCTTGGTTTGTCCTTCCCTGCACTGTGCATTTCCAAGACACCCAGATGTGCCGTGCTCAGTGCCCAGTGGCACTGTCCTCCACCATGCTACAAGCGGCTGCCCTGCCTTCAGCCCTTTCACCAACAAAGCAAACGACCATGACCGGACTCACCTCTGCTATTGGTAGTAGCATCGCAGGTCCAGCTGGCTGCCGAAGGAAGATTGGTTCTCTCAGGTTAAAGCCTGGCAGGAACATCAGGGCACAGGATCCCACAGGCCACTCCAGAGGGTTTTTGGATGATGTGGCTCTATACCAGCCCTGGATCCAAACACCTCAACTCATTTTACCTCATGGTGAGTGACATTCCTGCCTATATGAGCCTCCTCCTTCCTTGTGAAGCCCTAGTCCTATCACTAGTAACTAGCAGTCCCAAGATCTCGCTGGGGATTTAGCTCAGTGTCACTGCGCCTGCCTCGCAAGCACAAGATCCCGAGTTCGATTTCCGGTACCAAACAAAGCAAATGCAAGGTCTCTGTTTGCTGAATATCTGTGAGATGCCAGCACAATGGTGGGCAAAATATGAAATATAAGATAGGTATTACTATAAGAAACCCTTGCTGAAGAAGCTTACAATTCCAGCAACGAGGTCAATCGGTGGACACACACAATCAGAAATGTTGTGAAATGCTACTTCTATCTAAAACAGAAGATCAAATAAGAAAAGTTCAATGCACTTGCATTTCCACAAATATGAGAAAATAATGGCCCCATCAAAGTGCGCATCTGTGTTACCGGGGAGGAGAATGATTAAAGTAGCGGCTCATTAGTATCAAAAGCCAAAGGGACAGAGACACAGGTCAGTGTTAGACCAAGTAGAAGCTCTTTGCTTCCGGCCTCATAGCAGATGGGCATACGGGTCACTGGAAAACGGAAGGCCTGATTTGACTTACTTATTGAGCATCTAATACCACGACGGTAGGTACTGTGGGGAAATGTGAGATGAAATAGGCCTGGGCTGTGCCCTCGGCAGTGAAAAGGACAGAGAGGAGGTAAATGATACCCAAGGAGAGCTGCAGAGGCGGTGGGAGGACGCGCTGTGTCGTGGAAGTGGGGAGGTGACCACAGTGTCAGGAGCGGGCGCCATTCCCGCCTCGAGTTACCCCTGCATTAGGGACGACATTAGCTTTCTCTCGGCCTTTCTAGGGAGAGACACGCGGACCAAGGAGTGAGACTGAGTAATACCAGTCAGTACATTTGCAACAGAAAATCTCTTTCATTTAATGGTTGTGCCTCTTCAACTTCACTTACATTTGCATTTATATTATTAAATACTTGGATTGAGTTACATGATACTCATTTGCTTCCTGGTAACTAGCAATCAAAAGAACACTAGATTCTAAAACTAGACTCAGCAAATCTGGCGTCTGCATTTTTCTGCATTTATGGATATTGTGTCAAACTCATACAGGCACTGATGCAGTGCTGATAAAGTTTCTAGGAGCGACATCAGAACATGAAGAGTCAATATGTGTACGAATGAATGAACTTACATTTTTGTATCTGGAGACCATGAGTATGAACACTTATACTCTGTCAAAATCACTGCATTGCATTATATTCAGCTGGTAGTCTTCTCTTTTGATCCCAGGGCTTCTTATTTTTTATCTCTTCAGTCTAAGAAAGTTTTTAAAGAAAAAATTAGCAAGAAATATTGATAATATTATCAAAAATTAAATCACACTTAAATTTTATCAGTTTCAAGATACACTTCAAATATGTAGTTCTCTTTGCTCATTGAATTTTGCTAAACATTGACTTTATAATTGTTTAGACATAATCACGCATGTCCTCTATATTTTTAATAGGCTTGGCTAGCTTCTCTCCAATCAAGAATACATGCCAAAGCCAGAATCAATAACTATGAAATATTACTAATGTGATGGTCAGTTCACTTAAATGTAACCTGTAATTTTACATGGTCTACCACCAATACTTTCTGTCTAGTTGATTTCATCATACTGATATTCTGGTATATGAGGTCCAGAAGGACAAAGATTTCAGTCAAACTGATCACACCCGAATCTCTAGCACCTAATAATGCCAGATACAGTGAAGGTGTAATTAGTATTATCGAATAAGGATTGGTAAATGAACAAATGGATGGATTTTCTTTATTCACAAACTTGCTAAACAGAGTCACCAATTGATTCTTTGAACGGGGGCAATAATTATTTAATTTTTTTAGCTTACCATTTCCTTATTACAAAGAAACAGCAATGACCAAGTGTCAGGAATTAATTGAAGAATAGATCCAAACAAACTACGTACATAGTGGAATCACTCGGCCACGAAGCTAAGTGGACACGCTCTGTTACCACCTTGCCAAGCAGCCAACTGCTGATACAAGTCAGCCCCACACGTGGAGAAACCGACTTGCAGCGTCCTGAAATCTGACACTGAAAGTCGAAACTAGTGCCTCCGTGAGCCTCAAGGGACAGAGATAACAATAAAGAATTGAGACAGTTGTAGGTGAGTCTAAATAATAATGCCGAGGAGACAAAAGACAAGAAAACAATTTCACACTTTCTCTACTCCCTAGATCTAGCTTTTTGTACCAAATGAACACAGATTAAATCTGTCACTCTAAATTCACAACAATTAATTGGCAACTATTTGGCTTCCCTTGGAATTCAAAGCTTATAAATGGGAAAATTTCACCTTTCTTTCCAAGTCTTAGGGAAGCTGTGGATCCCAGCTGTCTGAGTTGAGATCCCAGGTCGGCCGGCCATGTGGCCTTGGACAAGTTGCTCACCTCCCATGAACCTCAGGGGTTACAGGAAGCAGGTAGAGCTGCAATGCCTGTTGTTGTGAGGACTCAGTGAGACAGCATGTAGTGAAAGTTTGGTAAATTATCGCCTGTTATTACTAGAATCTGCCTGGTTTGCTATAAATTACTTAGTTTGTCGAGCACTAACATTTGTTGGACTTCTTACAAGTGTACCTCTTAGTCATTGTCTCCTTATCGGGAAGGCAATGGAGATTTAGTGGATGGCGCATCGTGGGTCCCTGTAGTCAAGGGAAGTCAGTGTGACCAGTGCCGGAACACTGCTAACAGGTTGTTTCTGACTGGAACATCACACGTGCTCGTTAGCAATTGTGAGACGTACTCAACAGCGCAATGAAGTATATCACAACACCTGGGTCTTCCATGGGACGGTGAGAGATGGCAGTGGTAGATGGGTTATTAATTCCGAAATTAAATGAATTAACAATGGGGCTTATATCCTGAGAGCAGAGCAGCCTTCGGCTCTTCCCGCTTCTGTCTCTATTTACAAAATGGGGGTTAGTGTCTTCTGTGCACCTACTTAATAAGAAAGAGTAAATAGTACTTAAGGAACGGACTTGAATACTCGCCATGATTATTAATTTAGCCAGTGGTACGAGCATCTGGGGAGCTTCCTGTTCTGCCTGAGTCACCCGACTCGCCCTCTGCGGTCTGAGTAGTCACAGTCAGGGACCATGGAAGGCACAGAGGCGAGTCGTGTCCTTACAGCTCTTGAAATTCCTGGCCTTGAGTAAGCTGCCTGGAGGAGCTGGGTAGGGAATTCGCCCAATGTAGCTTACCACTTCTGTGAGCCACGTTTAAAGAACTCCTATTTAAAGATTTGTGCTAATTCCCAGTGGAGTACACAAGATGATAATTTGAGATGCAATAAGAAAATATTAGGGCTTTTATTTTTATCTTCCACTGTAATTTTATCTTTTGAAAAAGAGGAAGTAAATTAGTCCATGTTTACTTAAGGTTACTAGTAGCACGTAGATCAGATGCGCAGAGGTTACATAGGTAGATTAGAGAGATAAATAGATGACAGAGATGGATTCAGAGCTGCTGGTTCAGAATGTGTCTGAGAATGGTGTGTGATCCATAAAGCTTGGAGACGCTGACGTGCACAGCTGTGTTTGATCTCTCAGTCACAGCCCAGGTGCGCGTGCTCACGTCCCACCACGCTTGCCTTACTGAGTTCCCAGACTGTGTCCCCGGCAGTCTTAGCGCGGGTCGCAGTGGCCTCTCATCTCATCTGATCTCATCTGCCCTATTGTGGGGTAAACTTTGCCAAGTTGTGACAGGGCCTTATGTCACTCCTTAGCCAAATCGTGGATTTCAGCAGATACCCAGTGCTGCCCGGAGTCGGCCCTGCACAGGCCGTTCAAAGCCTCACAGTCATCCTGTGACAGCCTGGCTTCCTGGGTGCTGACACCTCTAGTCCAGAAGAGGGCAGAGAAGGAAAAGTGCTCTGGCAGAATCTGAACTCATGACGACACCAAGTGAAAGTGTTGACCAGAAACCCCGGAATTTCAGAATTTATGTCTTAGTGTCTTTCTTTAGGAATGTGCTTAATCTCTCCTCCCTTTCCGTTTTAGGAAATGCGCTAAGACATTGTAGTAGCAAGGGAAAGGAGATGGATCTGAGTGGTGGCAGGGGGGTCCTTCCAGTTCTAAGTTGGAGCTTTGCACCCTTTCTTACATCTTCCAGGAGGCTTTGAGGTGTATTCGCCTTTAATCAGAAGAAACATCTTGAACATTTTCATTTATTACAGATAAGTCTTTTGAAAGAAAAGGGAAATGTTATTTTGTATTTCCAGATTAATTTTTAAATGAAAACAGCCAATCAAATCATCCATCATCCAACCTTCCTGAGTTCTGGGACATTAAAATTAATGTCAATTAAACATTGGTTAATAACTTTAATCACAGGCCTATTTGTTTTGGATAACATTTATAACAAAATAATATTTTTAGTCTTCTCCGTGGACTTTGTTGTGCTTCTGGGACTTCTGGCATTGTTAATTTAAGCACATTTCACAAGACTTGGGAGAAGGTTATGATGCAAGAAGTTAGTGCTTGTTGCTGAGCTTTTCTAACAAAGTGCTTGCCTCTCCTCTGTGTCCGATGGCAAGTCGGTGGCCAGGAAAACTGCCTCCTATTTTCACACTTGCTCTTTGGCATATGCAGTCTCCATGGTGTTGCAGCCAATTATGTGACTTGTAGGTATCACTTGGCGGGCAGAGGAAGCGCAGGCGTGCTGGGGTGCTCTTACCAACTGGCCTAGGCGGCATTTTCATGGGTGGGAGGGTAAGACTGGAGTCCTGCTGTTTGGTGAATCTCTGTACAAAGTTGCAGCAAAACTACAGTTTAGATTCAGCAACCAATGGCTTTCTAGGGTTAATAAAAGACAAAGGACTCGAGGATGATTTCTATCATAAAAATTTCTTCCAGATGGGTTACAGTTTTATCCAGGGGAAAAAAATGGAGCACTTTCAAAGCCATTAGCAGATAAGTAGCACAATTCCCATGTGGAAGTGGGATTTCCAGCAGGAAGCACAGCAGGTATTATTGGCGTCATTCTGGTCGCTCAGATGAAGCAGAATCACCACGTTATTGACTCAGAATAACGAGGGACAGGCTAGTCTGAACTGAATAGAGAGTCAGTCAGTCACAGTACACTTTCCTGTAAGGGAAAGATCCATTCTGTGCATCCTGGCCTGGCAGAAGCCCTGCTGTCCTGGTGGATTGGGAGTTGGCACTGGTGCCAAAGCCCGGCCAGTGCACTGTGTGAACTATTTTAATAATCCTCAGGAATTGCTGTGTGTGCTATGGAATGGCTTAGCAGAGTTTTCCTTTGAACTGCTCATCAGAAACTGGGCTTTCAAATTTGTATAGCTCAAATTAAAAGTACTGTGGTGTATTGTGATACAACAAGTAATAATAGCTGGATTCTTAATTGGATAGCATAATAATGTAAATTTAAGGAATTAAAAAATAAAACACATAAAAAGAATGCCAAAATTAGTCCTTAAAGTCATGTTAATCTTCTTTTGAAGAAGTTGTCTTCTGTAACATCCAGAAGAATAAGCTTGTAGATATTTAATGGCCCTGAAAATAAATTTATGACACCAAGACCAACCCCGAACGCATTGGCTATATGCAGTGAGATTGTTTCTTTGTTTCCATCCCCCATTGCATGCAGTGTAATTAAAACCCTTTTAAAACTGAATTCCTAACAAAATCAATAGCATGTTGCCAGGGCTTCGAGGCTGCTTCCAGATGCACTTATAGCAAGCCTAGTCAGGTGAAGATCGGGAATTATCGTAAATGCAGGGGGAGCCCCCCAAAATGGGCAGTTATGTCACACAGGGCTACATAAAAAGGAAGCAGAGAGGCATTTTAAATGGCCTCGACTGCCATTCATGTGTCCACCTACATTTACATGCTGTAACCTAATGTATATTCACGTCTGCAAGTCACACTTGAGAGAAAACTAATGATATCAACTTCTGTTGACATTGAACAGTGGGAAATTCAGTAAAGAATTTTCAGCCTTTCTCTGTAATTTGCTTTTTCTCTGTAGAATCTGTGTGCAAGGTGTTTTCCTTCCACTTACTGTATTTTGATCCTCCTAGCTTTGAGGGGAAAAAGGAAGTCAGTGGAGGGGGTATTTTTTTCTTTCTTACAGACCAAAAGACACGTTTGAATGTTTTCTTCTTTCCTAAAATAACCTCTTTAAATGTAATTTTTAAAATTCAAACTCTCAGCTGGTGAGTATTTTTGCTCCTCCGAAGCCTCTCCCTTCTAGGTTTCGCTGTGCTCCTTCAGGTTTTGTGGTGTCACTCGACTATCAATCCCAGCTTGTAATTATTTGTCTCCCATTTAGCCACAAGGTGCAAATTTGCTGGCTGAAAAGTCGTGCTCTGACAGTTAATCTCGGTGTATGTCCAAAGGCTGAGCTTGCTGCCCTGGAAAATTGCCCTGGAGGATTATTCTGTAGAATGTGGGGTCATTTGTTGAGCTTGTCTGATGTGAAAGGAGAGAAAATGAAAGGACCCGCCACAGAGAAACAGGTTCATAGGGTCCCTTTCAGGGCAGAGAAAATCAAAGGACATTTTCTGGTCCGCTCCAGTTTCCAGGCATGTTCTGGGAACAGGGGTATCAAGGGATATTTTCTTCTTGGTATTTTTTAGAGAAGTCATTGAGAGAGAGCCCTAAATCAGGAGCTGAAGGCAAATTAAGTAATGCCCATGGGGTACTCAGAAATGACTGCCAACCCAGAGCCCTCTGTCTGCCCAACACTCACAGGTTTTTCAAAAGTCTCTAAAAGTATTTGGATCTAGAAGGAAAAATGTAATGATTCCAAAGTTTTAAAAAATATACTTCTACAAAAATCAGTATTATTAGCTTAATTGAATAGCTTCAAAATATTTGATATCAACCACAGTATTACATTTACCTTTTGTAAAAAAATTCTATTACAGATGAAAACAAATTATTCAGTTTTCTCATTTTCCAAGATTTTGAGGATGGTAATTACAGCCAGTAATTTAAAATTCAAAATTATAAGAAGCCTGTCCATTTTTTATGCAGGAATATATATTTTATGTGTAATGTGGGACCCTGCTTAACATTCTTTACATGATGTGAGGTAGGACCTAGAGAAGAGCCTGCAGCTCTGGAAGGTTTCAGACAGCTCTACCTGTCACTGCCGATCCAGGTGTGTGCTCGTTCCTGCAGGTGCACATCCACTCAGCCTAGAGCAGAGAGGGTGAGGATGAGACAGCGAGAGCAGGTCTGGCTCTCCCGTGGGAAGGACCAGAGAGCAGGCACAATGAGAAGAGCAGTCATTTCACCCAGGCATGAGAAATGCACAAGGCCCTCGTGCATCCCTGGAGATCCTCGGATGGCACCCGTTTCTCTTTGACTTGGGAACACAAAGCCATCAAGTTGGATCACATGACAGAATTCCAGTGTCCCCGTATCTTAGCTGTGTTCTCTCTGAGCAGATAGCCGGGCCGTTGTGTGCTCTCCTGTTCTAACAAACCCTTCCAAGTTAGACAGAGATTTCCATTTTTTTAGAACAGAAAATTTGACGCGTCGGGGACAGGAGAAAAGGAAGATTCCCTGGATTTCACATGTGATGATCCTGGTCTCTAACTCAGTGGCCTAACTTGTTTGGTTTTCCTTCTGTTCATCGTTTTTGAGGTGATGAATACTGATTCCCTCCAACGCATGGAAAGCAATACTTCCCATAATCGCACCCTCCCAACAACAAGCACCAATACACTAACTCCTACAAAATTCTTTCTTTACATAAAATAAAATATTATTGGTTTATTTTTACAAAGTGTGGTGATGCTTTTAAAATATTTTTCACTTACCAATGTGTCTTAGATATTTTTTGATTTCCATACATGTGAATTACCTCTTTCACAGTGATGACCACCTGGTATCCCACTGCATGGCTGGGCCACAGTTGATTTCACTGACCATTTAGCTTTGACCTTTCAAGATAATGGATCATGTGCCTAAATAGACCATTGTTTATTGACTAGAAATATGTTCTGGCTTAACTGGCCCCAGGAGCAGAAAAGTCCAAATCTCTCTCTTTACTGATGCTTGTTATTAAATGTAAACCCTATATGTAATCTGCCATTTATTTATCTGTTTTTGTTTTTGCCTTTTCCTCTTATGCAGTCATCTACAGCCAGGGACAAGGATGAAGCAGCCCTCCCGGTAGGAAGCAGTGGCCCTGTTGCCTGCTCCTGTGCCTGTGGGAAGTGTGGGGTGGGGTGGGGGCCAGACCATGTGCTGGCCAGATGGTCTTCTCCCTTGGAATATGTATCTGGCTCAGTCCACTGGGCTGCGCTATACTCCATCCTACAGTTAGTTACGCTGAATTCTGAGGCTCACTGACATATGCTATTTTTGGTCCTAGGTTTTTTAAAAGTTCGAATTCTCTCTACCATTGGGCATAAACTATTGTAGGAGTTGAAGGAGTGAGAAATTTCCAAATTACATTCCAAGGGATGTTGAGCTGATATTTGAAATTTAATGCTTGACGATTGTTTTCTTTGTTTATCTGCATGCACACACCTTTTGATTAAAAATTTCTTTTGTACTCATCAAAAGAAATGTTGCATGAGACCTGTATATCATTATATGCATAATGCCTGAGAGAATGCTTGAAGTTCTCCAGTAGCTAGGATCTGAAGTTGATGAAGATGCCCACAGCAGAGCTCTTCCACTTTCCCAGAATAAGGACCATGGTAACAATGGCTACGACGAGTTACTAACTACGAATGCACTTCTGCTTCCTGTTCAGTTGACACATCCCATGTCCGACTGTGCAACCTGGCAGAAGCCTCCATCTCTTCCCTTGAGGGGCTCACAATCCCCTTCCCCACTGCAGCACCAGCAATCCCCTCTGAGTCTTATCTACACCCTGTTGAGTTGAGAATACACTTTTTAATAGACCATCAATTAATAAAATCACATGAAGAAAGCAGAGTTTTCCATACATCTCATACTGAGAATTTACTCATATTTCAAGCTCACCA
The DNA here is from genome assembly GCF_012274545.1 of Fukomys damarensis. Taxonomy (NCBI): domain Eukaryota; kingdom Metazoa; phylum Chordata; class Mammalia; order Rodentia; family Bathyergidae; genus Fukomys; species Fukomys damarensis. The sequence continues at coordinate 1,462,525 of NW_022900943.1, forward strand.
TGGGTTTCATGTTTGCCACCAAATGTTGGACCATGATTGTTGATAGTTTTTTGTTTTGTTTTGTTTTGTTTTGTTTTTACCATAACAAGCCTTTATTATGGGGAGGATCTGCCCGGCTGTCTCTGAACAAAGGAGAGAAAGCAGCATGGCAGAACAGGGAGCGTCTTTCATAGGAGTGGGATGGGGTCAGCCTGAGCTGGGGTGGAGGTGAGTGAGGTTGTGTTAAGGGATCGGAGGAGCCTGTGACAGCACCAGGAGGGGCGTGGGACGACACTAGCTGCTAGGAGGTAGCAAGTATCAGGTTCCTCTTTTGGCGGAGAAGAGGCCTCATGGGAAGAAGCAGCCTCTCCGTTGTTGTGAGAAGCCATATTGTAGCATGGAGGCAGCTGTTCCATGTGGCAGGCATCTTAAGGCAAGGGAAATGTAACAGTACGGTTTATTACTTTGGACATTAAAAATAAAAATGATGACTCTGGCTAAATTCTTAAGTTCTTTTGTTTTTGGCGGTGGGGTAGGGAGGTGTTGAGAGAGGGTCTCATTACGTAGTTGAGACTGACCTGGAACTCACTGTGTAGCCCAGGCTGGTCTTGAACTCATGGTGATCCTCCTGCCTCAGCCTCCTAAGCACCAGGAGGGGCGTGGGACGACACTAGCTGCTAGGAGGTAGCAAGTATCAGGTTCCTCTTTTGGCGGAGAAGAGGCCTCATGGGAAGAAGCAGCCTGTCCGTTGTTGTGAGAAGCCATATTGTAGCATGGAGGCAGCTGTTCCATGTGGCAGGCATCTTAAGGCAAGGGAAATGTAACGTTCCAGACTTTTTGTTTTATGGTTTTTGGGCGAAGGTCTCTTCCTCTGGAGCTGCTTCAGGCTGACAAAGGGGCAGAGGTTGGGGCTACACCTGGATCTTGTTGGGGCATTTTTTAAAAAATAAGGAATGCATGGTTAACAATTTGAAGACACTGCCCGAGTGAATCACACCAATCAGATTTCTTCAGTGTAGGTGTAGTGGTCTAACAGGGATGAGTTCCTCAGCAGAGCACTTTGCAGATATGGCATTGCTAATGGAATCTTTGTTGGGAAGCCCCTTGTGGTTTAAAGTATAATAGAATATTTGGGGAAATCCAGCAGTGTCAATGGATGGAAGATGTAGTAGCAAATAGTATTTTCTTTTTATCTGATATTTCATATTAAGCTTTTGAACCAAATGTCAGTAGAAAGCTGGGCTCCCTCTGAGCATCTTGCCCTGTGACAAGCAGCATAGAATCAGCAAAGGGGAAAAAACAGTGTCTATTTAGGATGAAAAGCTGTCAAAATATGGTGGGTTTGGGGTGGAGCTTTTTCAAGACTGCTTTTAAAGATCAAAGCCCTGGGGTGATCTTATCTTCAGGTGCACATCTGTCCTCTCTCACACCTCTGTTGCATTTGTTTGCACAAAGGGACCCACATGAAGCCAGGCGGGCTCTCTCCGTGGGCTCAAGATGCAAAGCTGCATTTCTCAGGGTCGCTTGTTCGGACCGCGGTCCTCTGGGTGGGGCTGTGGTTCCTGCAGGAGGAGGCTGCACAGGAGGCAAGCAAGATGATCCTCCGGGGGCAAGGAGAGGGTATTAGTGCCTCTGCCATTTACTCTCTGTACTTCTTAAAAAATGTTTCAGATGCTCCTATTTTCATATATATATATATATCTGTACATGCATAGATACTGATTAGATACAAACGTACATACTCAGAGATCGCACCAAGAGGATGTATAATTCCAAGAGCTCAGAGATACCTACCCACTATTTCCCTGAGCGTCCTTGAAAAAAGCAGATCTGAGATCCATGCCTCTGTTACCCTTTCTGTCTGTGTGAGGTGGAAACCTCAGTTCACTTCTCTGAAACGAAGTTTCCTCATCCATCTAAAGTTAATACTGAGAATCAGAAAAATCAGTGATGTGAAGCATGTAGCACATTGCCTGGCACTTACTGAGCTCTCTAAACCTGGAGGTGACGGTTTCTGTGGGAAAGTGTGAGAAAGCCCTTTCCTCTGGAGCTTTGAATGATCCGGTGGTGCATGCCCGTGTGTCACAGTGGATGAGCAGCAGACGGGTGAGGGTCTGGTCTGTAATGCACTCGCCACTCCCTGCTGAGAACTAATGACCTCTGGTTTCTCCACCAGACCAAGCCGCGCCTCCAGCGAGGTGGAAGTTCTGCCTCTCTCCACAACAGCCTCATGAGGAACAGCATCTTCCAGCTGATGATCCACACACTGGACCCCCTGGCTGAAGGTAAGCACGAGGCCGTGGTTTGGAGCTTGTCCGGGGAGTGACAAGGCCTTGCCGTTGTCATGCAAGCCTACGGCCTCCTCTTGGTCAGCACCTGCCAGAGGAGGCCCTGAGCCTTGGTCGAGCTTCATCTGTTGCAGCGCAGTTCGTGATGGGCGGTCGGTGCCATGAGTAGGACATGAGGCACATGTGCCTCTGGCACAGATAGAGTTTGTTACGAGGCAGAGGACAGAAAGGTTTCCAACCATGCAACTAGAGCAAGTTTTCCTTTATCACCCTTTCAAACTTCCCAAACAAAGCTGTGTGTGAAGATAAGTGTGCACCTCAAAAAGAAGAAAAAGAACTCCATGTCTAGAGGCCATGAGTAGCTTAAGGAATGATGTTCCCAGGAGAACACTGACATTGTGCCACTCCTTTGTCGTTTGGGAGGGAGAGGTAAGCATCTGAGCATCCGTTTGCCTTAAACCATAGTTTAACATCCCTCACTGGAGACGCCCGAGGTGTGGTTCACCCCTGGGGTAATACGAATCATCACTCCAGTCTTACTTCTTTCAATTTCTTGGTCACTAGGAAACCAAATATGTCATGTTTCTCCAACTGCATTAAGTATCCTAAAAATTAATTCTTCCAGTAGTTACACATCTGAAATGTCAAATAAATATCAGAGCCTTGTCACTAGCATGGTGTTTGGAAATAACCCATTCTGTCTCCCCTCACCCTGGACTGTATAATTGGGCCTGACGTTAGGTGGAAGCTAGCAGGGCTCATGGAAGAGTGTGGGGAGAGAAATCGGGGTGTGCTACTGAAAACACATAGGATCTGATAGTCACGCCACATGCCTCAGAGTTCGTACAATACCAACTTCGGGTACAGGCAATCAAGAGATTCATACAACACAAAGGAAAACCTGGGACCCCCTCTTGGGGGTCCTGCCTGCCCTCACTGGACACACTGGTCACCCAGAACAATAGATGAGGGTCACAGGGTCACCTCCCTCTGCACAGCATGGGGCGCTTTGGTTATGCAGCACCCCGTCATACCCCAGAGCTGCATAGCCGACGTGGCATTCCACAAAGGTTCGGATTCTGTTTACTGGAGATAATCCTAGCCAGGGACATCCTCAGCGCGGGTCTGCTACTTACCCAGAGATTCATTTGACGAGGGGACTAGATCCGCTCCCCAGAGAAAGGAGTGAAGGAGTCTCAGGCCCACTGCTGCCACTCCCTCCTCCTGGCCGCTGAAAAGTCCTGTGACTGGAAAAGCTAGGGTTTCTTAGAACCTGGAGGAAATAACCAGTTCATAAATAACAATACGCTTTCTTTGTTTGGCATTCTACAGTTGGCAGAGCTTGTGCACACCTGTGAGCTTACGCTTCACAGTAGCACTCGTAGCTAACGTGGTGCTTCTTTCATAAAGCGTCATTGCCACTGGCCCGGACCTCAGGCGCAGCCCCTTCTCTGCCGGGCCTTGCTCCCGAGACACTGTCGCTGCTGTGTTCCAAGCTTCCTCGCTGGTCCCACTCCTGTTGCTCTGCCGCCTGCGCGTTTCCCACACTGCAGCCCAAGTAGTCTTCTTTACACAGTGAATCAGGCTGTGTCGGTCCTGCTTACAGCCCTCAGGAACAGCGTGACACCCTTACTGCGGCCCCCTTGATTTGTTCTCGTTCCTCACTCCCTTTAGCCACCTGGGCCTTTCTGTCTTCCGACAGACACCTCTTCTCAGCCTTGGAGTCTTTGTGTAGCTGTTTCCTTTCCCCTGCATTTCTCCCAGCTCCGCTCCTTGCCTTTCTTCAGCACGGCATCTGAGGAAACTTCCTAATGATCCAGTATGCATCAGGGTCCCAACCTGGCCTCCTAGTTACAGTTCATGAGACCGCTGTCCTTCTGCCAGGAAGCGATAAGTGTCTGAAGAGCAGGGACTGTATTTTAGTCGCTAGTTTCCCTAAAGCTTAGCAGGTTACTTGGCCTACAGTAGCTTCTAGGACCTAAAAAGATTAACCAGCTTGGCCAAAGTCACTGTAATGAGTGATACTCACACGACCCCAAGCCCTGAAGCTGTGCAGATTTAAGAGTTCAGGTGAGCTGTGCCTTGGTTATTTTGAGGCACCACATTCTCTCCCCTACTGTCCTTGAAAATTGTATGAGAAAAAGGGGCAGTTTCATCTGTTCTAACTCAGTTATGAGCAAGTGACTGAGTGTACTTACTCTGACAGGGTGATTTCATGTAGTAGCAGAGAGAAGACTTCAAATCTAGAATCTCTGGGTCCAGATCCCAGCTCCGCATTGATAGCTGTGTGACCTTGAACAATTTACTTCTCTTGTATCTCGGTTTCCTCCCCTATAAAATCAAAATGATATCCAGCGATGTCTGCACTGTAGTGTTCTTATAAAAATTAGAGTAAATACACGTCCAGCATGTGGCAGCACACTGCCTAGCGCATCACATGTATAGGTGTGGAATATTCTGCTTTGTTATTTTGAAATGTAATACAGTAGGCAATGTGTAGGAGGTTTTTAGACTTGTACACTTGATCTTGGCCAAAAGGCCCAAGAAGCAATGGTTTTTAGACCTTTAAATATTAAAAACAATGTACTGGTCAGCTTTTCCATTGCTGGGACCAAATACTGATGTCTGCACTTTGCAGGATGAGAAGTTTACTTTGATTCACAGTTTCAGAGGTTTCAGTGCCTGGTCAGTAGGGTCCGAGGAAGGAACGTGACAGGGAAAGGAATGGGGAAGCAGAGCCACTTACATCATGGTGACCAGGAAGCAGGGCACGGGGGAAGAGCATAGCGGAGGCCGGGACGAGTGCCGATCCGTACACCGTGGTCCACTCAGAGGTACTTGGAAGCCCTCAGGTTGACAGTCACGATCGATCATCACAAAAGGTTACAGTGAAAACTGTCTTCCTCCTCCACGGACTTTCAGTTCTCTCCAGTTCCTCAGCTGTCTCTCTGAGCAGCCGTTGTCGTCAGTGTCAGGAGTCCTGCCAGAGGTGTCCTGTCAGACAGTGCGTGTGAGTGTGTGTGAGTGTGTGTGTGTGTACCTACCTGCTCACAGGTCTCAGCAGTCTGAATATCTGTGTTTTGTCGCTTTGTAAGAATTCCATTTCTGGAAGGGCTTGTTTTTGTTTTTATTTCTGCTTGGAGGGGAAGCTATGTTTTGTTTCTGTGAGATAAGGGCAAGTGAATATAGGTTGTTTCAGAGTTGGGCCATCAGTGATTTTCCAGAACATCTGGTCCTTGTGGAACTATGCTGCAATTAAACTGTTCGTTCCTGCTTGAGCAAGATGTGCCTTCTGAATCCTGGCACCTGCTTTCAAGGTGAAACCTCTCCCGGAAAGATGTGGAGAGCTCCAGGAGTGTGACTCTGAAAGCCATAATCAGTTCTGGACTTCAGTGATTAGAAAATATAGAAAGCACTCAGGGCTCTGAAATTGCTCCATAGCACATGGCCAAGAACACAGATGGTTCTGGTATTTTTCCCAAAAAATTCACAATTATTTTCATTCCAAGAACAGTCAAACATTTAACCCACAGCTCTCAGAAATAGTCATCTGTCTCTTAGTTTGTGTCTAATCACTTGGGTTCACGCATCCTCGTGCCAAACTGCTGCCTTTGAAGGACGCACAATGTGACCCCAGCACTGCAGCAGCCTCCCTGTTGCACTGAAGCACAGGTCACTGGTGTTCCTTAAACACCTCGCTGAGAGCATCGGCACCTCTGGTGTGCAGTCAGAGGAAAATGTGCAACCTCGTTTGAAAACATCATCTAGGACAGGTGGCTGGTGGAAATACATTTCCTTTTGTCTCATCTGTGCCACACGGGTGCTTTTGTCTTCAAGAGCCCCGTGCTTCTGCCCTGGCTAAAAGCTTTCACTGGCAGATGTTTGGCCTCTTAAGCTTGAGTCACAGTATCCAGCAGTGTTTATGCTTTGGTTATCTGTTGACTCGGTGCTTGAAACAACCACGACATTATTGTCTGTGTTTTCGAGGATCGGGGATTTGAACAGGGATCAGCTGGGTGCTTCTCCTGCTGCACTTGGCACTGATGGAGGCCCCAGCAGGGAGGCAGGTAGGTAGGAAGGCCCAGGCAGGCCTCACACAAGTGCCTGACCCTTTGGACAGCACAACTGGTGGGCTGGGCTAAGCTGCATCCCTCTGGCTCTCTGTGCTACTTCGCACACGGCCAGACTTCTTACTTGGTGGCCAAAAGTTCCGACACCAAACCTTCCAGGAGGCCCAGATGGAAGCTACAAGGCTCCTGGTGAACCAGGTGGGCAGTGGCAGGACGTCACTTCTCTGCAGTCCCCACCAGGCCCCGGGCAGAGACAAGCCTCCACCTGTCCTGGAGCAGGGCCAACGGGAAACACCTTTTCTCTGGCTCACCCGTCTCTGTGATGTACACTGCTGGTTTCTCTGCCCACTGCAGCTGGCTGTGCCCTGGGCAGAGCACGCTGTGTGGACGGGGTGCACACTGTATGGACGGAGCGGCCATTGTCAGTCTGCCCAGCACAGCACCTTCGCAGGGACACAATATTCTGAACAGGCCTTGGCTCTGAAAAGGATACGCTGAAGAATGACTGGAATAAAGACTTATTTATGCAAAAGCCCCTGGGAACCAGAATTGTCAGGCTTGAGGTTCCAGAGGGCTGTCTAATCCGGTCTTTCTAATGACTTCACTGTGCTGTGTTGATTTTAACATGTTCTCCAAACAAACCGTCGTGTTGCATAGGTTACATTTTTAGAAACCTAAAACAAAGATGCTGGCTGGAGCACTTTCAGAGCGAGGAGTGGCCTCGCCTGTCAGCCTGTGCAAGGGTGAAATACTGACTCGGTTTCCTGGATGTTCACCATGCGAGCACTCTGCAAACCATCTCAGTCCTGCGCCTGCCTCCTCCGTCCCGCAGAGGAGGACGCTGACCAGAAGAGAGGTGCATCGTGCGTCGCCAGGGTGACACAGGAGGTCAGTGGTAGAGCCAGGACTCACTCCACAGTCACACTTCTTGCGCTGTTCTGCTGCCTGGTGTTGGCTCGCGGCCAACTCGGTCCTTGTAGACACCAGCCTGCGTCTCGGGAGCACCAGCCTGTCCCTGGACTCCCGCTGCAAGATGCAGATTCCCATACCGAGTCCACAGCAGCAGCAGCAAGTGCATCCCACCCGCTCCCCACCGTCCCTGAGCCGCTCTCATTGAGGGCCTTGTAGGCAAAGTGCTGTCATCGCCTGTTGAGGGACACCAGTGCCGCCCCCAGGGAGCACCTGCGGACCTGGCGCTGACAGCGGAGATGTGGGGTAGGCACTGGAGTCTGGCCATGCTGTGTACACGCTCACTGTGGCCCTGGGTTCAAACCCTGCCTCCACCTCTCTCTGAGACCTGGAGCAAGCTGTCCCACCTCACGGGGACTCAGTTTCTCACTTTGTCAAACTGGGTGAGTAAAACACCACCGTGGGCCGTGTAGGGTTTCTTTGTATGCCGCGCTCTCGTGTTTATGATGAGGTTCAATGCAGTATTCGCAAAAGGCGCACCGAGAGCTCCCTGACTCGGCAGTTGGTTTTCAGTGACATGTTAGCCAGAGCCCAGCAGTAGCAGCCCCAGGCCCCGACACTGGGGACCCGGTCACCTCCCACGTCCTCACCCCCTCCGCAGCGTGTGTCCCTCCTCTTCGTCCTCGCAGGGTGGTAGCTCCTGCCGTTCTCCTTGTTCCCCACCGCTATGTCCGTATTCCAGCCGGAGCGATGGGGAGAAGAGGCCAGGGAAGCTGTCTCTTTTAATCAGTAAAATGTTAGGGTTCTCAGAGTTCTGCTCTGATGTAAGAGCTCTACTTACATCACGTGGACCGGAACGGGCGGGGACCCCCGGCTTCCAGAGGAGCCGAGCGGACACTTTGCCTCCACAGCCAGTCGGGGTAGACGTTAGGAAAGTAGCGTCGTGCCCACCACTTCTTGCTCTGTCGCTGCTAAGAAAGACTTGAAGTGCCTTCTCTGCGAAGTTCTCTTTTCTCCTGGCTTAGGGTAAGGAGAAAAGCAAGCTGGAACGCCAGAGATGAAGACTCTCAGGACTGGCTCACTGGAAGTGAGGGGCAGGGCAAACGTGGCTTACCTGATCTGCCCTCCTCCCACCCTGCCAGTGGTCTGGCCCTCTGTTCGTCGTCTGTGGCGCGAGGCAGTGAGCACCGCACAGTGTCTGGGGCAGGGATGCTCCCCCCCGGCCTGCAGCTCAGGCCTGGCTCTGCGCGGGAACCGCCTGCCTGCCCAAGACCTCACAGAAGGGCTCCACAGTCACCACAAAACGTGACTTAACAGTTCGCAATAAAAATGACTGCCCTCACTAGAGACGCGACAGGGTTACTTCCGAAAAAGGGTATCTGCTGTCTGGTAGTCTTAGCTGCATCACGCTGCCGTTGCTACTGGCAGTGAGCACCTCCACTTCCCAAGCACTTGTCTGTACATCATCAGCCCGCTTTGGTGACCTGACCAGGCAGGCACGTCTGTGCCCAGGCTGGGCTGGTCCCAAAGCCACTCTCCTGGGAGCCCGTGCAGCCTGCTGAACATGTTAGGTCCCTCCATGGCTCAAGGAGGGAGGAATCATAACCTATTTTTGATAAACTCACGAGGATTGAATCACCACAGACAGTCAGCGTGGTGTTTGACAAAAGTGGGGGCCGACTGCACCCCTAGGTTTCACCCCAGCTCCTCAATTACTGGCTATGTGGCCTTGGATGACTTGTCTCCCACTTCGGGCCTCAGCTTCTTTGTCTGTTAGGTAAGAATAATAAAGCTTCACTGGGTTGCGCTGGGCTCTGTCTTAAGAGCCTGTGAGCTGAGTCACGGAAAGCACATGAAACATTCTAGTTAAGTGCTATTGTTATTCAGAAAAGACACAGGCAGGACCTCCAGGTGGTGGTGTTTGGCTGTCACACCAGAGCTTGTTTGGAGACTGGCAGGGGAGCACAGCAGCTCGCGTGCCCTGGCTGAGGCCGTCCTGACTGACTGTCCTGACTGTCGGGGTAACGCCCGTCCACCGGATCCCTGATCCCTGATCTGCGGGGTGACAGACTAGCAGCTGGATCCCCTCACATCCTTACAGTCACCTTTGGGCCCTTGCCGGGGACCGAGTCCACTCGGCGCAGCCTCTCCAGGCCCTGGGAGGGAGGAACCGCGGCCCGAGGTCTCCCTCACCTGGTCCACGCCGGGCTCCTCACGGGGTTACCCTCCAGCCTGCCGTGGGCTCTGTCCCCGCTCCGGGAGCAGCCCTTTGCCAGTCCCTGTCCATGGAGGACACAGGTGTGTGAGCATCTTTGCTAAACCATGCCGTGTGTTCCGGGGCAGGGCCTCACCGAGGTCCCAGGTGTCCCCTCCTCGCTCCACTCCAGAAGTCTCCATCCTGTCTGCAGGGGCAGATGTGAGGTCCCCTCCTCCCACTCCCAGAGCCTCCCACTGCCCCGCGAGTCCAGCCTTTGTCCAGCGGCCTTCAGTCCTCCCCCAGAACAGCATCTCCTGTCGTCTGAGGGCCGATTCCCCCGGATACAGTGGGGTCATGCCCCACACTGCTCAAAACAGCTCAGCCACAGAGCCCTGGGCCTTGCAGCAGCCCTAAGCCCTCTTCCCACTTCCCTTTTGTCTCCCCTTCTCCCTTCTTTCTGTCTATTTGCCTATCTTCTTCTGTCCTCATCTCTGTGTGGCTTTTTAATCTTTCCTCTTATTTGTCATTACCTTTTTCACATGCTTCTGACCACCTGTATCTCCTTCTACAAACTCCAAATATCCTCCTGCCTCAGGCCCTTTGCACATGTTCCCTCTTCCCCTAGACATCCTAATAGTTCCTGTCCTCCTTTCCTCCAGGTCCACCTTCACATATGACCTGATCAGAGAGGCTTTGCTCAATCATTCCTTGAAAACTGTATCAGAAATGATAATAAATGAATCTCACAATCTTCCTTATCCTGCTGTGTTTCTCTATTCATACTTATCACTGTGAATATATTTGTGTTGTTTCCCGCCTGTGCTTGCCATTCTGTCTCCAACAGGGCAGGATTTGAGACAGGCTCTGCCTAGGCCCCGTGTGGAGTTCTGAGCGAATTGACTGACAGCTTTAGTGATCCCCGGATGGTGAGCTGTGCAGATCTCCTTCATCTGCATCGTGTCAGAGGGCCCCGGAGTTGTGATCAGCGAGGCCCTGCTTGGTTGACGGTCATCTCACAGTTGTGCACAGCATCTCGTCTGGCGTGGCCTACGCTGTGCCATGCCTGCAGCCCCTGACGGCTCTGAGGCAAAGCAGGTACTCAGTCAGACTTGCCAGGTGGCTGAGCGGCCTCTGTCCAGAACAGACCCCTGATGCCCTGGTCAGGGCCCTCTCTGCGCCTCTCTTCTGGGTGCGTCCTGCTGAGCCTTTCTCCCCTTCCGGAACAGAAAGAAAGCTCAGTTGCAGATGCTGTTGCAGGCCCAAGCTCCAGTGCTAATGTGCAAACGATTCACTCTTCTCTTTGCCTTTATTCTCCTCGCTGTCATGTTGGCTCTCTGATTTGTTGTATTCCGTGGGCCTAATTTTTTAAGTGCCAAGAATGACTGCCTTTCTGAGGTGAGATGAAACCCGTTAGACCCATTCGTCCACCTCGTAGACCCGAACACCGTGAGATGCGCTCATGAGGCGCGGTGTCAGATGAGCTGGAGTAGAAAACCAAAGCAGCCGCTCCTCGCTCTCTTGTGGTGGACGCTGACCCTTCTCCGGCAGTTCTAGTAATCTCATCTTCCTCGCGGAGAGGCAGAGTTTGCTTTACATTTTTATCATAACAATCTTCCTGTCAGTGTCAGTATTTGTCAGTGAGAATAACGGATACCTTAGCAGATACAACACTGGAAAGCACACTTGGCTGCCGAGCCTGTCATTGACCTCGAGGAGAATTTACCGACGAGGCTGGAGCCTTGCAGGCAGCCGCAGGTCCATGCAGCTCTCCGTGTGGCATTCCTTTGAGGCTGCTTGTCATGACGAAACCTTCAGAATCCTCTCACAGAATGTCTTAAAGTGACACCATCTCCATAGCGCGGTGCCTGCCTTGTTTGGGCTAGACAGGCAGGTGAATTTTCCTGTGGTAAGCTCACATCACGCCTGTCATCCAAGCCAATCTCTGTGCTTGTTACTTTCCAGCTGACCGATTCTGTTACCTTCCTTGCGATTGGGGGAGTCGTCTGCCTTTCTGCAAGTCAGTCTTTCTGCTCCCCTCTCCGGTGGCTGTTGTGATCTCTTGACACCATGCTTCGCGAGGTTCTGTCAGCCTGGGTCAGGCACAGGGGGTGAGCAAGCGGCCCTGGACCTGGATTCCAGAATGTCTTGACTGGAAAAGTCTTGCAAATGTGCGGCAAATACCTATTTTTGCACTATCTTTACTGTACCCTAGATCGTGGGTTTTCAGTTTTTTAAACAGCAGAGCCTTTTTCAAGAGTAAATAATGTTTTTGACGGTTAGAACCACTCCGAGTTGAATGTCAGGTCCATGTCAGGGAAGTGTTTCTGGAGAAAGCAAGCTTGGAGGGTGAGTTCTGAAGGAGGGGCAGGTGTGGACAGCAGAAGAGCTGACTGCTCCAGACCCAGGTGGCCACCTGCAGAAGCCAGGGCCCTGTGGCGCCCTGCTGCACCAGTGTTCTCATGTCTCCTCCTGCCCAGGGTGCTAAGGGCATGTGTGTGTCCACACCTGCACACTTGTGACTTCAGTGGAAGGAGCTAGGAGCTTTGGGGATGGCAACGAAGGAACACACCAGGCAGGACTTCAGCTCCCACGGCTGTCCATGCAGGGCAGCTCCCTCTGTGCCTCTGGGCTGGAGCTGGGGGAGATTGGCCTGCAGGGCTGCAAGGCCAAGGCTCAGAGAGTGGCCTGACGGCTCACAGCGCCCAGCTCTAGGGTCCCTTCCACACACAGCCATGTGTCTCTGTCCCAGGAAGACGCAGATCTATAACGCACACCTTTTATGCCGACGCAGAGCTGGCACTACAAGCTTTTACTAGTTTTCAGGGTTTCCTTTCTTCTCACCAAACACGAGAGCTTGTTATTTCTCTCAGTTTCTTTTTTAAAACTTCAAAGCGAGCTTTCATAAATTTTCATTTGATCCCCAAAGAAAGTCATTTCATGCCTGTTTCATTCAAAATGTGGAGGTGTCTCTAAAAAGCACTATCCTAACCTTTCTTTCTGTCCCAAGTTATACATCAGTTTAAATTAGCAGAGAAAATGTTTCCATACAGCCTCAGCCTGGAAAGTGCATAAGCAGCAGTACAGAAAATCTTCACTGCACAAGAAGAAAACCCAGTCAAGTGCCACAGTCTGATGAGGGGACAGTGGTCTGAGTCCCCAGACTGGTAAGAGCAGGCTGTTAGTGCCTCTCACAGAGCAAACACTGACTTAGTTAAAATGCGCCTCTCCTTAGGGAAGAGTAAAGCATTAGTCACATATTTGAACATCAAAAATGGTTGGAATTGAATCTTGCTTTGTGTTGTACACATTATAAATATTATTTGGGGCATAGGGGAATGTGAATCGTCTTACTGAAATAAGTGCTTTTGAGTACAGGCATGGCTTATGCGCTCTCTCTCTCTCTCTCTCTCCACACACACACACCCATTTGCTTTGAACTAAAGGCCACAGAGGCATATGGAAAAACAATTGATTTTGATAACATTTGAACTTAGACATAGCGTGAAGAAAGGAAAAGATGATGAAGCTTCCATAAAGTTTACTGCTTCATCTTTCTCCAGGATTTAAACTCCAAAGGGATCTCCTTCAGAAAGGGGGACTCAGCATTCCCAGAGATGAAGACATCTGTCACATATATCACAAGGGAGGACCAAAGAATGGGGTGGTCCCGACACTGACAGGGCACTTTCATTTTTCCAAAGGCTGCCTGCCTTGAATGTGGATTGACGGATACAAGCCTGTCTGCTGTGATAGGGGTGTTCGTGTGTCCTCTTCCAAAATAAGGAGGCTAAAGGCGCCTCTGATTGTTCTAAATAGCAGACACCCTGAGTGGAACACAGGCCGAGGACTGGCGTGTGGGAGCAAGGCAGCTCCTCCTGTCCTGCTGGCATTGGCCTCTGCTGTGCATGCACCTCTGGGGCTGATCACCTTCTACACAGCAGGCAGGAGGCTGCCAGGCCCTTTCTCCTGATTGCACCCAGTCATATCCGCCAGGTCTGGCCTCCTCATCCACGTCAAGTTTCCTTTACAGGTTGTTTCAAGCTCCGATGAGACTGTTATATAAATGTGCACACATGTGTATAGGTCTACAGTAGATTGTTGTGTGTGTGTGTGTGTGTGAGTGTGAGTGTGAGCCTGCTCCTCCTTCCACCCATACGTCTACAGAACTGTTTCCTGTTGCATTCTGGCAGGAGTGGATGCCCCTTGGGGATGTTTTCCTTTATGAGCCCCTGCGAGACAGGTCTCTGGGGACCTTCGTCAGCGCTTCCCAGGACCGGTCCTCTCCCAGAGGCCTGGGTTCAATGCCAGTGTTAAACCTGACCCTCTGATATGCAGTGGTGGCCCAAACTGTCAGTGGTGAACGCAGCCCTGCCCTAACTTTCAGATCTTTAGGCCAGGACAGCCGTCAGCGGCAGTGTTTAAATTCCACAGTAAGTAGATCTCACGTCCGAAAACGATGATGAAAATTCCCCTCTGCTGTTCTGAATAAGTCTCTTAGCCAGTTATTCATCTTTTTCCCGTGTATCGTATCCCACAAATGGTGTAAGAGGTCGTGCAGAGTTCCCTGTCCGGGAAACAGTGCGATATTCTTTCCTCAGCCTCAGGACCCTAACCCTCGGGGTCAGAGCTAGTGAGGAGGAGAGAGAAGAGCTGCTTCCGTTCAGGGCTGACACCGCGCACCGGGTGTCTGGAAGCCTCCTTCCCCCGGGCTCTGAGGAGGAGGAGCGGGCGTGGGGTTGAGCACAGATGCCGGTGGCACCATCATCTGGGTGCGAACTCCCTAGCCCTGTGGCCTTGGGCTCGGTCTTTAACCCCAGCCTCACCGGCACTCAGCTTCCTCAGTGACAGCACTGACTCCTGGGCCGCTCGGTGACTCCGTCCCTGCCCCGTCATCTGCTCTGTGTAGGAATTTGCCAAATAAATCACTTTCAGGTGCTCTTTGTTTTTTGTGGGTTTTTTTCTTGCAACTACCATATTTTTAGATAGATTTTAGTGGTTTAGTAATACATCACTGAATTCTCTTTCCTACGTTTTCCCTTTAAAAAGAAGCCCCCTTACTGTGTGCCAGTACTTCAGGGCTCATTAAACCTGTCTGTGACGTGAGAACTGATTTTCTATCAGTCAGCTTCTGGTTTAGTAAAAGCTAGGTAGCTTCTATGTATAGATGTTCTCCTGTTATTTTTAGTTCATAAAAAATAAAACAAAGTTTCATAATCAAATAAGAGAATAAAAATAGTTGTTACACTGTGTATCATGATATTCAAAGTTACTCAGGGTACAAGACATGAACCAAAAAGAGTCTTACAAAAAATATCTAGATAGTAGCACAAACTTTCTCTTCAAGGAACTAAGATAAGCTGGTAGTATAAATGAAACAAGTTAGCTTATATATTAAAAACTTTTTAAACTACATACTCTGTAATCTGGGGAAGTATTTGAACTTTTCCCTACTTCTATTTATCTCTCTTCAGTTTTGCTCTTTGTGTGTGTACAGAGTCTGCGAAGAAAATGTATCCACACTTTAGCAGTTTGCTGTACTAATCAGTGCCTAAAGGTCATGGCCACTACTTTGAGCACCTCTTGTCATCGTAGAGACCAAAGATAACTTGTGGTAATGTCATGATGCCGCCATAGATAGGTTTTTCTTTTCCTAAAGTATACCATTTTGGCAGACTGTATATGTGTGCATGAGTGTGTACATGTTTTCAGTTTCTCATAGAGGAGCCATGCAATATTTGAGTTATGTGCCTGATTTATTTCACTTAACATTATGTTAAGGAACTCCCAGGACATGGTACTCAACTTATTTTCTTCCAGACAGTCTGGATTTCACCTGGGGCCTATACATATGTTCAGCAGAAATATCTATAGATGTTTCTAACATACTGATCAAAGTCTGGAAAAGCAAATTGCTGTATTAATTTTTTAACCCTGCTGAAATCCGTAAGCCAACACCATAATACTTGGGGTTAGAAAATAATTATACATTGTGCTTCCTGTGCCCTCAAATCTCTGGTTTGCTGACAGGATCTATTTGCGATTTCATCTCACTTGCACAGTTCACTATTTTCAGAATATCTTAATCTTCTACCCCATCTTTTCCTCCTAAATTCTCAGTCTACTTGCTTACAGTGTAGTATTACACTGTATATAACTTACACATCAAAAGGGGTGCTGATTTACATGTAGGTGAAATTTAGAGAACTGTGTGAGCATTCTATGGTAAATTCGTTCCTTTCAGCTCTGGATATAAGTTAGCCAAGCTCTGCTGGCAGAAACCCCTATGTCCAGCCAGGCCACAAGGTGGGACCCAAGAGTGTATCCGAGTCGCTCTCTCGTCAGCATACCGCAGCCAGCCTGCACCCCAGGGTCTCCATCGTGCTTCCAAAGTGGGACTCTCCTGATAGCGTTTTGATGTGATACAAATTCCTCTACTTTACGGAAGCAGTGATCAGGACGGAGAGAGTCGCGGCCACATCTTCCCTCTCTCAGAATTCTTCCCTGCAGAGATTCTAAACAGAATGGCTGGGTTTGCAGTGAGAACATTGAAGCAGGAAGAGTCACGGGAGACAGAACCAAAGGTGACGAGGCTGAGGACGACTCCAGAACACCGTAAACGGGGATTTAACTCGATGCAGCAGCATTTACTGAACACCACAGAGTGCCGGGACTCTGCAGGGTGCTGGCATGGACCAGATGAGTGCGGTGCTTCCTTGCTGCACAGAGGCAAACAGAGAGTTCAGATACACCTGACAGCACGACACAAAGGGGTGCCTGGCACATGCAGGGCGGAGGAGTGTGGCGCGCACGGAGATGGGTTCCCGGAGGAAGGGATCACCGAGCAAGCTCTAGGGGGCTAAGAAAGAGGAAGTAACACAAGTCCGACCCAGAAAGGCAGGCAGCACGCGCAGGATTTAAGGGCCCTGTGCTGTCATCTTGTCATCTTTTTTAAAAATTACTGATTTAGAAAACTGATGAAAGATAGGTGAAAAGTACTGTGAACAATGGGTGGTAAGGAAAATAAGGAAACGAGTTTAGAGGAGCCTGTTGCAGTAGCCTCAGACAAGACGGAGGCAAGGGAGGAGAGCGGAAAGAGCAGAGTTGAGGGACCCTGGGGCAGGAAGGACAGGCTTCGGGGCCAGGTGTATGACAGAAGTAGATAAAGAAGCGTCCACGCCACCCTGGCCACCCCTCCCCAACCACGGGACCTGGTCAAATGAGACCTCACCGGGCCATGTTTCTGTGAAAGAAAGCAATGGGCCGTCACTGCGCACACCTCCTGTGAGTCCTTTCTAGAACAGCGGGGAAGAGAGTGGAGTGTTTCACCAATTTCAAGACTGGGTAATAAATGCAGTCCTCCCAGATTTGATAGAATTTGGTCAGAAAGTGCCCTTTGGTTGATTTTGTAATTTAGAGATGCAAGAATGTGTCCAAGATGTTAAAGATGAAAATATCAGTGAAAGATAAAAATAAATAGTGAAAATATCAGCTTTGCAACCCCCCATCCAAAAACACCCCCCAAATTATTAAGAAGATGTTTTAGAAACAAATTTGCTATTGGAAGAGCTCAGATTTTCTGAAATAAATAAATCCCCACTGTTGCATGGATGGGCTCAGATGTTCTATGTTCTTTGCAAGTCAAACCATTTTTTTCACTATCTTTCACAATATTATTTTCTCTTTCATTGAATACTTAGCTGGTGCATAGGAAGATTTTTTTTTTTTTTTTTTTTTTTTTTTTTTTTTTTTTGCTACTAGGGATCGAACTCAGGACCTTGCACTTATGAGGCAGGTGGCAGCACCACTGAGCTAAATCCCCAGCCCTTTTTTAAATTTTTTTTTTAATTTTGGTTTTTTATTTTGTTTTGCTTTTGGTACCAGGGATCAAACTTGGGCCCTTGTGCTTGCGAGGCAGGTGGCAAAACCACTGAGCCAAATCCCCGGCCTATCATTGAATATTTCGCTGGAACTCTGAGCTAATGGACATGGAGGCAATAATGGTAACAACAGGGATAACTGGTACTTATGATATACTCCACATGCCATGTATTATTAGATATTTGCATATATTAACTCATTTTTCATATCAATCCTATACCACAGGAATTTTCATTAACACCATTTACATAGACATTGAAGGTTAGAGTAACTAAATAATTTGTGCAAACTCTCAAAGGTAGTAAGTGAAAGATTCAGGAACAAGTCCAGGATTATAGGACTCGACTCTCTTAACCACTAAATGATACCACTTTTCTGAAAGCTAGAGTTTCCTCTGGGCTTTCATTTTGCAAACTAAAATCTGAAGATTTTTATGTTATCTCTTCCCGGAGTTGAACATTCTTCTACTGAGTTTTACTTACCCACTGACAGACTATACAAAGGACTAGGACATTCATAGACTTCCTTTGGTATGACATGTTTGATGATTATTTTTGTCATTCTTTTCCTTTTACCTGTTTCTTCTAAACTATAAACTTGTGGAAGAAATGTTAGAACAACATTCTAACCCGGATGGCCCTGTACTTTGACTTCGTAAGTTAGTCTGGATGACTAATCGCTGCCTGGGCTTCATCCCACTCGTAGGGTAAGAGTTCCCGTGGCTCTGCATTCTTCCGAGTTCCAGCTTTGTATAAAGACCTTTACAACAGCAATATAAAAATAGGGAGGTGCAAGAATCATCCCAACTGACAGATGCACAAACTACAGCTTTGAAAGGCTAAGTATCAGAGTTACTCGGCTGGTAAGAAGTGAATTCTGCATTAGAACCCACATGTATTGACTTGAAAATATAATGAGCCAGTGAGATCCTTCTTAGTTGCATCACAGTGATGAGCTCAGCTGACGCCAGATTCATCTGTCCTTCTGAAGATCCGAAGAAGGTGGTCTGTGCAAGCTGCCTGATTAAAGGAAATAAGCTGGCACTTTAAAGTCAAAATAATACCTACCATGTCTTCAGTGAGTAATATAGGTCCATTGTGAGCTACCGGCTTATAATCCCCACCTAAATCTTACATTTACAGTTGTCCCCCTCTACAGAAGTGTGGGAACTGGGTCCAGAGAGCTTAGGAGACCTCTCCAGTCTCTTGGGTGGTTGTCGAATTAGATCTGTGGAGCTCCGAACTGTGCTTAGAGCTATTGTGCTATACCTTCACTTGTCTTTGTACCCTTGACTTCGGGAAAGAGGGAAAACCAATTCTGACAAAGTGCCAGTGTTTAAAATCATTTTAAGACTGTTATTCAAACAATTAAACGGGTGCTTGCAGTCAGGTGTAGTGGCACATTCCAATGATCCTGGCTGCTTGGGAAGCTATAGCAGGAGGATACAAGTCCAAGGCCAACCTGGGTAAATTATCAAGACGGACTCACAATAAAAAATATAAAGGGCTGAGTGTATAGCTCAGTGCTCCCTGGGTTCAGCCCCCAGTACCAAAAAAAGAAAAGGGGTGTTCATAAAAGGTAGGAAATCTTTTAACCATAGTGTTTTAGCTTGATTCTCTTGCTTAATTTGCTCATTGTTCCTCTTTAAAACTCCCAAACCTCTGTACCTACCCTCCCCACTCTGGCCACCCCAGAAGGAAAACAGAACAGCACATCCTGGTCCTGTTTCTTCCTGCTTGATCACCCAGAGCATATAAAATATGCCTGAGTCAGCTCCTCGCTGGACAGAAATCAGTAACCACCGATATTGCTAAGCAACACCACAGAGGAGCTGGCTGTAAATTAGGTGACAAATTTATAAGGAGCCAGAATATCTGGAGACACACTTGGACATTTTATTATGTACCATCTGGACAGCCCACAGTAATGACTGCATGTTATTGTTCACTGTTCAAGCACAGTAATTCCCACATAATTATATTGACACCTCCCTGTGTGAGCCTAACTACCTTGTCCGCACTTTCCATAACCCAGACATTTTCATGCAACACAGTTGTGTATAGTTACACCTAATTCATTCCTTCCCAAAATAAAATTTACAACAAAATCAAAACACATGTTCACGTTGTGTTGCGGTAGAGCTGGCTGGGCAGGAATACCAATGACAAATGGGGTAGTGCTGGGTCCACATGGCTCAGGCCACTCAGCGTGGCTCCCTCCACGGTGGTCCCAGAGGAGCCTGAGGTGATGGACACAGTCCAGTTCCACGTCGGAGATGAGCAGACTATGGTACCTCCACCAAGTGAGGAGTGTACGCTTCAGGGGAACAGGAATGAGCCAGAGTCCTTGACCCTCTGAGGAAAGTCACCTGGCAAGAGTCTCGTCCAGTTCCAACAGCCTGACTAGTTTCATTCAGTCAGTCAGCCAGTCAGATAGTATGCATGAGAAAACTGAACTAAGCCAGCTCATTTCAAACCAAGGGCTGCAAGCCCGCTAACAGCCCACTGTTACTGTTTTTTTTTGGGGGGGGGGAATTTGTCTTTTGTTTTGTTTTGTTTTTAGAACCACTACAAGCCTTTATTGTAGGGATGATCTGGCAGGCTGTCTCAAATCAAAGGAGAGAGAGCAATATGGAAGAATGGAAAGGTTCTTTTATAGAACTGGGGCGGGGGCCGGGGATTTAGCCCAGTGTTTCCACCGCCTGCATTGTAAGCACAAGGACCTGCGTTCAATCCCCAGTACCAAAAAAAAAAAAAAAAAAAAAAAAAAAAAACTGGGTGGAGTTAAGTGAGGTAGTGGGGTTGGAGGAGCCTGTGGCATCACTAGGAAGGGCTCGTGACAACACTGGTTACTGGAAGGTAGCAAGTATCTGGTTACATTTTGGCAGGAGAAGAGGCATCATGGGAAGAAGAAGCCTGTACTTTGGTAGGTGGGAGAAGCCATCCTTTTAGGTGAGAAGCAGGGCAATATGGGAAAGGGGAGTAATGGCCATTTTAAGGCGAGGGAAATGTAACATTCCAGGCTTTTGTTTTATGGTTATTGGGTGAACGTCTCTTCTTCTGAATGAAATTTGTTGGTAACATTTAAAACTCAGGAGATCTCACATAAAAACGCAGATATCTTGTTTCTTTTGAATAATCTAAAGACTCATCAATACTGAACCTGCCTGCATCCCCCTGTGGAGGGGGCAGTTGGGACTGAGAGGCCGCTGCCCCTTTTTAGGCACGCACTCTCCAGTTTTTCATCGTCCCTCCTACTTCCTATTGCTTTCCCCAAGCCATTTTACACACCTAAAAGCTGGTCCCTGTAGCTGACAGGTGCATTATCAGAGGACCTTCTGTGCTCCAGACACTGGGTCAGGTGCTGGAGATCTTTCTAACTCCTTATTTGGCCACCACTGTGGCATCAGCATTTTTGGAGACTGGGGCCTAGGAATGGTATCAGTATGAATAAAGACAAAAATGGCAGCAGTAACAAGCTCTTGTGTCTGGGTTTGCTGGAAATTTCAGAAGGGAAACAGGATTTCATGGAGGGACTAAATTCAGAAGACATGGAAATTGGGTGGTAGGGGTTACCACTAAGAGATTATAAATTCTACTTGAAACTCAATTGCTAACAGAAGATTGCTGCCTTTGTTCATTTTGTGCTGCTATAACAGAATACCTTAGACCGTGTAATGTACGAAGAACAGAAATTTATTTCTCATAGATTTGGAAGCTAGGAAATCCAAAATTAACACAACAGCAGACTTGGTGTCTCGTATGGGGCCCGTCTCGGCTTCCAGCATGGCGCTAGGAGCGTGTGTCCTCTGGGGAGAGGAATGTTGTTTCTCATGGGACTGAAAAGCAAGAAAGGGAGAACCCACTCCAGGGTGGCCCCGACTTAACTCCTCCCAAAGGCTTCACCTCTTCCAACCCTATTGTTTTGCAGATTAACTTTCCAACTCATGAATTTGGGGGAACACATCCAGAGCACACCAGTTACCCTCAAGTTCTGTGCTATATTTTCATTTACAAAGTTCTCACCTATTTCCAAAAACCTAAGTGAGAAATCTTAAATATCAGAGCAAAAAGAATATCCATTGGCATAGATTTGGAAGATCTGCTCTGAAAAGAACCCCACGGGGCAGAAGCATCTGTCAGCACCTCGTGTGTGACAGGCACGTGCAGCACTTGGGGGCAGCTGTCCCAGGCCGCCAACATGCATTCAAGAGCCATTCGGGAACATCAGTCCCCCACAGAATGCTAAACAGTTTCTGCAGTGCATCGGGACTTTGAAAGCTTTTTTGGGTGAGATTTAGAACTTGAAGGTTAAAATATTCCTTCCTTCTGACTAGAGTAAGAAGTGAGAATTCCTAGTTGTTTCCTCATTTAACCTGCATTTTTTTCCTTAGTTATAAAAAATGACACATTGGCAGGAACATTTAATATAAAAGAATAAAGAAAGGAAAAACCAGTAATTTTAGTAGTCCATACAGTCTTTTTGAAGAGGAATCAAACAAAAAGCTTAAAGTTGGGTCTTTTAACTTAGAATTTGTGTTTATTATGAAGAAAATTTTTCATACAAGGATGCAGGAGAAAAAGATAGCAGTGCCATTTTAACTGAGATACCCCAGCAAAAAAACTTAAAAATCATAAGATCTACAAATAAATATAAGTGCAACATTTCAAGGAGTAAAGTGGGAAATTGCAAATATTCAGCCTTCACACTATCCATTTACACAACTTCAAAACAAACTATTTTACTTAAAAATAAGTTCACTGATTTATAAAATAAGCAAAAAAGCCCTTTCTGCTCAGAATAAAATGTTAATATTGCAAAACATGGTTCTGAAAGTTAGACAGGCAAGCCTATGGCAAGCAGACGGACAGTTTTTCCTCCAGCAGCCTTCCTGTGTGGAAGGGAAGAGGGCAAGGGCTTTGGATGACTCGCCTGTGTCAGAGTACAGAGTGACGCCCACCACGGGAGGAACATCCTCGGTGGTCGGCGGGACTTCACTGCCTTGCGCTAGGCTGACTTAGATGTTCACAGCAGACCTTTGGCAGACAGTAAAGAGAGGGACCAATTATTAAATATGTTTGTACCACCCCACTGCAAAGGGCTGTGTAAGTACTTATTGTTCCTGTTAGTAATATTTATTGCACTTTTCCTCATTTTGCAGAAAGGATTGAAGTTCAGAGAGGGCCACCCAGCGCATCAGTAGTAGAGCCACATTGTGAATTAGCCATCAGCTCAGAAGCATCTTCACCTTTACAGTAACATCATGGTAGCAGTAGTCGGAAAGCCTGAGACATCAGGGCTGGGCTTCTTGACTTCAGCAAGTCCAGCGAAGCACAACACATACACACATTCTACATGTCAGTGTAACTGGGAGCTGTGCATCTGAGTACTTAATGTAAGAAATGTGTGGCAGCACAGTTCTGTGTTGGCTGGGATGGATCTAAAGAAGGGTCATCTCCGCCTCCAGGGGTAGCCTAGCTGGAGATGGGTTCACAAACAAATGCTAAAGGCTTCCCAGCTGGGAAGTGTGGGGCCCGCTTTTCACATCCTGCTCCCTGGCCAGGCTCCATGTTTGATAGCCCTTGGTCTTAGAGTAGACAGGATTAATGATGGGATATTTTTAAAATACTGGCCACAGCATGGCAGAATATCTTTCAGTATTGAACAGCAATCCCTACTTAAAACTTCTTTAAATGGTGTTGAATTTAACAAGCCTGAATAAAAACATCAAGTTCTTGAAATAGCTTGTTTCTGGTTCCATTGATTCTCTGTGACAGTTCTTTATGATGCCTGCAGTAATACAGCTTTTCATATTGATTGCTCAGAGTCTCATCTTGTCTACCCTTCCCTTTCACCTTGTAAAGCAGATACAATCACAGTGTCCCTTCACAGTTGAGGGCTGTGAGGTTCAGAGGTGAAACAACTTGGTCGAAGTCACACATCTACTGAGTGGCCAACCTTGGATACAAACCCACACCCCTGACTTCAAAACTCATATTCTTCTGTTCACTATGGAAAGTAATCTTAGAAGGATCCCAAGCAACTACTGTACTCTCTGTATTGAGAAAGCCTTAATTTTATGTCTTCACACACAGGTCAAACAAATACCAAAACAACCTAGCCCTTGGAAAAAATAATCGTTTTTCTCATCAATTAAATTCTTACTCTCATTGATTTCTCTACCTCTGTTTTCCAGTCTAATAAAATGAACTCAGCTTGGATCTGTCTATTGATTTTACTTTTTCTACATCAGACTGTTGAGGCCTCAAATGTGAGAAGTCATTTTTCTGCTACTCCTACTTCTGGGATTTGCAAGCAAGGTACTGAAAATGCCAAAGGCCTCAGAAGTCTAGCTGAGAAAAGCAATACGGGAAGGAAAAATCTGTGTTCCTCTACTTCTCGACAAAGGATGAATTTAGGAACCTACAATATTAGTTCCTATTTACAGATTCTTTTAAGACTCTAAACAAAACCCTTACTTTGGTTTTGTTAATTATAAAATATGGACAGAAACTCAAAGGTATCTTAAGCCAAGTAGGGAGATTGCTGGCAAGACCAGAAAGAAATGGACAGAGAACTAATGAAAGGTTCGATCCCACTGGAAATCTAAAAGTGGATACCTGTGTCCACCTATCCAGACTGCTTGAAAGCAAGCACAGCTGTTGTGCTGGGCAGCTTTCATGATCGGATAGCAGGCTTGTCTCCAACACCAAGCACTGGGTCTGAAATGTTCTCTCAAGTCATAGAGAAATGCTGCAGAGAAGAGGCACCGAGTTATGCCCAGAATGGCATCACCTGTGACATCACTTATGCAGTCCTGGCTGCCTCTTGCTCAGTTGCTATAGTAAACATGGCTGATGGACTGAACAGTGGCTTTGAACTTCTGAGCTTCATCCTTCTCATATGGAAGAAGCTCAGCTTAGCCTCAGCCTAGTTTGAATCCTAACTCAAATAAGTCAGGTATCCTGGGTATTTGCAATAGGAAGTATGCTGTTGGTGAGTTATTCATACCTCCCAGGCCTTCTCAGCCAGGCTAGGCCTTTCCGTGGCCCAGGCCACTTTCTAGGAGGTAACCACAGGCTCTCGGGCAAGAGTAAGGGGCGTGATGAGCTTGGCATCTGCCTGCATGTTGTATTTGTCCTAGGCGGGTCGCATTCCTGTCCTGTGCCTCCAAGGCCCTGATTCTGGGAGTGCCGCCTGGGTTCCCGGTGGTAGCGCCCTGCCTCCTCGGGATGTGGGTGGTGAGTTTGCCACCTTACCATCCCGCTCCCGGCCTGTTGAAGAGTACACTCCGCCGGGCTGGTTTCCTTTCCGCCTTCTCTTTGGCAGCTGTCCGCTGGCTGCCTTTCTTCGGCAGCTACTCTTCGCTTCTATCTCACCGTCACTGTGCCTCGAGTTGCCATGTCACTTGTCATTGTACAGCTTTTCACTGCTCTTCCTCCACCGGTGGCAGCCTCATTCTTTGGTATACGGTGCTCAATTTTTGTCCTGTCTCATTAATTATCCAA
The DNA here is from genome assembly GCF_012274545.1 of Fukomys damarensis. Lineage (NCBI taxonomy): Eukaryota > Metazoa > Chordata > Mammalia > Rodentia > Bathyergidae > Fukomys > Fukomys damarensis. The sequence goes on from NW_022900943.1 coordinate 1,487,354, forward strand.
GGAGCAGCTAATGTAGACTAATTGTCACAGTGGCAAGAATGTTTGCATTTGTTGAACATGGACAGATCCAATTCTGACTATGGAAACATAAACTGATAATACAACAGTATGATTGTATTTATTTATACCTGATTCTCTCATGATATGGGGTTAAGAACAGTATCGTCTGCCAGCGATGGATGTTTGACAGCTTGTGATTGATACATGAAAACAGGTGTGTGCATACAGAAAGGTTTGCATAAAAAAGATGGATCCATAGAAAATGCAACGGAGACAGTGTTGTTTACAGCCATCACAGATGCAAAACCACCACAGTCTTCCTGAGCAAGTAACAGTGAATGCCAGCTGCTTATTCCCCTGCTTTCCAGAAGAAAGGCTACAAAAAAATTAGTTGGCTGACATAATCCATCAGTTTACTTCAAGATTACACACACTGGGACGGGGATTTAGCTCACTGTTTCTGCCACCTGCCCTGCAAGCACGAGGACCCTAGCTCGATGCTCAGTACCAAAAAAAAAAAAAAAAAAAAAAGATTACACACATACATTCACAAACATATTATGTGTTTAATATTTATGAAGGTATTTAGACAACCTAAGAATTCCAAACTTGTGCAAAGTTGCATATATAATAGATTGCTGATCCTAAAATACCAGAAATAGACACTCCATTGAAGGCAATCCCCAGAACTCATGAAAATTTTTTTCTTATTTACACAATTCAGTTTCTTATCAAAGCACCTGCATCTTTTGTAATGTATCTAACAAAATTGAGAATAGGCAGATTTTTGCAGAAACATAATGATTTTTCTCCCCAAGGAAAAATGTGTGGTGGTATATTAAAATAGCTTTAGGTAAAGCTTTAAGCGTGTGGGGAAAAGAATATATAAGAATGTATAATAAGCATGTAATACAATATATTACTGGTTTAAGCTAGATTCTTCATCTTTTACTCAAACCCATCATTTATAAGTCGATTCGGATGTGGATTTCCAGCATCTGCCCAAGTTAATGAGATATGGAAGCATTCTGCAGAATCACAGGAGTATCTCTTGAGTCTAATTAATTTTTTGTAATTTATTGGGAAAGTGTCATGACCAGAAAAATATTTTTAACCTGCTCACAATGTTGCTCAAAACAATCTGGAATTTTTGGATGAACAAAGATAAACTTTCCCATCTTAAAACTGCCATTAGGAAAGGGAAGTGGTGGTCCCCGCCTCCCCTCTCCCCTCACCCCTCACCCTAGTTGACTCGCCACCCGGGGTCTGCCCGCGGCTTCCCCTGCAGCCAGTCCAGGAGTCACGCGCCCTCCAAGGTGGGCTGCTGGTCCTGCCCGACCCTGCCGCTCTCGGCGCAGCCGGCGAGGCCTAGCCAGGGAGTCGCACGCGTCTGCACCGGTGGTTGTCCCTGGGAACATGTCTCACTCTTGTTCCCACAGCACCCAGCACCGTTCACAGACTCCCCGCGGGTTGCACACAGGATGCTCAGTGATTTCTCAGACGTAAGAGGGGAAGGGAAGTTTAAACTCCGGTCTTTGATTTTGGATTACCCCAGGTAGCTTCCATACTCTCTAGGAAGTGGTCTCTGCTGGGGGGAAAAAAAAGCTGTGAAATGCCCTTCTGGGGCTACTCGTCCATGGAAGGAACCCCAGTGTCCGTAAGCCTCTAGGGGCCTGGCTCACTGTACTGTCTTTCCTTCCTGGAGTGTCACCGCCACAGAAATTGTAGGGCCAGGCTAGGGTTGGGTGAAGTGTTTGACCAAGTATTTTGTTTCGTTGGATGTTAAAATGACTGTCCTCTTGCGTAACGCAGGGCACATCCTACCCTCAGAAGAATAATATATTTTAAGTGATTTCTGAAAATGGGCCGTGAAAGCTGTCTACCACATGGCCCACGTTGGCTCTTCTCCACATAGTTACGATTGCAGAATTTGACAGTATAACTCTGAATCTGGTTAATTAAGAATGTGTAAAAGCAAAGTTCTTGCATTATAGCTCGTTCCTTATCTTTGTGTCTTTTACTGTGATGTTGTAGAACTTGGATCATATGGAAAACTAAAATATTATGACACAATGACTGAAGAAGGTAAGAATGATTTTAGAATTGTATGCATTGGCTTTTTTTCTTTTTTTCATTTTTGGTGTCTGTTGCTTGCCCATTTTTTAACCTTTCTTTTTCCTCTTTGCATGACTTCAATGACATCGTGTGATTTATTATTTGTTCTGCATTTTTGTCTAGTTTTTGCCATTGTTTTTATTTGGAATTGGAGATGTGCAATACCATGGGTAATCATGTTATTCCATTCAGACAATCCAAACCATCCCAGTCATGTAACACACTCGGAGAAATGGTGTTAATAATGGAAAAGCAAGCAAACACCCACTGGGTCGGCACTATTTCCCCCACAGGCTCGCAACAGCAGGTAGAGATACATCCACCAAACATGCTCCTGATGTGCCCTTGATTCCAGAGTTGGTTAGGTTTGGTGAGATTCTGGTGCATGCAAAGAAATGAGAGCCCTGGAGTAACTTCATACCCCCGGAACCAGCCTAAGAGCTGGGAGCTTGTGCCCTCTGACCTACAGTTGTTGTTGGCTCGGGAAAGAATGACAGATGCGGCTGTCTCAGCCAGCAGAACTGTCTGTATCACTGATCTCATTCTGTGAGGTTGGGTAGATCACTTGACCATTCCCCTGCGGAGAGATTTATTTTAAAATGTATTTACAAATGAATTCTAGGCAAGACGCCATCCCAGAGGACAGCTTCTTCCTGGGTAGAATCACTTTTGTGAATTAAGTTCTCCATGGAGCAGCAATTTGAAACCCATGAATTCTTGTGAAGGGAGTTGTCTTATTTTCTTATCCCCTATTCTGTCCCACATATTCTCCACCTTTGAGTGATATATAGTAATTTCAACTTAGTAAAACATTTTGGGGTTTTACATGCTTTTTACAGAAGTTACTCTGGTAGGTGAATCAGCTAATTTTATCCTTAAACATGAGAGAGAAATTTCCAAATATGTTGCATATCTTGCTTTCAGCTTCCAGTATTTCTAAGTTGCCTTAGCTTACCAAAGATCTCCTAGCTGCTTTGCATGCAAGAAGTGGATCATTTGACAGCTCTGGGTGCAAAGAATCTCCTCTAAGTCCCTCCCAATTCTGGCTTGCACACAGCATCTGAGCCCTTCTCTTTGGCTGTGCCTGTGCTTTCAGTTAACTGTGATTCTTCTTAAAGTATCAGGTCACTAATAGGATCTCACATTGGGCCCGATCAACAGTGAGGAGGGGGGCTAAGGGCAGAAGATGACAGATAGGAACAAGTATCCCACCATCAGGGAGAGACAGAGCATTCTTAAAAGGAGGCACCTGGCCCAGTTATTATTTTATCCCTGGCTTGCCTTGGAGAGTTTGTTCGCTTCTACCTGAGCTGTCATAAATCTTCACTGTCTCTCACTACACCACTGCCCACTGCCGTCCACTCTAAACTCCCACTACCAGCACCTCTTGTCTCCTCGTCATCTATCTCAGGGCCCCTTCCCCCTTACTCTGCTCGTTTCCTTTCTCTTTTCCCAACTGAGCAAATGTTGCTGTCCGACATTGTCTTCTCCCTTCCTCTGTCCTACAACACTAGACAATTTGAGATCACCTGAAAATGCCAGAATGGTAGAGTCGCACTTAATAATGACCAGGCTTTTGAAGCAAGAAAACAAAGTCAAAATAATGTCTGGAATGAGAACAAGATGAGCGTTAGCACAACCATCAGAGTGTGTTGAAGGCCCTCATGGGTCCTTTTCCTTCTCCTCCTTCCGACTTCCCATCCTTTCATGCACGTTCCATCGTGTCCCATTCCCAGCTGAACATTCATCCCCATTATGCTGAAAACAACAGTAGTGAAGGCAGCATATCTACATTATGTTCTATGAAATACTAGTTTCATACGATGTTACTAGGCATTTGACAAGAAAGGAAATATTAATTTCACAGTTAAGTAAGTGAAAAGGTTTGAGTTAAGTTGAACAAATCCTCTACGACATGCCTTCTTGGGGCCTTTAGTGTGCTCCTGTGCCCTGATCCTGTAGTAAACTGTAAAAGGGGTGCAATGTGCAGGGTTTCCCAGGGTCCTGTGATCAGAGAACTCATGCTTACATGGAGCCTACGCGACACTTGCAGGAGTGCTAGCTCGGGTTAATTCCTCACTTGGAGCAGGAACCACTGAGGATTAAAAAGGTCTCCAGACACATGGAAATCCTTCTCAGGTACCAGTAGGAAGGGAATCTTGGAACGGGGGCTCAGCCACTTCAGATCACCTCCTTTGGCAGCTGCTTCCACAACAAGCCAGGTTTGGTTTAAACCTAATTCTGGGATCCGTCAAAAAGACAGCCGGCTCATTGGCCTCAGATCTGGCATTTGCGAGGCGTAACTTCTTCAAATTCTCAAGGGTCCTTCCCTACTCATTGTAAAATAATAATCCTAACTGTGATTTATTTCCTTCCATGCTGTGCAGTTTAAGGAAGTACAATAAAGACAAAGATGTTTGGAGCAATAACTGTGAGCTGTTCGGGATATCTCCCCTCCAATTACACATTTTCACAATTTGAGAGTTGTGACTATGCCCTAAGCAAGGCTTTATTATGATTGAGTATGTGAGTAGTCAGTAAAAAAGAGAGTAGTGTACAAGTTATTCATAACTTTTTCCAGGAATTCTCTAGACACTGTGTGAGGTTAGATACTTAGAGTGAAGCCTTTGTTCCCCTCCCTAAGTGGACCAAACAGAACCCCGCAGCCAGAGAAGAATTGAGTGATGATTTTTAAATAAAGAGAATTTTCCTGGACATATTCAGGCCATTACTTTAAACACTCACTGTGTGTGTTATTCTGCTAGATACTTTGAGGAAATAAGACTAAAAGGTAGTTAGTCTGTTCCTGCAGAGACCAGGAGAGAAATAGCACACAGCAATCACTGAGATACAGGAAATAAAGTGATCAGAAGACCACACATGGAGGAAAGGAAAGCTGCTTTCACTGGGAAAGGATGTTTTGCAGAGAAAGTGGTCTTTGAATGAGGTCTTACAGTATCAGTAAGTATAGCATAAAGTAGGCAAGGAGGATGGCAGGGACTGACCTCCCAGGCTGAAAGAGGAATAGGAGGATGAAGGTTCTCCAGCATTTGCTGAGTGTCTCCTGCTTGCCTCCCAGGGCAGGGCTGTGGGCTCTGTGTGTTGTGCGTCAGCTAATCCTCATCCTGCTCACATGAGAATCAGAGAAGCACTGGGCCCCGGAGGTAGTGGGTGGTGATGCAAGGCCCACCCTGGAGTCCACGCTGCACCACTGTGGCTGTGCTGTGGGCTGTGCGGGGGGATAAGGGACAGAGGCAGTGCGAGTCAGCTGCAGGGAGGGAGTGGAGGCCGGGAACAGCATCACAGAGTGGTAGCAATGGACTGCGGGGTGAAACAGTTCCCCTGCTTGAACACATGACCATAATATGTTTATTTTAATGAACACCGGACAAAATCAAGGTGTTTGCAAAGTTAGCTCTCAGAGCCCTTTCTTTCCAGCAGGGCACCCTAGTGACCTAGAACCTGGATCAGCCCCCTGGGCCGTCCCTGTGCCCTCCCCGATCTCAGGCTGAGACTCTTGCCAGACCAGACCCTGACTGGGAGCAGGGCTGCAGAGACCAAGGACGTCCTCCCGAGGGGTCGCGAGGTGGTGGGAGACATGGCAGAGACGTGCCATGTGCTGCACAGACCTGCACGCTGGGGAAGCCAGCGCGGGGACCCGAGAGTGCCCCGCAGGTGAAGCCTGCGTCACTGGTCCCCGCACTGCACGATGACTCACTGTCCTGCCAGCCAGCGGTGCACGCATGCTCACTTCATACCAAGTGAGAACTTGCTAGACTTGAGAGATGTTTGCCGGGACTGTGCTGGCTTCTGTAACAAGACATTTCTGGAAACTCAAATGCATGGCCCTGGCTTGGGTCTTCCATGGCCTCGGTGCCCCCACATGGAAAGCCACCCCTTCATTTCCTCACAGAGAAGTGTCTAGTCTGCAAGTTAAAACCATGGCTTAGTTCTCATCTGCAGATACACAAATTTCAAAATATTCTCACTCTAGGAAATTCTCAATAAATTGAACTTCACTTCCTTTCTTATAGAAAGCAAAGTGAAAAGTTAGTTCAAAATAAAACTAGTTTGTGTGATGGAACAGATGAATTTAAAGGAGAGAGGCCTTTCCACTGATGGCAATATACAGAACCAGTAAGTGCTACTCTATGGGGACAGATATGGGTAGGTAAGTAGACACCCTGACTGATAGCTTTCAGTGAAGTGGTGTACAGAGTCAGCTCCTTACATTGCATTATCCTAAATCTATTGACACTTCACAGAAGCCATTTCCAGAAAAAACAATTTTACCAGCATTTCAAACATCAACCATGTCCATTTGTATGAGAAATTAGGTAAAAAAAAGTTATGATATAAAGAACAAAATTTATAATGACCTTTTCTTTAATGAAATCAAGCCCACTATTTCATGGTAACCAATAGCCCCTTTTCCAAACCAGGAAACTAACAATGTCTCACATGAATCACGGGCTCTTAAATTAGGCATTTGGCTGAGTTTTTTTTAAACCCCAATTATTTCAAAGAAACAAAAGCACCTGAAGGTCACATAGTCTTTTGAGCTATTTGATATTCTTAGTTTCATTGAAATCGCCTGCTTCTTTTTCAAAAAGGAATTTGATTTTGAAATATCATTTAGCAGTGCTTTCCATTGCCCAAGACATGCCCTCTAGAAGTGTAGTTCTGAAACAAGTCGGTGGTGTCATCTGTGGCCTTCATGGTACATTTTAATCCTTGCTTGAATGGGTAAAACTGTGTTATATATATTGGTATGTCAGGCAAGATTGGTTCCTCTATATATAACAGAAAATCCAGATTAACAGTGGCTTACGTCAGATGGAAGCTTCCTTTTCTCTGAAGTGTAAGAAGCCCGGAGCCAGCCAGGACAAGAAACACACGGCACCTCCCCAATATCCCAAGATGTAGGCTCCTCCCAGCCATCCTTCTGCTTCACAACCATGGTGCACAATTTTCAACTTCAAGGATACCTTAACTGGTCCAAGCAGGCTGCTGCTAGAGCTCCAGCCACCACATTTGTATTCTAGGAAAAAACAAAGTGACCTTCCCCAGATGTTTTGTCTCTTTTTCCAGGAGCCTTCCCTGAAGACCCTCTCAGTAGAATTTGCCCAATATTCACTCATGGCTACATCTAGGTTCAAGGTAGTTTAGAAATACTGCATGGTTTGTTAAACTCAGTGAGTAACTTTCCCTAATAATTTTGATCATTGAGCAACGCAAGGAAAATAGAATTTGGGTAGGAAACGTGCAGTCTTCTCCATGACAGGGAACTATTACTTCCGCACGACTGCACATTGATGGGGACAGGTGGGCAAAGAGAAGCTGTGTGAGTGACTGGGTGGGAAGGTTGGGTGCCCACGAGACATCAGGTGGATACAGGAGGCTGTTGCTCAGAGGAGAGGTCAGGTGGGGCTGTAGATGGAAAGTCCAAAGCCGTGAAATCAGGGTGTTCTTTAAAGCTATAGGAATGACTAGCTTTAAGGCTAGGAGGAGAAAGACGAGGATTCATCCTGGAACTCCAGATCTGAGAGTCGAAGAAAGTGAGGCCCAACCAAGGAGACTGGAATGAGAGAAAAATGGGAGAAAACGATGACCCTGAAGCCAATTAAGAACATGTTCCAAAGGCGGCAGTGAAAAGATGAAAGAATCCATGAGTTGACCGATTAGATCAAAAAATCATTGTAATAGAAAGGTTGTTGTGAAAAGGCAGGTATGGTGGCCTATGCTGGTGATCCCAGCACTTTGGGAGACTGAGGCACAAGGATCAAAAGTTCAAGCATAGCCTAGGCAACTTAGCAATTTTCCTGGACCCTGTCTCAAAATAAAAAATAGGAAAAGGGGTTAGGGATGTGTGAAGGCCCTGGATTTCATCCTTGGTACCACCAAAAAATCATATTTAAGAGAGTGGTGCACAGAAAGTGAACTGATCCCCATCAAGACTTGGGGAGTGGTGCAGTTGCTGCAGTGACAAGGTCCTGTGAGCACCAAGGGGAGCTGGAGATGAGCAGGTGAGATCAGGAAGGGCCCATGTTGCAGGTTCACCTATGCAAAATCTCGGTTGGCAAGGGGGAGAAACAGCAGCGGGGACATGGTGAGCTAGGTCCTTAAATCTTCAGGAGAGAAGGGAGGAAACCAGGAAGTTGACTGGGGTAGAACTGTTACAGTTATTGCTTCCAAGAAGCAAGGAGAATGATCTGAGAGCTGCAAGGAAGAAGGGATAGGGAATGGAATGTTTGGAGGAGCAAGTAGCTGCTGTGTTCAAGGTCTGCAGGAGAAAACCGGCCAACGGCTGACTTTCAGTCGGAACAATATTCAGAGAAGAGGTTAGATGTGGGAGACTCGCTGATGTCAGGGGTCAGAGAGGAGCAAGGGCCCGATGAGGGCCAGCTGTTACTGGGGATGTGGAAGCTCTGCCAGTGTGGACAGAACGCAATGTGTGGTTTCAGCATGTTAAACAACGTGGTAAATGTTCTTGTTTGGAATGGGACCTGAGTAGTTTGCAGTAGAAGACCGAGGTCTGTTTTATGAAGACAGCAGAGGTTTGGGGCCTCACTTAGGTGCAGCCGAGGGTAGTGTCATGGCTGGGGAGACAGGTCGGCCTTCCTCAGTTCAGGGGGTGAAGGTTCTGCCCAGGATAGAACAGCCTTCCTGTCAGGCATGTCCAAAGGTGGAATGATGCGGCTCTGAAAGACGAGACCCCTCTCTGGAGAAGCCAGGGAAGCGAGCAGAAAAGAGGGTTCAGGTAACTGGTGCCGGATGCCCCTCCGATTCCACGTCCAAAGCCCTCTCCTGCACTCAGTAAAACTGAAGTCCAATGGCAGATACCAGTTTGCAGACGACCTCACCCTGCTGAGCGCTTGACCTGCACCCGTTTGAGCTGTCGCTGGATGTGTGGCAGGCAGTTCTAGGCCACGGCACCTCAGGTAAAAAGACAGTGCATTATATTGACAGTCTTTACTATTGTGTAAAACATAGCAAATGGCACATCAGCTGATTCATGTAGAATAGACCTCTAAGAGGGAGAGAAAATTATATTTCCTTTTAATTACAAATCCAAACTTTTACCACAGTAGAAAGTTTACATCACAAATTAAGTTTAGCTACTCGTTTTTATTATAAAAACATTATGGGAATGTAGAAATTTTTAAAAATACCACATAAGGAGAGACAATAAAAGCAAGTCATCCCTGTCTTATAGGTAACCACTTTTGTCAGCTTTTAACATACTTGTTTTCCTTGATACAGTGCTCTACCATGGGTTGGGTCTTTCCATATGAACACAATGGGAGATCCTTGTTCTCTCTCCATCTCTCTCTCTTTTTTTTTTTTTTTTTTTTTTTTGGTACCAGGGATCGAACTTGGGTCCTTGCACTTGTGAGGCAGGCAGCAGGATCACTGATCTACCTTCCTGGCCCAAATCCTTGTTCTTTTTAACAGCTGCAAAAGATTTCATCGCATAATTGCTGCATCCCTATCCCTGTTGATAGGCATTTAGGATATTTCACTTTTTTTAAAATTCATCTAGTTATTACAGCAGTGCTACCTGAGCCTCCTCCTGGCCCATACAGTAAACCACTGGGTGGGGAAAAAAAAAATATATATATATATATATTCACAGAAATAGAAATGCCATATCAAAGAGTATCAATGCTCTAAATTTTTAAAGACATTGCCAAATTGCCCTCCAATGACTGCCCACTAACAGAGCTTGAGAGGACCTCAAACAGCAACTTTTAAAAAGCCCTTTAAAGAGGGCTATGCATTTCTGCACAGTAGAAGTCTTTTATAATGTAACTACCTTCTAATGTACTTATTTTAGAAACATGAATTTTTACCAAAGTTAAGATCACGGCATAGTTATGACTGGAGTATTTGCCTTTCATAAGTTAAGTGATGAGGCTGTTCCTTCTCTACAGAATGTCCAGTTTCTACCACTGCATGTACCCTTCTGAGCAGACCATTCAGTCTTGTCTGAAAAGCACACTGCAAGTTAACTCTCCACCTTCCAGTTGCCGAAGTGCGGAGCTGTTGTGCACAGACACCATTTCTAATACCATGTTTTGTTTCATTCATTCCAAGCTTATGGTTTAACTCGTCAGTCCAACCTTCCATGACCAAGGATTTTTCTGGGCACTTGATAGATGGTCTCAGCAAGGCTGGACCTTATCCAAAACCAAATATATTGGCTCACCAGTTACTAGCCACGTGACTTTCAAGATGTATTCTTACAAGCAGCTCCCTGGGGCTGGATCTCAGGAAGACAGCAGCCTTGTCGATGTAACCAGCTAGTACCTGGCATGGGGTCTGTCAGAAAGACCAGATCAGCTGTGTGAGCGAAGCCAGAGTCTTCCTGAAAACCAGGCCCAAGGAATTCTTCTCATGAGAATACATCCAGCTCTTCAAATTTCATTGCATCTTACTGTCATGATCTAAACTGTCAGCAGTAAAAGCAGAAAGATTGGACTTGGCAAGTGCAGGCAGACTTTGCCACGTTGCATATGTGAAAGATTTTAAACGGCAGCAGAAGGCGAATCCTGGATGCTTCTTTGTGTCTGTTTCTGACATTCCTAGAGCTGAAAATGCTAAGTTGCCTTCATCAGTCAAACTTGAATACTGTTATTACAGATTAATAATTCACACACACACATGAAACTTTGTTTAAAAAAAACAAGAATCTGTTACACCAGGAGGCTGGCATGTTCAGTTCAACATGGTAAGTTTCCCTTATGATTAAATCTGGAATAAATCAAATCATCTCATTCGGGTCCTGGCCCTTTAAGCCTTGAGTTAAGGATTCTCCACACGTGTGACAGCACTTCTGTAGCAAACCCACCTTTCAGATCAGATTTGCAGGTACTAGATTACAATTTAAACTTACAGATTAAAAGCAGAGACAGAAATGAGGAACCCAACTTAGGTGCTAATTTATAGCCATACAAAATCCAGGAGACAGCTGACAATGTATATATATATGAAATCATGGCTGCTACTGACCGAATTTTAACCAAATCTAAACTCTTTACATCATCATAGATATTAGGTGATCTGTGGGTCCATCAGAAAGAAGAGCTGTTTTCTTAGGCCCTTTGGTTTGGGTCAGAGTAATCATTCAGTGCATGTTCATTTGGCTTCTGCTACTTTCCAGGTCCTGTGAACAAATCTAAGCTCTCCCCAGATGAACAGATGCATGTCATGAACTGTTTGTAGAGATGATACCCAAGGTGCAATCCTTGACAGACTGACGAGCCCTTTTCAGTAAAGCAGGTTGCCTAACATGATTTTTTAAAAGTCTATTCTAGGCAATTTAGCAATTTAGCAAGATCTTATCAGAAAATTAAAAAAAAAAAAAAAAAAAAAAAAAAAGAGGGGGGAAAAAAAAAAAAAAAAAAAAAAAAGAGGAGTGGTGATGTAGCCCAGTGCAGAGGCCCTGGATTCAATTGCTAGTACTGAGGGAAAAAAAATATTAAGATAGAGAAACACTAACTATAAATACTATTAGACCTTGGAAAGTTAACCTTGCTGGAACCCAGCAGAGAGTCTGGAGAGTGTCCTGCACTGTGCCTCTTGGTTTTCCTTCTTTCTGTACCCATCTCCCCAGAGTAAACTCAGAATAGAGTTTCATAGAACAAACAATTCAAGCACCTCCCCACCTGCTCACCACCATGGCTGTTTGTGTCAGCGTTGCTGTGTTCATAAACACTGCAGAGAGCCAGCCCTGGGAGACAGAGGCTGCAGCCTTGTGCTCGAGTGCCCCACACTATGGAGAGAGTGGAATCAGACATCTCTGAGGCCCTGAGACTCTGTCACCAGGACACAGCTGTTAGGTCTGCTGGAGAGAAAGGGACTCAGGGAATGTTTCCTGCAAGTAAGATGCCTGCAGCAATCTTGGAAAGAGTCAGGCAAGTAAGTAAATGTGGAGCCCCCAAGCCTTTAAGGATGCAGACGATGCAGTGAAAATCAGGAGACCAATTCAAGCGCTGTGAAAAACTGAAGTTCAAAGCTAGCGTCAGAAGGGTTTGGCAGCTAATTCGATGTTGGTGAGTCAGCGCTCTGGGGTGACTGGGAAATGACATGTGGAGATCACCTTTTAAAAGGCAGATTCCTAGGAAGGAAGACAGCATGGAGTTCAGGGGATGTTGAGTTTGTCTGTCAGGAGCTTCTAAGGAGAGTTGTTCAGAGTCTGCTGGAGAAGAGGGTCCAGGTTCAGGGACCATGGATTGTCAGGGAGTGGTCAGTTGGGTCTGCTGGGGAGAAAGTGAGGTACAAGGAAGAAGGAGTCAGGAAGGAGCCTGGAGACAGACATTTAAGGTAAGTTCTGAGGGTTTCTGAGATCAGAGACAACATTGAGAAGTGTGAGGAGTACCGAGTGCCACCAAGAAATCGAGTCCTGTGGAAGCAAAAGGTGGCTGGCCAGGTACCACAGGCAGAGTTAACGTGTGAGCCAAGGAGACTTAAATGGAGGCACCAGCACACACAGATCTTTCTAGCTGCTAGGTAGCAGCTTATATCCAGGAGCTTTCACTCTTATTCTGAGTGTTTCCATAGCCCACAAGAAGGCCGCCATCAGCTCACAAACCTGCAGTGTTTTCTCTCCCAGTCCAGGCCATGAATTCTGCGAGGACACCAGCAAAATTTACTTCAGTTACTGGACAATTCTCCAGTGTATATAGCACAGGTTTGCTTGCCATTTGCAATATGGAAGATTGTCTGTGACTCGTACTAGCTTGAAAGGCAGCTCAGCTTCCCCAGGGAGCTGATTACAGTGAGTTTTACTGCAATCTCCCAAGTGCATGGGATGAGCCAGGCATTATTCTGAAACACTTTTTTGAGGAGCCCTAAGATGGCAGGAAGGTCCCTTCCCCAGAGAAGACTGCCCTCTGGTGGGGAGTGCAGGTGTGTGGGCAGCAGGCTACACAGTGCCCTGAGAACAACGGATTTCCTACAGGGGAAGGAGGGTGTGGGTATCCATAGAAAACCCTTCATGTTAGGCCCTGATGAGAGAAGCAGCCTAATAGAGGAGCTGAGGCCCAGCTCTCTCTCCCCTGCCCTTTACAGTAGTCATCAAACCTTATCTTTTATAGCAGGAACTCCTTTCTGTGCCCTCCAACTTTGCTTTGGGAATGTGCAAAAGCGGGACAGCTGATGCACCCCTCTGCCTTTCACTTCTGGAGTATAAACTCCTGGAGCATCCCACTGTCTCCTGTTTACCTCTAGACAATTCCTAGGGTTTCATTGGTCACCCCATGGTGCTATGGAGGTGCTGCAAGGATTTACTTTGGGTCATTGTGCAACAAGGAATTATTACCTCAATTGCTTGCCTAGACACATGGACACATGGCTCCACTGGGCCTCTCAGGGGCTGAGAACACTGCATAAGCAAAACTATAATCCCTACCCTTGTGGAGCTTGTCTGCCAGTGGGAAACAACAAATAACCAGTAGTAATAATGATACAGCAAATTAGATGGTGCTGACTACGATAGAGAAGATAAGCTGGGATGATAAATGCTAGAGAAAGAGGCTGCCCAAAGAAACCTCAAAGGATGACATTTGGACAAGTATATGAAGGAAGTGAAACAGTGACCCCGAGCATTTTTAAAGGAAGGACACTGCAGGTCAGTGGTCCAGCCAGTGCCATAGCTCAGGTGGGATGGAGCACAGTGTTCAAGAAACAGTGAAGAGGCTGTCTGGCTGGAGCAGAGCGAGCCCTGAGGAGGATGGAAGACAGACTCGAGGCAGTGAGCTGGCCTTCGCTATGTAGAATCTTGGAGGCCATCGTGAGGACCTTGACTTTGGCTGGAGAGCCACTGCAGGATTTCACAAGGCCAAGGGAGTCGCAGATCTGGTTTCCTGATCTCTGAGGGTGCAGAGACCAGCCTGGGGGACGCACCAGCTGGACTGTTCTTGTGAGTCTTGATGCTGGTGAGGCAGCTGCTGAGGGAGAAGCAGGAAGATTCTGGAATATTCTGAAAGAGACAACAGGTTTGCTGACCCATCCTGTGGCGTGTGAGAGGAAAGCGGCCAGGGTGACCCCGGGGCCCATCGCTCTGTCTAAAGCCTCGTGAGGGTAGTGACACCTGGGCTGCCTGGTGTGGGTTGGTGCCCTCAGGGGAGAGAGTGAGGAATGAAGGACAGGAAAGTTCAGGTACTCTTGTTTTTGAAGCTATCTCTAAGCCTCAAACTTCAAAGAAAGGGACAGGAAAGGAAGGGTGGAAAACACAAAAATCGATTTTCAGACTTATTTTCAAGTTTTCCCTTGTCTTTTTTTTTTTTTTCTCCTTTCTTTTTTCTTCCCAGCCATGGTCTGTTCACCCAGGTTTGTGTGTGGTTGCTCCCTTTCCATCTGTCTCCCATTCTGTGTTGCCAATTCTCAGAATATTTTGTGGCACACAGTGTAATCTGATCGTGAAAGTTTCCTTTTGTAATCTGCCTATTAGAGGCTGGGTGGAAAGATGTGAAGCAATTTCCAAGGGGCTGCTTGAGTTTATTAACAGCAGACCAAAAGCCAAATTCATCACCTTGGGGTGGACAGACCCTCCAAGGGCTGCTCTGCAGAACCACCTGAGGCTTCTGTTTTGTCTCAGAGTGATTTAGTCAAATACTGTGATTGTGGTTGTTTTTTCTAAATTCATTCTTACTCGAGTTAGGCCTCTATGCTTTGATCTTTTCCTTACCACCTCCTCAACACACTCTTCTGAGGACACTCAGCTGGCACTCTTTTGCAAATTTCAGAACAAGTTAAACTATATTAAAATTATGTACTAGGTTTTGACGTAGGTGCCTCACGATTTGAGCAGTTTGCTATTTCTGAGATCTCTTCAGTATACAAGTATCTGTAGCTATATAAAAATACAACACCTTAAAGGCTTACACCACATCAGAGTATGTTTTTTAAGGATGCTTTAATACATGTTAAAAATCACTCCTTTGCTCACCTTGTAAAGCGTCCAAAAATACCTTGATTCTTTAGCACCAAGCACAAAACTACACCGTTATTAGATCCATCCTTCTGTGCCTCCCCTTAGGGCAACATGGAATTTGTGCCTAAAATTTGGAGCTCATGTTTGGAGCATTCCCTGAAACGCAAGGTCTTTGATGCTTCAGTTCCTGCGTCTGGGTGTAGCATCTTCTGCAGCCCTCCCTGTGTGCCCGAAGTTGGAAGATAGCAACCCAAAGGCCACAGCGCCTTTACCCTGAGGTCTCCTTGGATGTTTCTCCTTTGCCTTTTGTTTACAGAGCTCCCCCGGTGCCACACACTGTGACAGGCCTCACACACATTTTCTCACAAAGCCCTGCATGTGACTAGTGAGCCGGTATGCCATTGGAATCCCCATGGAAGAGACGAAAAACCCGAAGCTCAGAATTATCAGAAATCACCTGGCAGGGCCCGTGAACTCTGCTGGAGCTCAGGTCTGCCTGTGCTGAATCAGTCACTGCCCCTCGCATCCCACTTGGTGTTCTCCCAGTAGGTGCTTAGTCCTGAAGCAGCGTGTCTTCCTACCCCAAGGCGCGGGGGTCATTTTGGAGGCCAGGGGTTCTGTACCGGCTTCTGCCATGCTCCTTCCCCGGAGCCTCACGAGGCCCTGTTCCAGCCCCAGCAGTGTCCCTGACCCCAATGAGGAATGAGGCTCCGCCCATCAGCCTGGAAGAGCCTGGAGTGTGCGGAGCTCGGTAGGGGGGCCTGCAGCCTCTGGCTTTCTAGAAAGCAGTCTTCCAGCAAGGATTCCTTTTAGGCCCCAGGCCACCGTTGTTAGCACTTAGCATGCAAAATGGTGGCAGATCATTTTAGTGGGAACAAAAAAGTCAGGAGGAGAGGGTGAATCAAAGTTCAGGAAGTCTCTAGAGAAGACAGCTGCCTCGCCTGCTGCCCTGGGACTATACCCCACACGACCCGACAGTAGCATGCAGAACCCGCAGTGCTGCTGAGAAAAGTAGGAGCGCGCGTCCAGTAAATCCTCCCTGCTGGGTGCAGTGTTTGAGGGCCTACAAAACCCCAATTCCAGAATCGGGTCCTCGTAGATGCTTGGTAAGCCAGCCTGATTTGTGGCCCACTCTGTACTAAAGGTGCTTCCTGTGAGAGGGGTGACCGTATCTTTGCATATTTTGGGGTCCCTTTTTAAATCATTTATCTCGGGCACACATCTAAGCTCTGAAAAGATTCTTGTAACCACAAGCAGTACATGCTTAGGTGGTTTCTAGCAAATATTTTCTCAGCCATGTTTCATGACTATGGGACATTTGGGTTGGGTTATTTCAGGTTTCATTTCCACAGGCTTGTTTCCTCTTTGGAATCCTTTCCTGCTTTATTATTATTTCATATATAATTTTAAAATAGCAAATATTGATCATCTTTAATTCATAAAGCTGCAGAATGATGTGAGTTCAAAGAGTAAGCCTGACACCACAGTAGAATGATTTTGCTTGGAGAAGCTGCGTCTCCAATACATTTTCATGACCTCCTTTATCCTCTCCTGGGCTGAAAAGCACATAATTAGGGACTTCGTAACGTTCTCTTCCACAGTAGCCCTTCCTGTGGCACAGGGCTCCACTGTACCAAGTATCACTCTTCTTACTAATTTTGGTCCTCAGGAAAGACCGGACCGGGCAGCTGGAGGGGCAGCTTGCACTGTCCCCTGCCTCCTCCCTGTGTTCTTCGTCTCGTTTTTCTTTCCTTCTTTGCTCCTTTTTACCCCCTCCTTTTTCTAGTGCCTGGTTATTCTTTCCTTTCTCCTTTTACTACAGTAGTTTACCCAGAGATTAAGTAAAAGTAACCACACTTGGAGCACCTTCCAGGACAGTGAACCTCATGCTGGCCTTCAGCAGTCCTCAAGGAGGGCACTGTGCCCGTCTCCTCAGCCTTCTTTCACATCCCCTGGGCAGCCCAAGCTGTGTCCTGACCTCCTTCTCTCGGAGTAATCCCTTCCCCTTGAGAACACGGCCTGAGCGGACGCTCACTGCCTAGACTGAATGTTCTGTCCTGGAGGCTGCCGTTGTGTGGCAGGGTTCCCTGTTTGTGGCTGATGAAGCTCTGAGCAGAGAGGACCCATGCTATGTCTCCGTCACCACTGGACAGGCCGTGTCCTCCCAGTCAGCTACATGAGTCACCACTGTGACCACACCTATAACCCACATCCGTGAGGAAGGCAGGGCGGTGGGTGCTGACTTGCCCTGTCCCACCCCAGCAGGAGGATCTCCCAGAGAAACATTTTAGTTTGAGTCGGCTTGATTCCATTTGGTTTGGTTTGGATTGGTTTGGTTTAATTTTGTTCTAACTGGAAAAGCAGAATGAGATTCCCTTGTTAATATGCTGCAAGGGGACACAGCCTACCAAAACTGCCCAGTGGGAAAATTGTAGGGGTTGGGGTATTTCGAGCCCTTCATATCTGAATCTAGGCAAGAATCAGTCAGTTTAAAATGAGAATCTTTGGCATCTTGAATGTTTCCAAGGCAGAAAATGGAAGATTAAAAAAGAAAGAGAAATGTGCTGTGTCCCTGCTCCCTGCATCTTTGCATGCCTGTTTCCTGTGTTTGCTGCATGTCTTTGCCCATCGCTTACACCACTAATGAAGAGGAAAAGGTGCCCTGTACTTGTGGCACAGCTGTTTGAAGTGATTACCTTGAGGATGGTGTTTTTCCAGCACCTTTCCCAGAATGTCTCCTCACCAGCATGACCTGCTGTGCTCTCTTGATCATTCTTTGCCCTAAATCTCCAGGTGAAATCAGTTGCCTCCTTGATGCTTTAATTGCAGCTGACTCAGCTCATCTAGAAAGCTCTGACAGCTGTCCTTGACTCGGTTAGCAACTGCAATGTTAATTATGACAAATGCTTGAAAAACAAAGTCAAATCAAAGGACCCTGGGCTTGGCTTTCCTTCCCAGCTCACTGCCAAAGGCTGATCTGGGATGAGCATTAACTCCAGACAAATGGCTATGCCTCCGGAGCAGCTCTCTGTTCGGACTGTTGAGGAACACAGCAGTAGAGGGTGGAGTTTAGTGAGCTTGACGCTGTCACCTATTTTGTGAGCAACTGGGAGGAGAGGGAAGAGGTCCAAGTCCCATCTTTTACCTATAGTCCAGCATCTTGAGGTTTTCAAATGGAGAAATGGGCTAAAGAATCCACAAAGGTAAGAAAATTCTTCCACGCAGGTGGCAGGGCATTTGGGCTGGATGGAATGGCATGGGCGCGGCTTGGCTATAGAGAGGCACAGCTGAGGAATCCACGTGCCCACTTTGCGAGTGCCTCCCATTGGCCCCAGACCTTTCCTGCCTCTTTCTCCTCACTGTGTCTCCTCCCTGCAACTTTCTCTTGCTTCAGGGAGGTTCAGAGAAAAGGCTTCAATTCTCCACAAGATCGCTAAGAAATGCCAAGTGGATGAGAATGAGCAGCAGAACGGGGCAGCCAATCACGTCGGTGAGTACAGAGACCCCGTCCCGAACAGGGGAGGAGGGGCTGGAACAGGAGGCAGAGCCAGTGTGGGCACCCCTGCTCGGAACCCTGCTCATCAGGAAGTGAGTCCCTCTTTCCCAAGGGGGTCGGGACAGGAGCGGACTCAGTATGACACAGTAACTGCAGGAGAAGCCCAAGGACAGCGACGTGATTCTGACCAAGTCCTAACCAGGCCTCACCATTTGGGAGCAGGCAGGACTTCGCTTCGGGGTTCTACACAGAGGAACACACACAGAATCCCCCTTCTTGTAATTCTTGTCTCTTACACCTTTGACACCCCCTAAATTATGGACCGCTCAAGTGACTGAGGTGGCAGAGTCCCTTTGTGTTGAGGCTGCCTCTTCCTCCTTGAGAATTCAGCAGCATCAGGCCAGGTCTCTTTGGCTGACTTTTCCAGAGATCCTGTGTGACCAGATTGTGACATTCAGCATTTTATTTTAACTCAGAACATGATGTTCCTGCTCTCCTGTCTATAACTATAATATAGCTCTCTAATTCTAAATTCAAACTAAATTTAACCTAATCTGGATCTGTGCTATAAATGCAGCTATTGCCCAAGTAACTAAAATTATCCACAGACAAAATTCAACAGTATTGCACTCAAAAAAAACATGATGCCCCGTAGAAGAGTCTTTCCCTCTCTGTTATCCTCATTTCCATCTTAGGGAAACTTATGGACAAGAAACAGTCAAGTTTCAATTGCATGTGAAAAGAAAAACTGGACAGCTAAACTGTTATCAATGGTTGTTTGAATTGGGATTATGGATTACATTTTTTGTCTGCTTCTTTATGCTTCCATGAACTTGGACATATTTTTTAGAATGAGCATATTTGGCTTGTTCATTATGAAAAGATAAACCTATTCCACAACTTCTGTTGCCTAGGATAAGTTTTGCTTGGGATAGTTAGGTTCAGTTACACAAGCTGTTTTTTCTCTTCCACTTGCTTATTTCTTGTGTGGAGGGAAGTAGCTTCAAAGCTTGGATGCTTGGGTTCTTCCCAGTCCTCCTCCTAGTGACTGGGAACCTCTGGCTTGGATTGAATCTTCTATGAGAAAGTAAGATACATAACTCCAACAAGCTTTCCAATGTTGCTGGGTCTGTGAGTGACTTTGTAACTAGAAGATAATATGTATCTAAAATCAAAGCCTTTCAAAGTGCAATCAAGACTTATTTCCATGTTTTCTTTGGTGGTGGGACCTCCAGGGATACGTAAAAGTGCTTCATAAGCTAAGCTGTGCATGTGCAGGTCAGGTATTATGTCCAGTCGGTGGTTTCTTCCTGCTCCTGTCTGCCCTTGGGTGTCTTGACTCCCTTTGGGACCTGGTATCCTATGTTGCTAGGATCAAGCCTGGCAGGCTGATCCTGAGATTGTATTCATATTCCCCAAATCAATGTTTTTCAGTTTAACTGAATCAAACGTACCAAGATAAATTGTCATTGCCACATGCAGCAAAACAGTGCATATATTTCACTGTCGCTGTTAAAAATATAGACAAAGTCCAGTTAAGTTTCTGTGGCTTCCCATATTTTAATCAATTTATGTCTCTCTACGTTACAACTAAATACATAAATATTAGCATTTCCCTGATTTCCAGTGTTTGGCCACTTCAAACACAATTTCTGTGTAACTCTCCAACTATTTTCTGAAATAATAGAATAAACAGAGATGTTTAGTTCTTCTGAAGTTGCTAGGAAAATAGCCTGATCCTGGCCCCGTGTGACACAGGTCAGCAGTGGCTGGCTCACTGCACTCTGGCCTGCGTCCAAGGCCTGGCCCAACACAGTGGGCGTGAGGTTCCGATGCAAACCTGTTATTTCCTCCTGCTGACATCCCAGCTGATCCCTGTGGTAGCTGAGCCCTGATCTGCTGCAGGAGCTTTCTTAGCCCAGAAAACAAAGTCTCCTAGCAGAAGGCAGGGTCTGTGATGGGAATTCCCATAGCTGTCCCTTCCTTGCTTTCTTTGCACCCGGCACTGTGCTCAGTGCTTTCTGCACATCCTCTTGGCCCTTACAGAAGTGCCATCCAGCCCTGCCATGGCGAGTGTCACTATAGGTAGCGTCACACCTGTGCTCATTGTAGTATTCAGCACCACCTCAGTTTCCTAGGTTAGGAAACTGGATCCTGGAGCGGTTAAGTCACTTGCTAAGGACCACAGAGCGCACTGTATAGAGCGAGAGTGTGAACACGGCCCCTTCCACGCCTGTGTCCCCACCAAGTCCTCAGTCGTGGCCCGCGAGTCGCTTCTCAGCTCAGCCCTCTGTCCTGAGCTTAATGGCCTTCAGTCTGGGTGGCTCTCGCTCTCGGTCATGGTGACGCCAATTGTGTTCCTTGCGCTTTCCCTCTTGCCTGGCCTGTAATGAGCACACAGGTGTTCGGTGTGCTGAGCAGCCTTCTCCAGGCATCTCAGGGAGGGCCCGGTTGCCAAGCCTGCCTTCCTGATGGCCAAGTCTCTACTCACAAAGCTGGAGAGAACTAGAGCTAAAAGCAATGGGCTCTGGCACTCAACCAGTCGGACCCACTCATTTCACAGATAAGGGTCTCAACACAGGAAGGAAGGGAGGGCCTTGCCAAAGAGGATGGCCTTGTAGCAGCAGTAAAACCTGGGACCATTTTCCCTGTCCAGTGTCC
Organism: Fukomys damarensis; assembly: GCF_012274545.1. Classification (NCBI taxonomy): domain Eukaryota; kingdom Metazoa; phylum Chordata; class Mammalia; order Rodentia; family Bathyergidae; genus Fukomys; species Fukomys damarensis. The sequence continues at coordinate 1,508,563 of NW_022900943.1, forward strand.
TTTCCCAGGGGAACCCCAGAAGGTCCGGCAGTAGCAGGGGTGTGGGCCAGGTAGCAGCAGCAGGGTGCCGGTCGGGTCTGGCTCTGGTTTCTCGAGTGCTCAGTTTACCCGGAACAGAGAAAGGCCACCATGGAGCCCATGGGCACTCGGTGACACACAGCAGAGCAGAAGCCAGAGCGCTGCTGGGCATGGAGTGGACGCAGTGTGCTGGGTGCCGTGGGGAAAGGGGAAAAGTCCAGCCTGTCCCTTCACCCCTACTGATTCTACTTGTTTTCCTTGTGTGTGTGTTTATGTCACAGAAAAAATTGAACTCCCAAACAGCACGAGCACAGAAGTTGAAATGACACCGTCCAGCGAGGCTTCAGAACCTGTACAGAATGGAAATCTCTCCCACAGCATTGAGGCAGCAGACACCCAGGTATGGCATTTTCCCGAGGCTCTTCAGGCTACTGCCCAAGCTCATGCCCTAGGACAGCAGTGCGAAGCCCATACCCATGGGCCCCAGCCGCACGGATGCCAAGCAGAGTCTGCTGCTTTGTTGTGTTTCCCAGGATCAAACCATGACCCGGCATGTGGCAAGATCCACATTTCCTGGATGACTAGCATGTTCTCTGAGCCATTGCTTCCACAGTGAAATAGGAGGGTGTGTGTGTCCTGATCCCCGGGGCTGAAAGTACAGGCTCTGAGCCACATCCCAGACCCGATAACAGATCCCTGGGAAGCAGCCCCAGATATTAGCATTTTAATTAGATCCCAGGTGATTCTCAAGGTATGATAAAGTTTGACAGCTGCTGCCATCTAATTCTCTGCACCCTTAAGGTCCTGATTGACAGAAAGCACGGCCATCACACCTAGGCGAGCCCCGGCCTTCTCTAGCTGTGGTAGAAATGAACTCTCTCACCCAAGCCACTGCTCTACCTGGGAGGTGTGACACCCATGCCACTGAAAAAACATCAGCTGTGTGCCACAGATTGGCACTGGCTCTCCTGTGCATTGCCACCTCCCTACCTCACAACTGAAGCTGTGCACTGGGATCTCCACCTGTAGTGGTGCAGGCGGAGCTCGGTGAGGTGGAGCAGTGGAGTGGTATTACCTGGCTCGCGGCGGCAGAGCTGCGATTTGATCCCAGGAGTGACTAAACGGAGTGCCCAGGCTGCTCACCTTGTGACACCGCCTCCAAACCGTGGTTGCTTCCAGAGTGTGCAGACCACGGCGATGCTTGTTAGATTTTGGGTCGCACCTCGTGCAGTGAATCAGGCTTCGCAGACTCAGGGATTCTCAAATTTAAAGGTGCTTAAAAATTCCCAGGGCATGAGAGGCTGTGGGCCATGTTAAAATAGCGGTTTGGAGCAGGCTGGTCTGGAGGGCTGGAGAGTGAGTTCCATGGGGCTCCCCTGCAGTCAATGCATGGGGGAGCACCGGCATTTTCCCGGTGAGTTACGTGGTGCTCACAGGAGCAGTGTGGCTGCGGCCCCGGACCCCTGCTCACCTCTGTACCAGGAAATTGTCTGCCTTCCTAGGGGAAGGGCGCTCGCTGCCCACTGCCTCTGCCCTCATACTCCCAGGTGGGGAGAATCCTCCTGTAGAGGAGGGGATAAAAAGCCCCTCGCACCACTGCCAGCCCGGGTGCCTGCGTGCACCGGGAGCAGAGAAAGTGGCAAGAGTGGCCAGGCCCACATGATGAGCGGCACTGGAAGTGGAAGCGCCGGGACATCCGGCTGCCCAGACTGACGCAGTCACGGTGCGCACAGCCTGCCACATCCCGTGTGCCCCACAGGAGCGAGGGCCACTGACCCTCTTCCAGAGAAGCCATCCCCAGGGCTGGGGTAGAAAGACGGGGCAGATTTGTACACTGGACCAACGCTCTCAGCCCTCCCAGAGCCAGCCCAGACCTGCAGGGAGTTCCAGAGGCACTGGACGAGGTTCCCAACCTCATACTAGAACTTGCTTCTTGGTATTGTTCTGGAAGTTAAATGAGATAATAGGCAGACCACGTAGTACGGAGCAAGATGTTACTTATATGTACTTGCCATTTAAACCCCACTCACGGCGTCCCTTCCGTGAAGGAGCTTATTGTAGGTAAAATGGAAAAGCTTGGAATCTATGCATAACATTTGGTATGTGGGCTAAGAATAAATCAACCAGTCAAAGTTGGGACCTAGGATGAGCATGGAGGCCTATACAAAGCGCTCTGGGAGCCGCTCAAGGAAGAAATGGATCTGAGCTAGGAAAGACAGCAAAACTCACTCCACAGGAGAGGTGACATCTGGGTGCTGATGGATGAGTAGGAGTCTGTCACTCAGAGAAGAAAGAAATAACTGAAATGTCAACATGTGCAAAGGTGCAAAGCCTAAGAAGGAGAATCTTGTTTAAAGATTGGTGGGAAAGATGACCAAACTGGAGAGAATATAAGCTGAGGAGTGAGGGGAGGTCCACCAGGAAAGGTGACTTGGCTCCCATTCCCCAGTTGTTCCTCTGCTCAGAAAACATCCGTCGTTCGTCTGTGTCGGGAAGACAGCACAGGGAGCACAGGGAGCACAGCGATGCCCATGGTCTTGCAGGCCAAGACAGTGCAGACCCAGCATACATCCAGCCATGGCCACAGGGAGCGGCGGAAGGATGCAGGGAGAGGCCCAGGCAGGGGCGGACTCAGGAGTGGACCGGGCTGGCTGGAGGAGCTCTGGGCACAGTGGAGGGGCACAAAGACAGGGTGGACACGGTGCTGGCACCGACACAGGACAGAGCACCACTTCCTCCTGAGCGGCCAGGCCCACCCGTGACTGACACTTCAGTCCTGCAATGGTGCAGGGCATGGGCCCAGGGAGGCGCAGCTCCTAGGTGGGGAGTTGATGGCAGAGACGGCCAGGGACACCACAGAGATGCGGGACTGAGAGGGACAGCTCCCCTCTGCCCTCATCCCTGGTCACGGGCTGGGCAGGACAGGAAGAGCGTGGCACGGTGCCGTGTTTAACAGGAAGATGGCTCTCTGATAGTGGTCAAGAAAGATCAGAAGAGAAAAGGCTGGAGCCAGGAGTCCGCTGAGACACTGCTCCGTGGGCCTGGGCTGGCCTGCAGACTGTTTCTGTAAGACCTGTGAGATGAGAATGAATTTTACATTTTTTAAAAAGAAGCAATAGCAACATATGTGACAGAGACCACATGGACCTCAAAGCTGGAAATATTTACTGTCTGGCCCTTTACAGGAAAAAACTGTCCGTCCCTAATATAGACCATCTGTGGTCTTGAAAGGGAAAGAACAAGGATGTTTCTGTGTACTGATCTGGAATGATCTTCAGTACATGTTGCTAAGTGAAAAAGGCAACACGCCAAATTTGACTTATACTATAGGGAAGTACAGCATACTGTGTTTATACGCTGAAGATGAAATCGGAAGGGAATAACCTGTATTTGCTTGGAACGCTACCAAAGAATCTGGTCTTGTGGAACTCTTCAGAACAGGGCCTGGCTATGGGCGCTTTGGTGAGAGTCTTCAGTGTACTCTGCTGTGGCTATGGATCTGGAGCCAGGTAACTGTGTCATGTATTCAAAAAAATTAACAATGATCGAAATAATAATGGGTTTTTAAATTAAAACAGAAGCAGTTCTGGAGTCCCTGGAGCTGACTTGGGGACCGACATGAGCTCAGACCCCAGCTCTGCTCGCCAGCTGTGTGACCGGCATCTCTGTGCTCCGCCCTCTCTGCAAAACAGGTGTGCACAGTAACACACCAGCCTTGCAGCATTGCCGGGAGGATCCGTTGCTCCTGGAAGTGTTCTGGACACTCGTGAGCGTAGGAGAACTTAATAAAAATCTCTCTTCAGTGGCTGTGAAGCAGCCCAGATGACAAGGCGTCAGGGCCTGTGGCGGTGGGTGGGTTTGAGAGCTGTGCTTGTGCCGGTGTGGAAAAGCCGTGCTAATGAACTGGTCCTAGGAGATGAGCACGAAGAGGAAGCTGTGGCTGATCCTGAGGTTTCTAGGCTGGAAAAATTGGGTGATGGGTACACTAGGTCTGTGGCTCCAGAATGTCTAAAAATGATGGGGTGCTGCAGGTCACCTGAAGCAGTTTCACAGAAAGAGTCAGTGCCTTTTTGTTTTGTGAGCTTGCTTGCTTTCTGAGTTGTGTTTTCATCAAGCTGCACTCTGAGTGAGGTGTGCATCCTGACGTTATTCATGGAAACTCTCACTGCCGGTATTCTCCTAAGGTTCAGCCTGTCTCCCTAATTAACCTGCTCTTTTGAAAACCCTATTTACAAGGAAACTAATCTCATACTGACACCTCATCCCGAGGTGTCTCCAGTACAGACTTTACACTGGCAGAGAGGGGCCTTTTAATGCTCTCATGGAGGAGCAAGCCCCAAGCAAAAGGGTTCTGCTTCGTTTATATATTCTGTGGACACAAGAAGTAACTTGACTTTGTAAACTGCTTAGTGCTAATTCTTTTCTCCCAAACTGTTAAATCACTGTTGCTGATAGAAGCAGAGACGTGATTCCGTGTACTCTTCTGTGGCTATGGATTTTGAGCTGCCGCTGAGAATATACTGACCTTCCCAAACTTTCAGTGGGGAGAACTTAAGTAGGTTTGAAAGACTTCTCAACAAAACATTCTCCCCCACCCAGAATCCACCATGTTCTTACATCCTAACTTTGCCAGTCCAGACAACAACCAGGTGATGGCACTTGCCCACCTGTGCTGTGGCTGCTACAGCAATGAGAGCCCCTAGATTCTGCTCCCAGCTGGAGGTGGAAGAAAAGGTCCCTTGCAATATTCTTGCATTCTGCAACCTGAAGATCTAACTTTTTAAAATTCTGTCCTATATTTTCATGCATCGCAAAATGGCTTTTTATATGTTGTTTCATTTCACCTCAGAGATTTCTCTCTGTTGCTAGGGAATTGTCCCTGCTTTGGTTGAGTCTTTTCTGACTCTTAAAAGGGCTAGGGATATAGCTCAGTGGCACCACACCTGCCTGGCAAGCACAAGGTCCTGTCAGATACGTGTACTTTCCGGCAAATGGATTTCTCTGAGAAAATTGCTTTTCTGGATGGATGGGTGACAGGTGGATGAGGAGAAGCAGAGTATGTACAAAATGTAGACTTGTTCTTATTTCCTCACTTTATAATTCAGATATTACTTTATCACATTAAGGTCTTCTTTTCCTTTTGGGACTCAGCTCTTGACTTCTTTCTTTCTCCCTAGTGTTGTCTTCCCCTAAATTCACTCGATTCTCAGAGACTTGCTTTCAGGAGAGCTCGTGCTGATAAAAATGGCTAAGTGTTATGTAACTAAGTAAAAGATAAGTGGAGAAAAGATGATGGAAGTGACTATGATTTTGAATTTCTCTTTAAAGAAGAATTAAGTGCTTTTTTAAAACAAAACCCTACTATTGAGATCTGAAGGTAGTTCTGGGAAAAAGGCACCATTATCAAGGTCTGTAGCTTAGTATAGATTGTCATTGTTTAAGGTTACTACTGTGATCCTAGGGCTCTTTTGAAAGTCTTCATAATAAAAGACTGTTGGGTCTGATAGGGATTTCCAGGATTTTCTGAGAGTGGTACCTGGAATCCATATTTTGTCTTTCCTTCTGAAATTTTGCCCTTACAGTGTTTTCAGGTGAGGTTTAACACAGTATTTGGGACCCCCAAACCCTCTGGTTACTTGGTGAGAAAGTAGCTTTTTTAGACGATGAAATATAACACCAGGTTCACTTTTGGGAAAGTTCAGGAAGAGCCTAGGGCTGCATTTCCCCTCCCATTAATTGAGATGATTCAATCTCTTAGAACATGAGTGGAGCGTAACACGAGGGTCTGACACCCAAGAAATGGAAGCATGAGAATGGGCTGTAGGTCTCCGACTCTGACACTCCTGGGTCACAAGGCCAGTGCTGAGGGGGGCCCAGCAGTGAGAGACGGGGCTTCAGGAGATTCTCCGTCAGGGCCCAAGCCATCTGAGAACTGTGATTGTCTTGGAACAGAAGCCCGTCACTGTCCATGAAAACCCAGCCTAAACTAGGAAGCAAGCAGGAATTCTGTTGTCCTGACTAGGCCTTAGCATGTAAGTCTCAGCACTAGGGGGGAAAATGTTTTCTCCTGTCAGTTTATATATATGCATTTTTAAGGAAAAATTAAGGATCCCTATTTTTTAATCTGATGACCTGGACAATTTACCAATGCTTAAGATGTATTCAAAGGCCTTTTTACTTATTTTTAAATGATTCTTGAATTTCTACCTAAATCTGAATATTGACAAAAAATTATACACTGTATGCACAGAGAATATGGCCATTAATGACACCATTTGTCATTTGTGCTCTCTGAGGAGTTGAGAGAGTGTAGTCATCATTCATATAAGACAGATTAAGGGCTCACTGCTAACGAAGAGCAGGAGGCTCCATTACCGTCCTGGAAAAATTCTAACAATATCACTAGTGCTTTGACTAATTAAAGTCAAGTTGATAAATGATGAAAATGATTTTTTAACGCTCTAATTAGTTTTTATGTTGACAAATTTTTTATGAATTACATCAAGAGGATGTACAAAGCCCATGAAAACTATACAGAACCCAGTTTACAATAACAATTCAGAAAGAAACCCACCTTGTCCACAGGCTGCACCTCAGAATCATTTGGGCAAAATAGAAAGTGAAGGAAAGCAATTGCTTTCCACCAGTCTCTCCCAGTGCTGTCTGCATCATTAGAAAACAGCTGCTGGGCTTCTTGGAAAGCTTGAGTCCAGACAGCTTCATCACTCCCAGCGAAAGATTTTGAAACCTTGATTTCAGTTCAGAGTCTTGCACAAGATTAAGTTGTTTTCAAGTTGTCATTGCTCTTTGAAACCTCGTTTTGTATTCAGTGCACTAAATGCTTGATGCAAGCATCTTTTCTATGTTTACAGCAAACCATATAGGAAGGGGTGAATTATTTCAAACCATGAGACAGGCAAGATGTATCACTTTTTTTAAAAATCTGTTTTCTACTGAAATGCTAGCTCTGTTGGTTCAGGAGGTCCACACAGAAGGCAAGACAAATGTCTCTGAAGACGCTCCTTCCAAAGCAGAGGATATTATTTTGTGGATAAGAGATAGGAACACAGAGGATAAAACAGAAAGCAGAGAAGAAAAGATGTTGATAGTAGAAAATGAATGCAAACACACCGAGAAACTAAGAGAACAAAAATAGATTGTACTAAGACTCAAAAAAATGAGTTAAAATACAGGCAATTAAAAATAAATTACACTGGGGCCGGGAATTTAGCTCAGTGGTTCTGCCACCTGCCTTGCAAATGCAAAGTTCCAAGACCAAGCTCCAGTTCCCCAAAAATTAAAAATTTAAAAATTTAAAATAAATTACACTGTACTAAGTAAGCATAATGATTTTTTTTTCAAAGCCACAAAAAAATCTCAAAAAACTAAATATCAGCCTGTACACACCTGTAATCCCCCTACCCTGGAGGCTGAGGCAGGAGGATCATGAATTTGGGCTGAGCCTGGGCAATTTCGCAGCTTAGCAAGATCCTGTATGAAAATAAAAAATAAGAAGACAGCTGTCTGGGCTCAATCTCCAGGATGGGGGCAGGGGAGGAGAGAGAGAGAGATCCACATGATCGTATTAGTACACTGGCCCTCCCATAACAAAATGCTTTGGAATGGATGACTTAACATTCTTTTTTTTTTGGTACCAGGGATCGAACTCAGGTCCTTGTGCTTGTAAGACAGGCGGCAGTGGCAACACTGAGCTAAATCCCTGGCCCTAAAGCTTAGAAATTTAAAATCAAGTTGTAGCAGATTCAGTCTCTGAACAAGGCTCTCTTCCTGGCTACAAATAACCACCTTCTCACTCACTATGTCTTCTCATGACCTTTCTCAGAGCATGTGCAGCCGGGGCAAAGGAAGGCGGCTAGGGAATCAGCAAGAGTGTGGATGAGCTTTCTGGCACCTCTTCTTAGAGGAAACTAATCCTCTGGGATCAGGGCCCCACCTTTATGACCTCATTTAACCTTAATTACTTCCATAGAGACCCCATCTCCAAATTCACTCACTGGATGGGGCGGGGTTTCCATCATCTGATCTAATAATTTTTTTCTTCAAGACTCTCCTGTTTGCATTGCTTTTTCAGAGGTTAGGCAAAGAAAGTTTATCCTTAGATTTATAGCCCCTTAGCAGAACTACACAAAAACTTGGTTTGCTTTGGAAGTGACTGACAGCACACTTTGTTTGGCAAATTGAAAACTACTGTTTCAGGGTCCCTGGAGTTCATTTTCCATGTATTACTTAGAAAATTTAAGTTCAGATGTTTGAATCTGTGAGACAAAAATGATCCACAACACATTCATTAATATTTTTATGGATCAATCTTTTCCGTGATCCAATTTCAACCGTAATGTTCTTATTTCTGTGACCTGCTGATGTAACAAAGGCCATTAGTGTGTTGATCCTACTAATTGGGCAGTACCTTTAGGGAAACTGGGGATGGGAAAGCTCACTGGTACTCATAGGTGGGATTTTATGGGCATCTCCCCTGCACAAAAGCCTGGGACTACTGCGGCTTACAAAATGAGGGTGTTCAGTGAAGTGTTTCTTGGGAAGCACCTTTTCTGTGCCCAACAGTTGTTGATTTCAGAGCCTTTCACCGTTTTTAAGGTGTGACTGAGCTATTGTTTTTAGCCCTGAACAAAACACAGAATCAAGGTGTCAAAATATTGTGAGCCTTAACCATCTGCTAAAGCTTAGCTTCTGGCAGAAAGCTGATTTAAAGCTTTCCTACTGGAATAGAATAGGATTTTCTCTCTAGGGCTATGGGATTTTCCCTTTCATCTATTTTACAAAGACCTTCTATTTATTCATATTACCTAAGAGAAGAAGAAATTAGCCAGTATCACTATATTAAACAGATATTCAATAAGTATTTGATTAGTAGACAGCAAAATCACTGCAATTTCCCAATTCATATTATATGACTGAGTTTTAGAATTTTAATGCTTATACTGTCATTGTAATTTACCTAGTCAAACTTCTTTTTCCTAGATGTCTTTGAAGAAATTATTTCCTGAATATTCTTAAAAATAATAACCAACATTTTATAAGCATTTACCAGATACATGAAAAACACTGTTGTAAGTTCTTTTCATGGATTATCTGTTAATTCTATCACTATAACAGTGTTGTAAAAGAACATTTTGGAACAGAATTCATATTTAAAACAGCCTTGTGCCCGACTTCCTATTTAATAAGAAACCACGGGACGAGTTCGGCGCGGTTAATCCCATCTCCTGCTGTCCCTTCGCCAGACAAGGCACTGTTGTGCACTGACAGATCCCCACACTCTCCTGGAGCAGGCACACACACCTTTTCACCAGTTCCCACGGAAACCTAACTGGGGAAATGAAACCTTCCACCTTCGTCAAAGAGGAGGGAGGAGGAGAGGAGAGGGCCCTGCCTCTAAAGATGGTTCCGTTTAGTGGAGCTCCTTCTTCCCAGGGGACTTCGCTGGCCTTCGAGCGTTCAGTGTTGGAGTCTGGAAGTAACCCATCTCCCATTCCAGCTCTTGCTAACGTTAGCTTCAGGAGAGTTTATTCCTGAGAAGGGCCTCGTCCATCTTCCGCAGTGCCCCCTAGATTTCCACAGTAGAAGCAGCCGCCGCAGGCTCATCCGGCCTTGGGAATGCAGGGTGACGTCAAACAAGGAGGCACATGGCAACCCTAGCCCTCCTCTGGGCTGCTGGCATGCTTGGCTGCCGCCTCCTGCCGCAGCCACCAAGTCATGCCTGTACTTTGTTCTTGGGCACAGATGCGAAAGAACAAGGCTTCTTTACCCTGAGCTAAATCTCCAGCCCTCTTCTTACCCTTTTAAAGAACTTGATATTCTCCTGTGCCTCAGTTGGCACCTGCATCTCACTTTTAAATGTGCACTTTGGAGAGACATCACAGTAGCTCCCCCTGCACACCACACATCTGCCCTGTGTGTCCGTCCCATCAGTGCAGCTGTGATGTTCTGTGACTCTGAGGAAAGGGGAAGAATGCAAGGTGCTGATGTTTCTCATCAACTTTCTAAAGAAATGTTGCCATCAAACCTCCAAAAATTGGTTTGGGCTCAAGAAAATCAAGAGAGAGGATATCAGTTAAATGCCAAGTGTTTGCTATAACTCGCTTTTTGAACAGTACGACGATAACTTATGACACAAAGCTGGGAAGCCTGGCATGATGGGCACGAAGCACATCCACACCTATCTGCTTAGGACTGAGGGAGGGAGGCAGGGTGGGGTGAGATAAGATCCTGAACCGGGACTCAGTCACCAAAGCCTGGCCTGGCGCTGTGACCTCCTTTCTGACCTTCTTTTAGCAGATCGCTTCATCAGGTGGGAGCCTGGCATCAGTGAGCTGGGCCCTTCCAACTCTGAGATTCTGGAGCTCCTTCCCGTGGAGGCCAAAGCTCCAATTCTAAATGGCTGCAGAGGTCTGCAGTTGCAGCTTGTCTTTTGTGACCTATTGGTGTCCACAGGTTGTGTCCAATAACAAGTTAGCACATGCCCCACATTAAAAGCTTTCCATGGTCCAGGGATTTGGCTCAGTGGTTCCACTGCCTTGACTAGAGGCAGTGAGGCGCACCAATGTTTTAGGGTAAATGAATTGTACTTTTATGTAGATATTTAAGAGCTGGCATTTATTTTTACCCAGAATCAAGACACACTGCCAAGCTCCCAGGTAAGAAAAGCCAGCACCCTTAAGTTCTGAAGTGAGACAGAAGTAAGAGCCACCCTGACCGCCCGAACTAAAACCCAGGCAAGCTGAGCAAAAGCAGATCCAGGCAGCCCTTGGAGGCCACTCCCTGCAGACCAGTAGTGTAGCCTCACAACCAGCCACACAGCTGAGCTTTCAGAGCTGCTCTGACACCGCCCAAGTTTTCATTTTCATTCTGACAGGAGAGAGTGCATTAGGAGAAGTGGGCTTACCCCAGGATCTCACAGACAAAAATGAGAAACTGAGTTGCTTCCAACCTCAAATAGATTTCTGGCTTCAGAGGCAACCTGGACTGGTGAGGGCAGCTCAGGGCTCCACTGGAGAATGAGTTGCTTCTTCTGGGATGAGCCGTCCACAGTGGAGAGGAGGTCAGAGAATAAGATGCATGCAGAAAAACTGAGTAAGAGCCCTGGGTGCTGGGCCATCGGGGACAGGCTGGGGCCCTCCATTTGCACTGCTGTTGTCAAACAAGAGTAAAACAAGTTGTGCAGCCCAGAGACTCCCTGGAGATGCTGTCTGCTGCCTGGAACCGTTCTCTTCTGTCTTCGTGGGTGTTTACAGACTTGCTCTGAAATCCCCAGGAAACAAAGCAAAAATGGAATAGAACCTGATTCACTGTGTCTCAGACTTGTTTTTGGTTTTTTTGTTTGTTTTTCCAGATTTGTTTTGTTTTGAGGTACTAGAGTTTGAGCTTGGGCCTTCACAATGAGCTACATCCAAGCTCTTTTTGTATTTTTTACTTTGAAACTAAGTCACTAAATTGCCCAGACTGGCCTCATACTCTCAGTCCTCCTGCCTCAGCCTCCCAGAATGCTATTATTCTAATATTTCTCAAAGGAAACATGGCTTTTGCTAGTGCTGAGATATGAGATTTCTCCTGAGTCCTCATAAAAAGAATACTCGATCAGCTAAAGTCTCCAAGGTGAGCAACCAAAACCAAAGTAATAGCAGCTGAAGAAGTAGAATTCTCAAGTTGGTATAGGAAGTCCATATGGGAAGACTTCTTCTTGATGGGTGTCAGGAACTCAGTTCCTTATGTATTGTTTCTGTACCTCATGATCCAAGATAGTTGCTTGTTCACCAGCCAAAATGTGTCCAAGTACACCCCTCACCCTTTAAAGATGCATCAAGGAAGTTATGGATACCTCTTGGATACCTCTGATGACACCCCTCTGGCAAGACTCTAGCCATGAGGCCACATCTTGCCACAGGGAAGGCTGAAAAATAGTGTTTCTTCCAGAAGTAGGTAAAAATGGAGATTGTTTATTAAACAGAAGGGCGGTATATGTTTGCTCAACCATCATTACAAAATACCATAGATATGGTGGCTTCAGAACACAAATTTATCTTCTAGCATTCTAGAGGCTAAAAGTCCAAGGTGTTGTCCAGCCTAGTTTCCTCTGATGACATTCCTCTTGTTTTGTAGCTGGTTGTCTCCTTGCTGTGACCTAATCTTCGTGGCCTTTCTCTGTGCCCCTGGGACCCCTGGCTTCTCTGTGTGTCCTAATCTCCACTTCTTATAAGGACACAGCCAGACTGAGTAGGACCCACCCTAATGGCCTCACTTCAATTTACCCCTTTATGACACTATCTCCAAATATAGTCACAATCTGGAGGGCTGGGGATTAGGGTTTCAACATATGAATTTGAAGGAGACAGATCGATTCGGTTCATATAGGCAGAAATAGATACTAGAGAGCCTCTGCTGCTGCTGCCTTCTTCCTGCCACACCATAGACTGTTTCTCCTGAGATGCCCTCTCTGCCCTGCCACCCTTCCTTGGAGCCAGCAGACTGTACACTGAAACCTCTACAATCTATGAGCCAAAATAAATCTTTCTTCCTTAAAAAAAGAAATAGATATTGGAAAATAATTAGAAATGTATCTCCACATAATCTGCCAGCATCCCTATAAGTGGATCAGTAGTGAGTTCTTTAGTCATCAGTTGTTTCCTATTTTAATTGCAAGACCCCGTTGCGAGAGAGTCCCAGAATTTAGCAGATGGCTTTGCACCTAAAGGTGCTCAGTAAAGACTATGAGTGATGATGTGACTGGCCAAGAAAGCACAGCCTTGGCAGAAGCAGGATTCCTGATTCCCTGCCACCTGTTCCTCCCACCATACTGCAAGGTTTGACAACCAGCACACCACCCACCACGTGGAAATCTAGAAACATGATTTTCATCTGATTCTCCATACCAGAGACTACGAGGCCCTACAGCAGCTGTGCCTGGCTCTGGTTTGCATAATTCCAGGGCTTCTGCAGGGACCCAACAGTCAGCAAACCACTTTAAGCCCTCTCAAGGTCACTGGAATTATTTTTGTGTCTCAGCTGTAGGCAGCCCACTGTAGTTTGCTTTATTTTGCTCTGTAGATACTCTTCCAAAGCTGCAGGAGGTAAGGCTGGCAAAGTCAAAGCCAGCAGGCCACAACTCTGGGAAAAACTGGAAACCTCAGTAGCCTCTTCCCTGGTGTTGAACTGCTAAACACATTGGCGTCCCCAGCCTGGGCAAAGGCAAAGTGGGCCCTCTACTTGGAAGAGTTGAGTTGCTTTTACTTTTGCTTCTCTAACCAGCTTGCAAACTGTTGCCCCTTGAGCGGGAATAAGATTTGACTTGGCAAGATGACAGAGGGATTTTCCTGGAGCATGCTGACGGCCTCTTAAGTCCACCCCAGGATTCCAGGATCCTGTACCTCCCCACAGAGAAGTACCCCCACAAGAGATTGCTTGCATAGCATAGGACATGGCTCTTCTCTGAGTCCTTTTCTGCCCTTGAAGCAGCCGCCTCAAATTCAACTTTTGGAAGCCTCACAATACAGCTAATTGTTTGTACTGGACAGTGAAGTGTTTAGAGCTTATGCATCGAAACAGACAATTATTTTCTGCTATTTGCTAGTGGCACTGCCTGCCTGGTGACTTTGGCAGATGGAGAAAGGAACTAATCCGTAGATTATAAGCAGAGGGATATTGATGAAATGTCACCATCTGCTAGTGCCATTAAAATGATATGAGTCAAAGAGTTGCTTTGGGGGTTTTTTCCTCTCAAAAAAGGTTAGCTTAAGAGTTTACAGAAAAGTTGCTAAACTATGAATGGCAGAGGGGACAGAGCAGAGAGACAGCGGCTGCCCAGTAAAGGGACGGAGCCTGATGACTCATCAGATGAGCTTGTGGGGCTTCAGGGAAGTGGAGTCTGCTGGATAAAAGCACTGTTTGTGAGAGGGGTGCTTATTGGGAGTGCTGCAGCTCCTCGGCTCTCTTCTGCCTGGTCTTGGCTCATTTGTGGCAGTGGGGTGTGATTCACTGGAGTCAGATACAGTGTCCTGTCTGCATTGGAACAGTTAGGATGCGCCCGTCGCCTTAACCTGAATTGGCCCATGACACAGATTATTCTCATGTCCGCCGGCACCTTGGGAGGCAAGCAAGCCCAGGGGGAATGAACAATTTTCTCTGTTGCTTCTCCTCCAAGGAGGTAGAGATGCTTGGCACAGGGACCAGAGCCCGCACACACCTGTACCTCCGCTGGGCGGGAGCCCTGGAGCTGGAGGAAGGAACCGTGAGGGACAAGCACATGCATTGTACCAGCACGGGGCAGGGCCACGTGAGGCCCTGGGGACAAAATACTCTGTGCCACCCCGCAATTCTGCTGGTGCAGCTGATCCTCTTCATCGCCTCACATTTGCTGTTTATCAGCTCTTACCACCAAGGACACTCACACCCAACCGGGAGAACCCCTCATGACCCGTCTTTTCTAACATGGCTCTGGGCGCTTTCCTAACCGTACTGTGTTTAATCTTCACTCATCTTCTGGAGAGAGGCAAAGTGTGGGTGAGGTGTGAGCACTGCAGACCCTCTGTCGGCCTGTCAGGTTTGCAGATACAGCCCGGCTGTGAATCCAGGCCCCACAAAGCATTGGCCTCCAGGGGGGACCTGGACCATCTGGCCTCAGCCTCCCCTCCTGCCACCCACTTGAGGACACAGTTGCTGGGGGTCATTGTGAGTGATGCTGGAAGCAACAGCAGCAGGGGACAGGAGCTTCTTGAAGCCTGGGCTGGATATTTCCATGGTCTCAAAAGGAAGCCTTGGTAGAAAAGTTCCTGTTGCTATTTTGAGATCTGGTGCTCTGTCCTGCTGCTGTGCTTTCACTTGTAAATAAGCAGGGAGGGGAGTGATGGATGGTGTCCACAGAGCTGTGCTGCAGGCTCACAGGCCCCATCTGACAGGGTGACCGTCACTCTGCCAGGCTGGAGTGCCTTCCGTGTCTTCCAGCTCTGTGGAAGCCGCGGGCCGCTGTGGCTGTCAGGCAGGACCCTCGCTGCTGAGTCAGACCGGGAATTTGCACCCTGGCTCAGGGTCCCACACAGGGTCAGTGTTGTGCTCAGCATTAGCCATCTGTTTCTCTGAGGACTGAGGAATGTGTGTTTGCACAATAAGCTTTGGCTGCAAGTAAAATAGTGTAAAATTCAACACGCTGATAAAGCAGATTAAAAACACATACCCATGCAAAAAAAAATTATTTTTATTTCTGGTCCAGGGGGAGGGAGTAGAGCCTCTAGATTATGGAATTGTTCCTCAGTGATTTTTATTTGCTGCCTAAAATCGACGCTCTACAAAACAAGATAAGATTTCAGTTTCATCAGTGCTCTCCCTCCCAGGAATTCTGAACCCCCAGTGTAGTCCACGGGAGGAGGAGACAGACAGACTTGTCTCTGTTGCTCGGCAGATACGATTTCTCATGACAGTTTCATGAATAGCAGCTATAGCCCATGTTGAGTAATCATTTGATGGAAGTGTGCTGAAGTGTGTTCAAGGGCAGAGAAGGAAGTTCTTCAGGGCTCACAGCTGGGTAGTTTCCCACTTGGTAGCAGACCAGCATCTCTTATAACCCTAAAAAGCATAGTAGAAAGCAGCTATGTGTCCCAGGAAAGATCCTGGTGAGTCTGGAGCTCTCAAGTCCTGCCTTGTGGTCTTTCTGCTTAGCCTGTGTCACTGTCTTCACTGTTGTGTGTTATGTTTGTGCTCTCATTCTACAGCAGGTCACAGATACAGCTGAGGAGGACGACGACCAACCCCTCAGCCTGGCCTGGCCTTCCAACGCCCGCAAGCAGGCCACATTCCTGATCGTCTTACCCATAGTGTTTCCTCTCTGGATCACCCTACCTGATGTTCGCAAGCCTGTAAGTAAAGTATTTTTGAAACAGGTGACTTGTAAAGTATGACTACCTAGCACAGTCTGTTCCTGTTTTTGTGAGGGGAGGGGAGGTGACAGGAGACCTGTGTATTCTTATGTATGTGGACGCAGTCCTAGTGTTGGTTCAGGCTGTCAAGCTGCGTAACACCTGCCTAAAGTGGTATGAAACAGCCATGGGTCCTGCAGCCCGGAAACTGGAGGAGAACACACTAAGTTGGAGGGGTCTCTGCTCCAGTGTCACCTCAGCTGGGAAGACCTGAAAGGCTGGAGTGACTCATGCCTGGGACTACAGCCATCTGGATGGTTCTGGACCTGGTAAGAATCATTCCGAGCTGGGGTTGTCTACCTCTGCCCTGTGTGTGGTCTCTTCATGTGACTTCCTGCTTCCCCACAGCATGGTGGCCTCAGGACTGTCAGATGTCTTATGTAAGAGGTGAGCGTTCCAAGAGTGAGCCTTCCAATGGGAAAAGGAAGAGGCTGCATGGTCTTGATAGCCTAGTGTCAGGAATTTCATAGAGTCACTTCTGCTCTGTTCTACTGGCCAAAGCAGTCAAAAACCAAATGCTTCCATAGAATACATCGTGTCACACAGCATATGACTGTCTTGATAGGAAGAGTGTCAGAGTTTTCAGCCACATTTTAAAACCACCACAGTGATTATCTCTGGGAAAAGCAACTAGAGGGTCTGAAAAGGAGAATGATTCAGTT
This sequence comes from Fukomys damarensis, assembly GCF_012274545.1. Taxonomy (NCBI): domain Eukaryota; kingdom Metazoa; phylum Chordata; class Mammalia; order Rodentia; family Bathyergidae; genus Fukomys; species Fukomys damarensis. Next base: position 1,525,187 of record NW_022900943.1, read on the forward strand.
TTCTTTGAATCTTCCTTTAGTATATATATGGATTATTCATTTAATTCAAAATTTAATTTGGGCCGGGGATTTAGATCAGTGGTGCCGAGCCTGCCTCGCAAGCAAAAGGTCCCGAGTTTGATCCTCAGTAACAAAAAAAAAAAAAAAAAAATTTTT
>NW_022900943.1:1525742-1539883 GCF_012274545.1 Fukomys damarensis
AAAAAAAAAGTTTTTAATTTAAAGAAATGCATTTGTGTAGGGAAAATGCCTATGTGTCCTATCTTCTCCCTCCTGTATTTACTATAAATACTGTCTTCCCTTATTAGGCATGGGTGCTAGGAACACAATACCACCCCACGGTCAGTGAAGTATATTCTGAATGTAGATTAAGCAAGAGACCAGAGACCAGCCCTTCCAGACCTGTGGAACTGGATTCTAGAATCACATATTAGTTTTTGTTCAGGAAATGAAACAGCTAATGAGAGCAAAGGGAGAAATATCTCTGCTTCTCAGGATGGCACCACACACATACACTTCCCCAATGAAAGCAGGCACTACCATACGTGATTCCACACGAGGTCTTTCCAATAAACCATATGGTAGTATCTCAGGAAATATCTAATGCAGGAATATATCCATTATTGGCATACGTAGAAAGAAACTTAGGTCCAAAGAAGTCAACTAACTTGTACCTGCTCATTTTCTAGAGGACAGAGCTGAGATTCAGTCCCAGGTCTGACCAAGTGACTGTTCATTTGGTTACTTCCTCATAAAAAAATAAATAAATAAATAAATCCTGTCCTGTTAGCCTGGCCTGTAAATAAAGAATTCAGCCTGGTGGAGACAGCCCTTTAGACACCAGGAAAGGAAGGGAAAAACTCCCAATATTAGAGATTTTCTTGTAAAGGATGCATGTAATGCACCTAAGACATTATTTAGGTTTCTTTATTCAAACTACAACTGCAGACTTCTGTTCTATGCAGAGGCCCAGCTTACCGAAAACCCACACTAAACAGCCCCATGTGGCTCATTCTCACCCTTGAATCAGATCACGCTGACATCTCTGAATGACAAATCTCACTTGCCCTCTCTCTCCCTCCCCCCTCCCCCCCTTTATATGTCTTTTCCATTTCTATGGTGTTTGCCCAATGCTTGTGTTTGTCACAGCACTGTTTTAAATCCCCACAGAAGGTTTAGTGTCAGGAGGCCCCGAGTAAAGGCGCTCCTGGCAGATAGGAGGTCAGCACAGGAACCTGAGGCAGTTAGGATCCAGAAAGAGGCCTCAGCCCTCAGCACCATGAAGACCCTTAGCATAAGGGCTGACAAAGTGATCGGCCTGTCTTGAGCTAGAAGTTCAAGGAAGCTGACAGACAAAATCAAAGTCTCCCAAACAGCAATTCCTGAAAACAAACAGAAGCCAACCAGGGAGGGCAGTAGTTATCTGGCCATATCACTGTTCCAGCTGACTCTGTAAGGCCAAGGGACAGGAAATAGGAAATGAGCTGCACATGGTGGCGCAGGGTGACCAGTGGGGCTTTGCTTTGTGGCTCCCCCAGAGCCAGCCACAGCATGGACTGATTTTTTTGTGTGTCATTTTCTGAATATACTGTGTGCTGTTTCGGGCAGAAATGAGACTCTCATAAAGAATATTTGGTTGTTTTAAAATTTCCTCAGCAAATGTTTACTGAGAATGTGTGATATGCTAAGTACTGGGCTTAGGCCCTCAGTGAGATATAAAGACACAGAATTCACAATTTCTCCCCTTAAGGAGCTCTAAGTTTAGTAGAGGAAACAAAGCATGCCCACATAAACTACAAGGCAAGATTGTTCTTCTGTATTAGGAAGAGGCCCTGGACTCGGACCTGAGTCTCCTGACTATCACATTCTGTCAGTTGACTGCAATGGTTTTCCCCTAATTTATGAGCTATGCAACCTTAGGAAAAACCATTTCTCAATCCTGGATCACACTGCTCCTCTACTGAGTAAAGCCGGAGATTCCCTGCCATGACGTTCTGTGATAAATAAAAACAGAACTACCAATATAGTATTGCAAACGAAGGTGACCATATACCCAGTTTGCCTGGAGAAGTCTCAGCTCATGTGCAAAGTGTATCAGTTTGGCAGAAACTTGTATGTGCATCTTCCACATGAATGAAGAACCCACACCACTGGGTACAAGAGCCGTTAAGACCCTCCTTGATTGTGCTTAGTACGGAAGTTTCATTGAACTTGATTTTGTATGAGTTGTCTTCTGCTGTGTAACACTGTCCTGGGCTTGCTGGCTTAAAACAACATGCATATTTTTAGTCCATAATTCCGAGAAGTGGAGGTCTAGCTTCGGCTCAGCCAAACAGCCCTGCTGGGGAATGACCAGCACAGAACTGCCTCAGCTAGAGCAGCTCTACTCTGCCCCACACGGTCTCTGATCCATGAGAGGCCAGCTGGGCTTAGTCACAGGGTGGACAAGTGCCCAAAGCAGTGTGGATGAAGACTACAAAGTTCTTGTGAGACCTAATTTGCAACTGACATACTGTCATTTCCACAACGGTCTGTAGGTCAAAGCAAGTCATTGAAGTGAGCCCAGAATCAAGGGGGGGAAACAGACCCCACCTCTTTATGGGAGGAGCAAAAGTGTCCTGGCCATTTTTGCCATCCTGCCATGGGTCTGTGCACCTCCAAAGGGCCCCTTGAGAAATCAGCCAGGGAGGGGAAGGAAGAGGGGAGAAGAATTAACTGACAGACACCAGATACTCTTTAAGGCCCACCAGAAGCTCTCTCCTCGAGATTTTTAATTGCTCATGGATATAAATGCCTAAAACCTTCATAATAATTACAAGGAAAACATGATTGTATACTTCTAGTTTCACAGTAAATAATACTCCCACTTGTTTTTATTAGCACTTCATTTATATGCAAATTATATAGCAGTGTTCATTGGATGGTACATAATTTTAGTTTGGATAATTAATATGAGCTTCACATTTATAGTTTTCTTAAATTAATGGCTTTGTTTTAAAAGTAGAACAACTAAAATGTAAACCTTACTGAGAAACATATCTTCAGTGAAAGTCGGAATTAACAAAATAAGGACCCCATGGGCCAGGGGTGTAGCTCAGTGGTGCTGCCCTCTGCCTCTCAAGCGCAAGGTCCCAAGTTCGATCCCTGGTACCAAAAAAACTAAGGACCCCAAAAGTTATCTTCCCTCCTCTCATGGGCTAGAATGGGTGTTCTTACAGGAATGCATCTAATAAGATATGAAAACCACTGAAGCTAGAGAGGAACCTGAGAACTCAACTAGTATTTGCAATTTCTCTTTTTCTCGGCACTGAGTATTTATTGTTTGCTAATGAGCCCAGCATGGTTACAGCAAGAATTCAGTGATTATGACCCAGAAAGATTTCCCGCTGTCCACTTGCAATTAGAAAGAGGCAAAGCCGACTCCAGGCCAGATCTCCAGTAACTTCCACTCCCCAGTGTCCATTTCCTCGTCTCTTTAAAATGAGGATAATATTGTCTAATGACAATGACAGTTTTCATCTGAGTCCTCTTTATCTGTGTCTTAATCACCTTCCTCATTACTGGGACAAAACACCTGCAACTTGAAGGAGTTGAAGCTCCTTTGTCTCCCGGTTTGTGGAGGTTTCAGTCCCGAATCGCCAGGCCCCAAGGCACAGGGGTGAGGTGAGGGCTCCCGTCCAGGCACAGCAGGAGGGGCACAGACCTTCCAGACCCGCTCCAGTGCAGGCCTCTGAACAGCCTAGAGCCATTATTCCCCAAGCCCTACCGTCTCGGGGACATCTCAGCCCAGACCAGAGAAATGTGCTGGGGACTTCGTCAGACATTTTAAATCTTCAGAACTAGATCGTGATATTTCCTCCATTTTTCAAATGAAGAAACCAAAGCTTAAAGCGATTATAGTTTGGCTAAGGGCTGGTCACTGGTAATCTGTGAACAGGGGTTCCGAGCCAGTCATGTTAACCCAGGCACCGTGCTTTTAACAGTCACAGGATTGTTGTGGGAAACTGTCAAATGTGTGTATGTCAAGCCAGGGGTAGTGGTATACATGTGTGGTCCCAGAGGCTGAGAAAGGAGGATCACAAATTCAAGGCCAGCCCAGGTAGTATAGTGAGAGCCCTCCCCCAGCCCCCACAAGTGAAATGTACACTTCAGAGCCTTGCACAGAGTAGATGCTTGGTGAATATTTCTTGAATTTAAATCACTAAGGACATGGCCAATTTGTGCAGCTAGCTAATGTCCAGCAACTCTTTTCAAGCCAAGCCAGTGGCACCGTGATACACTAAAAGCTTTTCCTGAGAACGGTGGCTGTTGACTGTGCAAGTGAACCGCTACACTGGAAACCAAATGAACAGCACATGGACCCCGTCTGCTTACTTGCTTAATTAGTACGAGGCCCTATCCCCACAGATGACAGTGTGCACCACCATTGCTAAGCGTAAACAGATGTGCTAGACCACGGCTCCAGGGCTGTGTTCCTCCTGCCCGTGACACTGGTGACTAAGTAAGTGTGCAGGTGATGTGGGGCGGTGGTGCCTGGAATGAAACCATAGAGAGTCTAATAAGGAAAATGTTCTGGGGAAAACATGAAAGAAGAAGTTGCACGGTGAGCCGGGGATTTAGCTCAGTGGTTCGGTGGCCTGCCTTGCAAGCGCAAGGACCCAAGTTCAATCCCCGGTACCAAAAAAAAAAAAAGAAGGAGTTGAACGGGTTGTGAGACTGGACTTGGTGAGGTAGTTTGACAGGGAAACACTTAGCCAAACTGCTGATGCGTGACGGCTGGAACAATATGGGAGGTTGGGGAAGGCAGATGGCCATGCAGCTGGAATGCTAGTCTCTACTTCCTTGGTGCTTTTTTTATTTTCTGACATTCACAGCACAGCCTAGTATGATGATGATCATCATTATGTCTGTGGATGGATATATTCTGAGTCAGTACAACCATATGTGTTAGAAGCTCACCCTATAAAGCCAGGCAGACCTAGGTTTGCACTTCTCTAATGCAAGATCTGGGTATGGAGCAGATGCACACTGCCTTTGCCTTCCCCTTAAACCCATAAAGAAGCTTATTTTTAGCCTTTTATTAAGGATTTCCTAATTAAAAATTAGGTACTTTTTGATGCCTGTTAATTGCTAATCACTCTCTTGATTAAGAAACATGAGCATCAAATATTGGAGAGTTTTTGCAGCAAGAGGTGATTTAAATTTAGTTCTTTTAAGCCTTTAGTCTAATACCTTGCTTTCTACCTTTTGGACAAGAATGTTCTAGAGTTCAGTGATGATATTTTCCAGGTGAGACAGAAGGTCAAATGATTTGATTCTGACTAGTGAAATCATCTCAATGAACATACAAAGGTAAAATATGAAATGTGAAAGATAAACATAGTCACACAGTTGTGAGAGGAGCTAACCTGGAGAGGGAGCAGGCTGTGAGAGGAGCTCTGCCAGACACGGATGCCACGCTTCGGAGGCTGCTATCTGCACCGGGCGATGTTCACATCATGTGTGGCCCACACAGCAGGAGGGGCTCTGCTTGTCCGTGCAACAGCATGACCCCAGCAGCTGGGAACCCATGTTGTACTCAGGATCCGAAGACGGTGACTCATGACCAGAGGAAGACCTGGAAACTCCAGTCAGCAAAAGTTTTTCCTGGCTCTTAGCACTGCCTTGGGGAATCTGGTCCTAGAATCCAAATGAACTCCCAGCTTTAAAGAAATTTACTTTCAGAAGTAAAAGATTTCAGTCCCCACTCTGAAAAACTAAGCACTTTTTTCTGTTTCATCTGAGTCCTTGTCCAAAATGTTTTTCTTCTAAGAAAGAGAAGCAGCACAAGTAGTCATTTAATGGTAAGGTTTTAGGTACCACTGTGGCCTGATACCCCAATTTATTTAAGCCCACTTGGTCATCCAGACATCCTAGCTAATGACACCCTAGCAAAACCAGCAATTATCTAAAGAGAGAAATTATTATTGTGACATTTAAGAACTGTATGAATGATAATAAAATATTCACTGGGACTAAAATTAGTAGAGAGAACATAAGCCTGGCTTGGAGCACATGCCGTCACTACACTGTAGACATTCGGATTGCTATGTGCAGGTTTTATCTGTTCTTCCAGTCGAGCCCTCACAGGCCATGTCAGAGAGTATTCTGTGTGACTGCCCTGGTCAGCCCTTCAGACAACTGAGATTGCTTTTGCCCAGGCCAACTTGTTCTCATTTGTGACTAATGTAGCTGAATGGCATTATCAGAATGAAAACTGTTTCTCAGCGTGCAAAGTTTTGAAATAAATACTGTTTGAGAATAATAGGGAGAAGCCCTGTGACAGCATTCTGCTGTCTGAACTTATTTTAACCAAGTTTTCCACAAAGGGCATCAACAGTATAAGCCTGGATTTCCCTACAGTTGCATCAGGTAAAAAACAAAAAACACTGTATTTTGGATGTCTCACTTTTTGGTTGATATGCCTAGGAAATCTTAAAAGTATTCACCGCATAAGCCTGAGATTGTATATAGCCCAGTGCTCAAAACAGAACTGGTGTGGTGTGAACACCGGAGAGGAAGCCTTCCCAGGAGCAAGCGCTACCTGCCCTCCCTTGCCCCATCTCCAGGTGAGATCAGCCCCGTGGGGCATTTCCACCTATGTCCACTCCCAGTGGCCTGGAGACCAGGCACCACCATGAATCTATACAAGCGATGGTGGTAGCTTCCTGGCAGGTCATGGGACGTAAGATCTGTGTGTAAATCCTCCCACTCCTTGTTCGGTATAATTAATCCCATGGGTTTCTGGCAGGTGGGTCATTAGGACACGTGGTTTACAAGCAATAGAACCCGATACTGATGAACTTGGGAGCAAACTAAAGAAAGGAGAAGAGTAAAGTTACAGTTAACAGAATGTCAGAGAAACTGAGAAACCAGGCCTTAGAAAGGGCAGGAGCAGACGTTATCTTAGCATCTACTTGCAGGAACTAATAGTTATTCTCTTCAAGAGACTTCCAGCCCAGGAACCAGCATTACTACCATGCAGCTGTACATTTGACTGCACTAACACTCTTCCCTCTTCTGGTTGTCTTTTAGTCATCGAGGAAGTTCTTTCCCATCACATTCTTTGGCTCCATCACTTGGATTGCAGTATTCTCTTACTTGATGGTCTGGTGGGCACACCAGGTAAGACTTAACTTTTTTAGTTTTTTAGTTTTTAGTCTTTTAGACTTTTTTAGTTTTCCTTTAAGCTTGGTTTCAGGGAACAGAAAAAGGGGATGCTACCAGAACCCCTACAGTGGGTCCTGCTCTCCTGTGCCACGACAACCCAAAGTGAATTAAAGAATAAAGACAGGAAACATGACTGAGAGAGGAGGCTGGGTTCTGGGCCTGATCAGTGCTGTTCTGGGCAGCAAAGATGAAGGTACCCCAAGCTTGCCAGTATTTATTGGGTTCATAGACAGTAACAGATGACTCAGAGGACATCATAATCCTAAATTGACAAGGATCTTACAGTGGGAGGGAGTATCAGATGTCTTGGGGGATGGTGGTGTCCTATGACCATGAGGATCTTATCCTGATGAGGATCTTAGGTCAATGAGAAGCTCAGGTTGGTTTGGGCAGTGAGAAGAACAAAGATGTTCATACAACAGTAGGTGGGAAGAGTTAAGCTGATAAAGAATGTGTCCCTCCCCCGGTTTCTCAAGAAACCAGGATGCCTTCAACTGATATAATCCTGACCTTGAGAATCACAGCATCACCAGGCTATTGAGGTCTCAGCTGTGACCACAAGCAAAACGGAGTTATGTTTTTGCATGTCACAGCCAGCCTGTAGGCAAGACTAGGCCCAATCATAATTTAACTGTGACATTATTTTTCCCCAAAATTATGCAGAATGGCTCCTGACACTTGGTTGCCAAGTATTTGGGTCACCAATGTGTTTGCTTTCTGAAACTGTCATGACAACACTGGACATGTCACAGAAAAACTACACCTTACAAAACTGAACTTTCCTTAGTCTCCAAATCTTTTCTTTCTCTCCAGGCCTTTCCTTATAGCCTAGAATCACATCAGCAGAGGTACTCAAAAGCCATCTGGAGAGGGCAAACCTGACCACTTCTTGCCCTCCACAGTCTGAAACTAGGCTAACCCAGGCTCAGGAAAAATACCAAGGTTTTGCCTGACTAGTAGCATTCTCTTCATTCTGGACTAGCCATTTAACATGGCTCTCACTGGCCTTTCAGGACTGGTCTCAAGAAAGGACCTAGAAACAAAATGGCCTCTTCCTAGAGACTGAGTTTATATAAATAATGATTTATTTAATTTTTACCACTTTAAACTCAAAACCAATCATAATACCTTATGGTCCTAATAATAGTCCTTGAAAAATATGAAGAATGAGATCACAGGTGTGGCCATTGTTAACTGAAAGTGTACTAGATGTTAAGGCAGTTCATATCTCTTTGTCTTGATATTAACCCTGTATACAGATTCAAATCCTATGAGGAAGGTACTGCTGTTATCTAAACTCTCCAGATAAAGGAGTTAAGCTTAAACTTGACAAGAAAGTTGCCCAAGATCACAGAGCTAGTAAATAGCAGAACAGCAGTCTAACCCAGGACTCTGCAACTCCAAATTCATACTTTTAATCTTTATATAAATTCCAAACTGCCCACTTACATTTGTTTAATATCACCCTTGAATTATTATTCTTGTTAACATAAAACGTAGCAATTTGAAATAAAGAAATATATACCAAGAACATATGTGGCTAGACTCTTCAACAAATGTTGCTGGAATAATTAGATTTCCATATGCCAAACTAAACTAAATTAGATCTCTACCTCATATCATACTCAAAAATTAACTTAAGGGCTGGGGATTTAGCTCAGTGGTTCTGCCGCCTGCCTTGCAAGCACAAGATCCCGAGTTCAATCCCCAGTACCAAAAAAAAAACTTAAAGTAGATCGTATTTCTAAATATAAAAACTAAAATTATCAAGAAGGAAGCATAGAAAATTTATACAGCTAGTTTGTTCTCTATCACTGTGGCATAATACCTGAGGTAATAGGAAAGAAAGGCTTTTTTTTTTTTTTTTTGGCTCACAGCTTCAGACTTTTCACCTCATGGTTCTTTGGTCCCATCACTTTGGACCTGTGGTGAAACAGAAATCATGGTAGGGAGATATGGCCTGGAAGGCCAGGAGCAGAGAGAGAGAGAGAGAGAGAGGCTGGGGTCCCAATATCCCCTTCAAGAGAACATCCCACTGAACTCACTTCCTACCACTAGGCCCTACCTCCTACAGATTTCCACCATAGCTTGATACCATCCCCAGCATGGGACTAAACCTCCACCACATTCCAGATCCGAGGTTTAACAGTGACCCTAACTGATCAGGGCATGGTCCCATCCATGTGCCCCTCTATTTCCTCTGACTCCTCCAAAGTCAACTGACAGGTGCGCCAAGTAAGCTTTAAAAGACTAGTTCTCCTTTAGTGGTAGGGCTCGACAGCTGCACAGATTCATCAGGGGCTAATGTGTAATGAAAATTCTTCCCTATTCATGTGTTTTCCCACCTTATGGCTTGGCCTCAGTAAACTAGCTTTTGTCCCTGCTGCCAGACCCTAGTTGCTATTCTGATAACTTGGCAAGGGAAAGAAGCAATGTCTGAGTTATACTGGCTGATATTTACTGATCGATTACTTTGTGTCTTCACACTGTGCTGTCTGCTTTATAGGTATCACCACATGCAATCATCATGACCACTCAGTGGGTATTACTATTCTCATTTAACAGATGGGGAAACTGAGAGGCATGAAAGGTGGTTTTCTTGTACTAGAGAGACAAGCTAGGATTTACACCAGGACTTCTGTGCCCCAAACCAGTTTTTAACCACACCACTGTACCTCTCTGATTTTTTTCCTTTTCTGTGTAAGTGGCATTTAAACTACAAATACAGATGATTCCCATAAGAACTTAAATTATTAAAAATGTGTTAGAACTGGGACTTTCTTAGGGTGACAATCATTTAAGTCATCATCTTCACAGTCCTTGACATTTCCTTCTTAATTTAACCAAAAAGTAAGACACTAAGGAGAATGTTTTGCTTACACAGGGCACGCCTGTGAGAAACTCTTATGTAACTTGTTCAAGGAGAATCAGTGAAACCCATGTTAGGAAATCACCTGTGTATGAGATCACTCAGCAAATAGGTATTCAGAGCCTACTGTAGGCCAAGCTGTGCTCCGCAATTAAGGGGCATTGCAGTGACCAAGGCAAGGGCCCTGTGTACACAGAGCTTACTGCCTGGTGGGAGCAATGACTCTGTGCTGTGCAGACAGGGTTAGCTGCTCAAGTCACCAGGCTCTGCCAGACATGGCCATCACAATAAAAACACCTCTATTTTTGGCTTAGTAGGAGCCAAGATATAACCTATAAATGAGAAAGTGAAATAGATTTAGGAATGAGTGTATCTAGTCCTAACTCCTTTGTCTTTAAATGTTATTTCAGTACTTCCCAAACAAAATTTAAATAACATCCCCAAGATAGAAAAAATTCCCGATGTCATCAAGTAAGCTGATAGAAATCAAAGAGAAAGCATTATCTTAAAGATTTTCAGAACCTCAGAAGAGATTATGGGTCTGACTATCTTGGCTGCTGGGAAAATGCATAAAGCTTTGTTAAAATCCCAACAAGACAAACAAGTTACTAAAAAGAACAGAAATGCTTTCATCAAAACTAGACTGTCTTAGTTATTTCTCTCTTGCTGAGACAAAATATTCAACACCCAAAGTTAAAGGGGGAAAGATTTATTTAGCTCACAGTTTGCAGAAGGTTCAGTCCATAATCAGCTGGCTCCAAGGTAGGGTGGCACTGCAGAGGAGAAACAGTTCATGGTGGGCAGAAGACAGCAAAGCAACAAGGGATGACCACAGCTCTTTTTATCCCTTACATCTTGTTCAAGCTACTCACTCCAAGCAGGCAGCACTCACCCCCTTAATCCTAGTGCCCTTGCATCATACCACGAATTAATCTTAGGGCCACATATTTTAGATCCAGCCACCTCTGAAAAACCCTTCCTATGGCCACATGAGACTTTGGGGGGCATAGAGCCATAACACCAACCCTCCAAGCAAAACTCACCTGTCTGAAGAGGAAAAACTAAAAAATACATACAAGGGCTGCATCCCTCCTTTACTTTTCAATAATGATATGCTATTTTAGAAGGCTTCTGTACAAATTACCCACAATCATTTTGTAAGGTAGATATTATTATCCCCACTTTACAGATAAAGCAAAGATCAAAGACACTGTATAATGGAACCGTTTGCAATAGGTTAAGTCCTTAATAATTAGAAAAGCCAGACCTTGGGCCAAGTTCCCTGCTCGTTGTTTTTCTGGCTGTTGTTTTGGTAAGAGGTTTATATTGTGAGACCTGAATCACATGAAACTCCCAAAATCATGTTTCCTGTGGAAATGGCAGAAGCTGATAGTGTTTAGGTGTGGTTCAGATGGGAGGAAACATTAAGAAAAATGGGGACATTGCATCAGTTCTTAGCCTTAAATGGAAAATCGCAGAGCAGATCTGCCCCAGACTCAGTACCCGTCATGGGCTAGTCCCTGAGTTCAAAGGCCATGTGGCTTTCATAACTCTTTTAAAGAGCCCTTGGAGCTCTTTCTTAATTATCTGTTTAATACTCAGATGAACAATGCTCATTACTTGGGTCTGAATGTCATAAAAAAATAAATTCCTCTATGGCAGTGATTGAGGCTTATTCATCTTTATCATCTCAGCACCTAGCAGACCACTGAGGAGGAACCCATTAAAAATGGATTGCGTTGAAATGTTTGTGCTCTGATGGTTTTGTGACTCCCAGCTCCCATGTGTGTTCCTGTCCTGACATGTAGGTCGGAGAGACCATCGGCATCAGTGAAGAGATTATGGGTCTGACCATCTTGGCTGCTGGCACCTCCATCCCTGACCTTATCACCAGTGTCATAGTAGCCCGGAAGGGGCTGGGGGACATGGCTGTGTCCAGCTCTGTGGGAAGCAACATTTTTGACATCACCGTAGGGTGAGTACAGATAAATCTATAAAGCTGCAATCCCTCTCTGTTTTATTTATATATAGATAATGTCTAGCATGTATACTGTAATACACTGTTACCCATTTAAGTCACATGAAGTATATATGAGCCTTTGCATTTCTCAGATCTGCAACCTGAAGGGCACAGAATCCATACAGCTAGTACATGAGGTAGGCAGCTGAGGTGTGAACAGTCTGTGCCATTAGGCACACTCTGTGCACAAAACCTAGCTCTGAGTACTTGCTGTGTGAGCCTCGAGTGAGGCCCAAAGGTGCATGCTTTTCTATCGGGCTGCCTTCCTTTGCTGGTCCCTCCCTCTCAGTGAGGAGCCCTCCCCCGCTTGTCTGAGGGAAAACTGACTTCTCTTCCCAGTGTCAGTTCCAGTCCTGCCTTCTCTGAGTCTCTGGGCCTCACTGAGAGCCCTTGGGCCCGTAGGCCCCACAGACCACACTGTGTTAAGCCCTGTCTGACTGCCAGCCTGGCAATGCCCCACACATGGGAACTCACTGGAGCCTGGTGCTTCGCCCAGCGCCCACTAGTGGCCTGCCAAGAGCTTATGGAATGTGTGAGCGCCTGGATGAATGAACAAATAAATGAAGGCCTGGAAACGTGTGTATTTCCAAGGAAGTTGCCATAGTACAGATCATATTCCTTAGAGCTGCAGCTTATGCATTTAGAATATTTATTAAAATGTCGTGAAGTAGAAAAAGTGAAAATTCTACAAGCTAAGAAAAACTGTAAACATTCAGTTAGACATATCGGTCATGTTTTTGAAAAATAGTATCCTAGTGAATTGCAAGCCGCTCTTTGTTGACTGTTCTTAAATTGTATGTCTGTTTTAGCAACAAATGAACGTTTAAAGAAAAATCATCCTTAATCTTACTTCCCCAAAACATTTCTTATTTTTTCTTCCAAGTGTTTCCTAGTTTTCGGGTAAATATTCAGTTTTTTCCTCTAGGAGGGCCCTTACTCTTCCATCTTTTTTTTTTTACAGTGCTGGGATTGAATCCAGACCCTTCTCCCTGATAGTACTACAGAGCCCCAACCCTTTTTTATTTCAAGACTTACATCTTATACTAAGTCACTAAGTTGCTCAGGCTGGGCTCGAACTCACATCCTCCAGCCTCAGGCTCCCAGAGTTCTGGGATTACAGGTGCACCCTACCACACTAGCCTTGTTTTTTCTACCTTCAAGCCATGTACACCTGATAGAAAGATGTATTAGTAAATCATATAAATCACCTAAGTGTTTTTATAGCTCTCAAATTATCTTCTGGCTTCCAATATGCTATTATATTATTTTCAGTACAACCATTATCCTTTAATAGAATGTTCTACTATTCTGGATATTTTGATAAACACCTTCATCCAGAAAAACTTTCTCTTTTAATTATTTTACTAAGATACATTCCTTTAAGCCATATTAATGGATAAAATATTTTGAAAATGTTAATAGTTACTGATGTATTTTTCATATTTCTTATGAGACAGGGTCTCGCTTTGTAGTTCAGGCTGGCCCTGAACTCACTATGGAACCCAGGCTAGCCTTGAATTTGCACAGATCCTCCTGCCTCTGCTTCCTGAGTGCTAGGATTACAGGCATGTGTCAACATGCCTGGCACTGCATATTTCTTTTCCAAAAACTTCTTTCCCAAGAATTTATACCAACATATGATGTCATCACTAATATAGTGACACCACTAGCAATATATCAAGTGTAAAAGTTTCTGTAGCTCTTACAGCATTTTCTTTTTGCCCATGAGATTAATACAGTAAAAAATTTTATATATATACATATATATATAGTCAATGATTATCCATCATCCTTTAAAATGTGTGTATATTTTACATGGTTGAAATTACATTGCCATTTTATATAAATTCTTTTAAATTTAAAATTATATGCAAGGCCTGAGATTTGATTCCCAGCACTGCAATAAAAAATTAAGCTTAAATTTAAAATTATGGATATTTTTCTGTTACTATACTCTTGTGATTTTAAACAGCCATATAATATTACCTTGGCTTACTCACTATTTAATTAGTTCCCTATCATTAGAAATCATGAGATCACCAATTTTTTACTACTCAATGCTGAGATGATCATTTTCCTGAATAAAGTTATATGTATACTTCAAAGGATTCATACACTTAGAATTGTGTATAGAACTGATAGATCAGAAGGTATAAAGTGTCACTCCCCTCCAAAAGGGTATTTACAAACTAACTTCAGGAGAATCGTGTGTGTGTGTGTGTGTGTGTGTGTGTGTGTGTGTGT
>NW_022900943.1:1539921-1569092 GCF_012274545.1 Fukomys damarensis
GTGTGTGTGTGTGTGTGTGTGTGTGTGTGTGTGTGTTGTGTGTGTGTGTGTATTCTGTGTTGGCTTTCTTTTGCTGTGATACATACCTGAGCTAATCAGTGGAGAAAAGGGTTATTTTGGCTCACGGTTTCAGAGGTGTCCACCCATGGTCACTTGTCCCGTTGCTTAGGACTGTGGTGGCATAGGAGCTCATGTGGCAGACCTGCTCATGGGGGCCAGAAAGCAAACACAGAGAGAGGAAGGGGCCAGGGTCCCAGGATCCCTGCTAAAGGCACGCGCCAGTGACCTCCCTTCTTCCTACCAGGCCCAACCTCAAGGTCCACAGACTTCCAGTAGCACCACAAGCTGGTGACCAAGCCTCTAAGACATGGCCTCTGGGAGACATTCAGTATCCTCACTAGGGCATGCGGATGAATAATGTAAAATGGTGTAGGGTCTTTGTCTTCAGAAGACATGAACGTGGGGAGAAGGGTTCCACAGGACAAGGCCCTAGTAATGGTTCTCACTTTTGCATCATCACCACCACCCTTACCCCAACCCCAATCCCAGTTTCTAACTTCCCATTGCGGAACCAGGCTTCCAGGACTGCCCCTTTCACCAAAAAGCTGGCATTAGCCCTGTTCCACACTGCTGCTGGGGAGCTGCACCCCAACAGTGCTCCCTGAAGAAGTGCCTGCCAGCCGGGCTTTGGTGGGCAGAGCGCAGGGACTGACTGCCACGTGGCCGTTCCATCAGTCACTTCCCCTTTGCCTGGGGTAACACACGCTCCCAGAAGGAAGTCTGCACGTGCCAGGCCCGCAGTGTGTGAGCCCTGCTGTGCACGCTCTCTCCAGTAACTCACTGACCCTTTCACGCTCATCATTTCTCTCACAACTTACTAGCTTTTCATTTGGAGAACTAGTTTTGAAAGGATACTTCCTCTTCCACACCCATGAGATCAGGCCAACACTGAACCACCTCACCATGCAGCAGGCCCGGCCGGCCGAGTCCGTCTCTCCCAGCAGATCCCATGATCAGGCCCGGGGGTGGATCCAGCCGTGTTCCCCAGCCCCTGGGGGTCCCATGTCACTTGATGTCTTCAGGAATGCTCACTGCTCTCCCAGAGTCCCGGTCAGTCTCATAGCATTCCTGGCAATTAGCTCTCCCGATGTTTGAGAATCACCACCCTGTATGAAAGATGTTTGAGAATCACCACTCTGTATGAAACAACAGATGTTATCAGATATCAGAAGCCCAGGGGGAATAATGAAAAGGAGGATAACAGGTATAACATTTAAAAATACACACTGCAGATCTTTCAGAAGAAAATTCTTTTAATCTAAAGATCACCCAACTCTTTTCCAGAATAATCTTCACACTGCTAGCTGGCATCGTGGCCCACACCATCATCATGTAATTTTACTTGCTTTTAGACTGTTAATTAAATCATTGTTATTGTTTTTAAAATAATTTTCTATGATTTCACCACTCATTTCTCTCCCTTCTTTCCATTTATCTTCTCCTCCCCTCACCTTGTAAACATATGAATAAGGGAAACTTTGGGGAGAGTGAGGGCAGGAGGGGTAGGGATGAAAATGTAAGCTGTGTCATGTGGTGTGTGAATCTGCCCGAAAGAAATCCATGAGTCTTTTTTAAATCCTCGAGTTCACCTTCTCAGTGCTGAGAACATCTTAATCTCCATCTGGGAGGAGACAAAAGTAATTTCAAATGGGATGTAGAAGTTCCCTGCTGCAGTGTCTTTCCCCACCCATTTTTCAGGAAATGAACACAGGTTTCTGAGGCGCACCCGACCCGCCGTGAGTCCCCGGGTCACAGCATGCAGGCTCGGTGAGGCCAGTGCCTCCCTGAGGTGTGAGCCCCCTCCTCCTGCTCCTAACGCTGTCTCCGCCCTCCCCTCCCGGCCACAGGCTCCCGCTGCCCTGGCTGCTGTACACCCTCATCCACGGCTTCCAGCCCGTGGCCGTCAGCAGCAACGGACTCTTCTGTGCCATCGTCCTGCTCTTCATCATGCTGCTCTTCGTCATCCTCTCCATCGCACTCTGCAAATGGCGGATGAACAAGGTGCTGGGCTTCACCATGTTCGGCCTCTACTTTGTGTTCCTGGTGGTCAGCGTCCTCCTAGAAGACAGGATCCTTGTGTGCCCCATCTCCATCTAGTAGAACAGCCCTATCTGAAACTGACAGCGCGCTGGCCCCTCTTACTCCAGGCTCTGGCTCCGTCACCACTCGAGCCCTGGGTGCCAGGCGTCCTCGTGGCCCTCCCAGCAGGTGGGCGGATGGACGGGTGGACATGCGTCCTTGCCGCAGAAGTGACAGGAGGGAACCATCGTCGTGGGGCCTCTCCACTCACCCTGACGGGTACTCCTCGCTGGCCGGAGGTACATTCATTGTTAGGATGCAAACAGGACAGCCGCTCTACACATATTATAAATATACACATGCGGAAACACATCCTGCCTGTTCCTGTCCTATGCCTCCTTCCATTCCTATAGATTAATATATAACTGTACACAAAATTATATAGAAAATTTATATATATATATATATACAAAAGTACAAATGCATCTCTTCAGGGATAGCTCTAGTATATTTATAGTACCTATTTGAAGAGGGGCATCAACCTGCAACCTTCAGTCTGGGCTTTAACTCACAAGCTGAAGAGAGAAAATTTATATATATATATATATATATACAAAAGTACAAATGCATCTCTTCAGGGATAGCTCTAGTATATTTATAGTACCTATTTGAAGAGGGGCATCAACCTGCAACCTTCAGTCTGGGCTTTAACTCACAAGCTGAAGAGGGAGATCATGATAACAGATAGAGGCGGCCCTGCTGCAACCTCTGGCCTCCCTTGGACTTTACAGGGACCCTATCTAGTAAGGTAGACAGTGTGGATTAGCAGTTTTCAGGGAGGAAGACTTAGCAGAGAGTCTTAGAAACTCAGAGTTGAGCCCTCCAAAATGTTCCCGCAAGCCAAACAAGGAAGGCTGTCTGCCCACCCCGCTGGGGTCATGGATCGACCTTCATCAGGGCTTCAGGGCAGACAGAGGTAAACCCAGACTGCACCCGTACTAGTTTGGGAGGGGTGACCGGGACTGGGTCTGTTTGGTTTTTTTTCTCATATTGCCCCAGCATGCAAGTAGAAAATATGACTGCAAACCAAATTAGTGCTTTTCTAGGACAACAGAACTATACACACTGAACCTGTATCATTCCAACATACATCCCATTATCATCAAAAGGAGGCAGTTTTAGCTGTGATCGTACTTTGAAGCTAAAGGCTCACTAGTCAGATGCCTGCTGAAGAGCCCAGACCTGTGACGGACACCACCCCACAGCAGTGCTCAGCCAGGCCCTTCCAATGTGGTCACAAAGGGCTTCAGAGTCTAAGAATCATGACTCTCGTCATCTGCATGAGCTCTAGTCAATCCTGCCTGGATGGGGACAGCTCAGAGATCTTTGAGGAGAGCGCACTCGGTGCCCAGAAGGGCTCTGAGTCTATTCAAGGGTTTGGTAAGAGCCCACAGACACCGGTGTCTCTCCCCTGGGAGGACCCCATCTGGACTCTTCCTGGTTTTAGGGTACGCTAAAGACTGCACTCCCTCACCTCATTATACTGGTTTTGCACCAGTTAGCCCAAAGTTTTGATTTAATTTTGCTCAGCTTTACACGGAGCATTCTCATTCAGTTCCCTCAAGTTCTGTTTGACACTTTGTATTATTTCTCAGGTCTACTTCAGTGGAAAATAAATTAGCAGGGAGTGGGAGTCAGCAAACTAAACTGATGAAAAGATACGCAGAACCTTCCATTTCCCCAGGGGGCAGGGTGCCCGGTCCTCGACCCATCCTGCTCTGGTTGTCACACACCACTCATGCACCCTGAGGCCACCTTGCATGCTCCTGTCTGCAGTCGGTGTGGCGCTGACCATGTCGTGAGCCCACACCACGCCTCTTCACATAGGGAGACAGGAGGCAGGATTCCAGGCTGAAGGCCAGGACCAGACCAGAGCCCCAGGCCAAGGCTGTTCCTCCCGGAGGCCTCAGCTCCCTCGCAGAGCAGCAGCAGGAAGTGCCCATCCCCGCCCTGCGCTGGCAAGGAAACAACACTCCAAAGGGGGGCCATCCCGGCCCACCCAAGAGAGCACGAAGCCAGGCAGCTGCCCTGAGGTGCTAGCTTTCCAGGCTCTACAACTGCGCAAAGTTGGGTTTTCAGATATGTGGGAGGAAGAAACCCGCATCTCGCTCATCAAAGGCAGGACTTAGTATCAGCAGGAATTTGTGTTGGGTGTTTGGAGTTTTTAATGGGTTGTTTGCCCTGTTACTGCTTGAAAGGGAACACAGCCCGTTATGTGTGAATCCTAGTCCATTAACTAGTTTGTTCTCGGGAAGGGTTACGGACGTGACTTTGTTCTGATCCCGGCTGTCCCTGATCCTCCCCCGCCTCCCTCTGCCTCCTTGCTCCTTCCCATTCACTCCTTGCTCACCCTGAAGATTCACCCAAGCAGCCAGCGAGAATTTTCCTTGCCAAAGAGTTGGTAGCTCCATTTCGCAGGGAGTGTTCCGATCCTTAATGAAAGGCTGCTTCTGAGAAGACAGCATTCCACGCCTATTTCTCAGGTGCATTGTGTGCAGTAAGCATAGCCAAGGAAGCACTGTTCCCTGGTTGAATGGTGGACAGGCACCTCTGCCACTTGCCCTTGCTTTCTCTTCGTGTATGTCTTTGAGTGTGCGGTCAGGTGTTAGTGCAACATCGTTTACACAGTTATAGGAAACTTTCCACATCAGGGTTTCCATCTTTAAGCTCTCTCCTACATGCCTGTGTATGTGAGTACCCAGTTTGTGCAGTATCCGTTATGTCACCACTCTCTGACCTAACCATATTCACAGCCCCACAGCAAAGAACATCAAGTTTGCCAAAGCTAAGGAAAAGGGAGGTCCTGCACACCCACCAAAGGGAACACTCCACCTGGTCTCCAAAGGTCACCGTGTTCTATGCACATTCACATACAAACACACATATGCACTTATGTTTTCTCCGTCCCAGAATATACATTTACAGCCTTAAGGAAATGGCCAGCCATACCCCTACTGCTGATGTAGAGGCAAAGAGCAGGCAGCAGGAAGCACAGGGGAAAAGTCAGACTGCAGATACCCTCCTTGCTTCTCTCAAGCAATGTACAAAATAAGAGCAAAATTTCCTACCAACATCTTACTACATCTAAAATAAATGAGCTGCACCCTAACGGTTTCACAGCAAACCAATAGGCCTCACTTGCTGTCACCTCTCCTGCAACCCAGGCCACCTCAGGACAGGAAAACAACTTGGTTCAAACCAAAAATTCTAAAGTAGAAACTTCTAAATGGCATCTGAGGATGCCCACGTGTCTAGCTGCCCTCTCAACCTGAAGGATTGCTGATGGCCTCAAGCACCTGATGAGATGGTGCTGTTCTTCTTCCCAGGACCTTCGAGGAATCGAGTGAAGGCAGATCAGGGAGCAGAAAGTGTGTGCAGGGACCAAGGGAGGGGGTTGTTTATTGGCTCCACAGATGCAGCAGAATAGCTTAAAACCTTACCCAGAAGATTATAAAAAGAGGCAAGGACTGCTTTATAGTCAGAGAAAAAGCCTCATAAGGCTTCTAACAGGTGTCACCTGATGGGGCCATTATAATTTACTTTATAGGGAAGACATGAATCAGGTGGTTTGGAGCCCTTTCAGCAAAACACAGCCACCTCACTGCTTAGATCACGTCCCTCTGTCGGTGTGCATCCACCCCTGGGCAGGGGAGCGGCAGACAGGGCTCTACTGCTCATCTTTTCAATGTCTCTGCGGCGGCGAGACCGGACAGGAGCTATAAAGGAAAGCGCCAGCTCCCAGGCCAACTTCTTAGAAAGTTAAGTGAGGAAAAGACAAGTGGCGGAGCTGCTTGCCAGACAGCTGAAGATGGCACTTATGTCACAATAATGTTCTGTGGAAATCATTGCACTGACGATCTGAAATAGGCCTGACGGCCCGTCGGAATGCAAGCAGGTCCTAAAATGTCAGTGTGCTTCTTCCTCACATCTGTGCACACGTGTACACACTTAAATTATGTGAATGCCAAGCTCCTTGCCCACTGCTACTCCCGTAGGTTAATGACCTATTACAGACGACAGACAAAAGAAAGAAAAGCTGTTCTCAAAGTGATTTCCAAGGAAGTGTGCTCCAGAAGCTGAAGCTCATTCTCACTAAACCAGATCTTACCCCACCTGGTTTAAAATACTTAAAAGATGCACCCTCAAGGCCTGCTCCTCCCTCAACACTATCAGCTTCAATTAGCAGACAAGGCCTTGGCATTAGGGGCTGGCAAAGGTGAGAAATGGAAAGAAAGGAGAAATTAACTGACTTTTCCTAGGAAAGCAAGTGTCACATCGAAATTTACCCCTATGTCATTCAAAATGGTTAAAAATAGCAGGCTTTTTAAAACAATTACGAGGGCCCATATACAGTCCCTGATTTTAAATCCCTTCTCCAGAGACCGTGGAAAAGAAAAGTAACCACACCCACAACCCTCTGTCATCTGAGTTAAGCTCCCTGCCTCTGTAGTCTCTTGCTGCTTTTTTTCTTCTTGAACCTTCATGTTCTTTGAAACACAGAGCAAACAAGAAAAGCAATAAAGGAAATAGAGCCGGCCCAGCGCCATCCTGTCATTACACATTACGATATTTCCTTCATTTCACCAGGGGCCGAGCCAGCAGGAGGCTGTGGGTTTCTGCGGAAGTTGCAGGCAACACGTATGGCTGTACATAGACGGTGTGTGTTATGCGCGTGGTCTCCACAGAAGGTGCACAGTGCCTGGTGCACATCTCCCTCCCGTGTGAGTGTCGGCCTCACTCCACAACACAGAAACCCGCAGCGTTCAAGCTGGCTCGTGAGCTTGTACCAGAGACGGTGACAGGTAACTAAATTCCATGGCGTCACAGAGTGAGGGCTGCACGGAACACCCTACACGATTAACAGCCTGGAAAACCTAAAAGAATTATTTCAAAAGAAACCAATCCCAAAGTCTGAGGGTGCTGTATTTGCAGGGTGCCAGCAAAGATCTAATTCCATTAAGAGTTTGTCCAGTGGTCACCATATCCAAAAGACAGCGTCCTCCAGCAAAGCGAGCCCACGGAGGTGCTCGTGCTGCAACCACAGCAGAAAGCCTCCCCTGTTAGCCCTGGTCCCTCCAGCTTCCAGCTGAAGGCTTCAGCTTTTTCTTTCTTTTTAACAGAAAGCAGCTGCACACAGGCAATCTTCACTCTGCCCCAACATAGTTCTACATCGCCAGTAAGTGACCCTTTACCTCCTTCATCCACAGTATCCTTACATTTTTATTTTGAAGTCCTTTTTACTCATCCTAATCGATTTTGCAGTTCTTCTCTGCTATTTTTTTAAACATTCTACTGTGTTCTAAGGCATTGTGCCTTGTGACAGATCACGACACAAGTACAGGTCTGAACAGTGCTGAGTTTTGGCCCCTTGTTACGCACCCCTTTCATTCTCCCCTTCTAAAAAGTCACACTTTGTTGCTATCTCACATTTATCTCTGTTCCTGGAGCCCCTGTCTCTCCTCAAGACCTCTGGGTGAAGCCAGAGTGTTTCCCAGCGTGCCAGTGCATTTGTGTAGGTGACTAGCTTTCTAACCTCACCTCCACATTTGAAGTCCTAGCTGGGCTGGTCCTTACCCTCCTGCAAGGTTCCCACCACCAAGCGACCTTGGACTTGGCCAGTTTAACAAGCACTCTCGCTAACTCCTCCTCCTTGATGTGAGTACTGGAGCTCCAACTGCTTCTTGGGGGCAGTCCCTGCTGTCAAGATGTGGACAGGGTTCACCACCACAGTTAAGTGGGGAAGTAGGGACCTTCAGAGGATCAGTAGGTCTTGATTACACAGGCGCCAGCAGGGCCTGGTGCTCCAGTGACAGGTGTCAGCATGGGCTGACAATGAGGCCGGGCTCGGTCTGCTTTCCAGGTCTCCACCCCACACTCACCAAGAGTTCAAAATGGGAGAGACACCACTTTAGATCCCTCCAACACTCTGGGCTTACGCTCACCTGTGACAATTTACCAAAAGGAATGAGTGTTTTCTTTTTAAATAGAAAGTCAGGGAAATAAAGGGGAGCCCCTCTTACCTCCCAGTACTGCAGTGTGTTCACTTCCTCTGTGAGAAGCTGGACAGGAACTGCTGGTTAGTGTCCCAGCCTAGGAAAAGCATCTACGGCTCACCAAAAAGCCAGGAGTTTTCTCTTGCAGTCTTATATACTGGGTTATGTATTGCTTCCTAATGGATCTGTAAGTAACTAAAGTCTTGGGGACTAATGGTTCTCTAAAATATTCAGCTAACCAAAAGAGAATGCTAATTTTTTAAATAATAATGTCAGACCAAAAAAAAGAGGAAAAAAGTAAATCTGAATGCCTGAAAAAAATCATTTCAAGGATGAAACTGCATGTGCGAATTAAGGGTAGATAACTCTTCGCCATTTAATTAAACAAGTCTCTAATTCTCATCCGGATAAAACTGAAGGACAATGGATGCCCTTTGGGTTTTTTAATCTTTGAATATTGCACTTTATAGTACTTCATAAGAGACGACTGTCTTAATTAAAGCCATAAAATTCCAATAATACATATATTCAGGACTTCTGAATATAGTAAATCAATAAGCAGTCCACGCAAGAGCCATTCCTGTTTTGTATTGTTTGTTGTAAATTGGAGTTTTATCTGTTCTATTTTAATTACCTATACTTAATGTTCTAGACAATCCTAATCTACTAATAAATTTCAGATGTGTACTTTAATAAAACTGAAAAATCAAATTATTCATTTCACAAAAGCATTTTTCATTTTAAAAATAGGCTGTTATACATTTCCTTTAAATAGCAAATGTGGTATCAGAATACTACATTGAAAATATTTCCTTTTAAAAATTATAGGTTAACTGTTTTTCAGGAACTTTTCTCATGCAAAGCAAAATGCACCCATATGGAGAATGAAATGTACAATTAGCAAAAATACCTGGGAAATTTAAGATGTGATTTGAGTTTTTATATAAATATAGGATGTCTAAGAAGTTCCCTTATAAAAATGGCAAGTAGAGATATAAACTCATCAATAATTTCTTACACCTAAATGAGTAACCTTTTTTGAGAAACATGTAATACAGCGGTTTCATAATGCATTAGATGATTTTCCCCCTTTCCTACTAAAATGCACAATTTCTGGCCTAATATGGTGGACCGTTTGCATACATACATACACAGATGCCTATACAAATAAAAACTTTAATGTTTTACTTTATTGTAACATTTTATATAATTTGAGTGAAAGCTAATAATGTATTTTTAAACTAACTAATATATAAAAAGCATTTAATAGCCTAGAAATATCTGCCACAGCTGGGTACCTAAATTATCTACATAGAATAAGCACATTGGACAACCCATCAATTTTATGCTTCGATAGCCAACCTGCCCTCAAGAAAGGGCACAGGGCCAGTGGCACCCTCTGCCAGGAGCTATTTCGGGGCCTGAGGAGTCTCTACAAAGAGTGGAGACCCTGTCTGGAAGAGGGTCCCGTGCTGTGGGGCATGCAGAGTCTGTCACTGTGCCCCACATCCAGCTTTGCCCCTTCATCTGCTTAAGTTTGGGGGACAATCAAATGAAAGCCACAAGCAACAGCTCCCGTGTTCAAACTGCAGACTCAAAAAGTGAATCAAAACTGCCCTCCTGATTTAATGAAGTTGCTGCTAACACTATAGGAAAGATAAATTATACTTTTGTTATTTGCATATTTTTTAAACAGAAAAAAAGTATCAATGTTGATTCCAACATGGACATTGGCCCTGTAACATGTAAAATCTTTTCTGGACAGGTTGTGTAAAAAACATCAGAATGCATTGAGAATCTTCTCTTCGGGCTATTTTGAGACACAGTGCATTCATGTGCACTCCTACATTCACCCTCCTGTGCAATATAGCTTATTACCCTGACTTGATCATTACCGGACGTGTACATCACACTGCACTCCATAAACATATACAAGCCTTATGTGTCAAACAACAAAAATAACTTTAAAACATTTTTATGAATATTTGGAAAAGATTTTAAAACATATGAGAGTGCCATTTTTGCAAAGGATCTTTTTAGAGAAAGATGTGGTCTCATGCTTCTGTTTGCCTCCGTTTTAAAGAATTTAATCCCTTTCTTTACCCCTTTAAGAATCCAGTGGATGCACTTCTAAACGATTTTTGTCATTGTGTGTATGTGCGCACACGCGTGTGTTGCTTGCAAGCACATTCACTGGGTGACAGGGTCTCTGGTGACACTATCACTGTGTCCTCTGTGACTGCGTCTGTACCTAACTGAAACAGGCTGTGTGGAGCACTATATCCCTGTCACACGGATAAGGTTGCTTCTTGTCCCACTGTCCACATCTTTGTGCTTCTGCTACTGACAACAACTTATAGTATTTCACTCTATGTAGCTAAGTCTCTTTGGTGTGAAAAATAAGAGTAATAAAACTATTGTCCAAAAAAAAGTGTTATTTGGTTTTTGATAATTATCCTTTCCTGCAGCTAATCAGGACATTCAGGGTCTCAAGAAATTCATGCCCAGTGGTGTAAGTTTTAAGGCAAGGATTCAAGATGATGGGGGCACACAGGGGTTACTGTTCATTATAACTGCAATTTACTGGATTATTACTGTTGTAAGTTGAGCTTTTAAATGTCTGTTGTAACCTTATGCCCAAAAGGTCTATTCAAAGCAATTGGGGTTTTTTTGGTACTGGGGATCAAACTAGGGACCTTGCACTTGTGAGGCAGGCGGCAGAACCCCTGAGCTAAATCACCAGCCCAAAGCAACTGGATTTTAATGAATTGAATATACTGAGAATATAAATTCAAAAGATCAGAGTTACCTAAGACTTTAAGGTAAACATAAAATCTTGTTATCAATGTAATATTTTTATATAAACATAAGAATTCATGATCACTTTTTTCTTTGATTATACTCAATAAACTCATAAATTTAAAAGATTACATTCTAAGCTGGGCATGGTGGCACACATGTATAATTCCAGCATTCAAGAGGATGAAGCAGGAGGATCACTGCAAGTTCAAGGCAACCTGGGCTATATAGTGAGTTTAAGGCCAGCCTGTGCTATATATAGCATGACCCCGACTCAAAAAACAAATAAAATTCTATATAATTAAGTCATTTATGAATTAATTCCCCTGAGGTGTTTTTTAAATTGTACTTGTTTAACATATCTGATTCTCTAAAACATTCCAAACCTGACAAAATTAAACCTAAAAAATAAAATTGTCCTACCCACAAACCCCAATTAATGTAATAAATCAAACAAATGAAATACAGTAAACTGAATTATAAACATTTTAGTACCATTTAAAAACTTAATACAAATCACACCTTCAAAATTAGTGAGCCTAACTACACATGTCAAAAATGTAATCAGACAGGGCTGGGGATTTCGCTAAGTGGTGCTGCCGCCTCCCTCGGAAGTGCAACGTCCAGAGTTTGATCCCCGTCCCCCCCAAATATGTAATCTCTTTAAAACACCTTAAAATAAAAATATACATAAAAGATCCCAATGGTTTTAAAACTTATTCCTAAACCGCACCAAAGTGTTAATACTATGAATTGAATTTACTTCACTCGCTCTACATTTCTATAACATCTTCCTGGGCTTTGAAAATCACCCCGCTGCCGGGCAGATTCACTATCTTGGGCAGATAAGATGCCTGAGGGTGAGGCTTATTTACCACCTAGACAGCCTGTGTCCGGGACGTGGCACAGGGAAGCTGCCCGAGACACTGCTGGAGCAAAAGTGAGCGTGCGGCCCTCCCTCCCTGAGCCATGCAGTCCTGCGCCGTGGAAGGCCCGCCCTCGCCAAGACCACGCCTTCCCTCTGCCACACGTCCTGGGAGACCCAGTGAGCATCACCACGACGACCATTGTTATTTTTTTCAGTTGAAATCTTTTTCAAAATTCCGTGTCCTTATTTAGGTAGGTGAATTCTGGGTTACAATTTTGCGCTGTACCACTTGGTTATATTCAATTCATCTCTTTATTGCCTGGTTGGATTCATTATTCTGTTCATAACTTTCTTATTGGTTCTGACCACGGTGCCCAGCATGGTACCGACATGCAAAGTGCTTTGCATGCATCGTTTCATTTAATCCACGTAACAACTCTGAGTTGGGCACCACCATTATTACTGTTTCATAGATAAAAAAATTTGAGGCCCAAAGACATCCAGTAACATGCTCAAGGTCACACAGCATCAGAACTGAAATTTGAGGCTGAATCCTTCCATTGCCCAAGTTTGAGCTCTAAATCATTTCTTTCTGCTTCTCCCCCTCCATTAGCTATAATTATCCCAGGCCCCAGATTCACAATTGTAAAGCCAAAGTAAGGACACCAAACTCAAGCAAGTACCTTTCCTCTTTTCTTGGTCTTGCTAAACTTATGCTTCTTTTATTGTTGTTTATTTTTAACATTGTTTTGTTTTCTTTTTAAAACAGGTCCTCACTCTAATGCTCCTTCATCACTTCCCAAGTGCTGGGATAATAGGTGTGTGCCAGGGCAACTTCTCTAAAGTCACATTTCTCAGTAGGAGGTAGGCGCACACCAGCTGCCCTTGATTGAGTGAACTTGGCACTTCCATAACAGATATTCTGGGCTCAAAAATTATTTGCTGATGGGTGCTATCTTGTGCACTGTATTATACTGTACCTCTGGCTTTTATCCATTAGGAACCAGTTGCAACAAAGAAAAATACATCTCTAGATATTGCCAAATGTTCCTTCGAAGAGCATCGGTGGGGCAAAATCGCTCTTAAGTGAAAACCACCACTGTTCTGTCAGATACAGCTCAGCCAGCTACCTCTGGACCTCCAGGGCCAATGCAGACACACCCTACGCTTCAGCCACTGTGTGCCCTGCAGACCCTAGCATGGCCTTGTCAAATAACCCGCAGTAAAAGCCCTCTCCCTCCCGCTCCCCTTCTCTCTCTCCCTCCCTCTCTCCCTTCCTCCCTTCCCCCTCCCAGCACTTACATCACCGAGATACATTAGCTGACAAGCACAATTGAAAGGAGGAAAGATTTCATTTAGCTCATGGTTTCAGGAGGTCCAGTATGTGATTGGCAGCCTCCAAGGCAGGAGCCTAACGGTGGGAGGACATAGCAGAACAAAGTACAGCTCATGGTGGCTGAGAAGCAGAGCCAGGGAACAACCAGAGAGGAACAGCTGAGGGACCATATATAGTATCAAGGCCATGCCTCTGTGACCTACCTAGACACATCTAGGAGTGTGCTTTACTAATCCGCCAGGCACTTCTTAATCCAATGAAGGTGACGTGTCAGAATTACCAACAATCCACCCCTTGTCAACCTCACACCCAAACACATCTCCTTAAACCACACTTAATCTCCAAATAAAGATAATAATTTCATAATTCCACCTAATACAATTATCCAAAGGTCAAAAAGAAACATAATAATTCCTTCCCCCAAAGTCTCAACAGTTCCACCATTCTTCAAAAGTCTAAATCCAAGACTCTGAGACTCAAGACACTCTTAGCCGTAAATATAAAAACAAGCTACATGGCCGGGCGTGGTGGTGCACGCCTGTAATCCCAGCACTTGGGAGGAGGAGGCAGGAGGCTCGCTGTGAATTGAGACCAGCCTGGGCTACATAGTGAGTTCCAGGTCAGTCTCGACTATACAGTGAGACCCTGTCTCAAAAAAAAACAAAACAAAAAAACAAGTTTACATAATTCCAAGGTACAATACCAAGATAAATGGTAAATATTTCCTTTCCAAAAGTGAGAAATAGATGGATAGGCAAGAATTGGACCAAAGCAAGACCGAAGTCCATCAGGACAAACATTAAGTCCTGTAGCTCCATGTCTGGCATCCAAGGTACACGTGGTAGTCCTCATCCAGAAGACACCAGTGAACTTGAGATCTGAAGGGCTGCCCAGTCTACAGTCACACCATCCTGAATGTGCCTAATCTCATCTAAAAGCCTGCCCAGGGCTGAGTGTGGTGCTGCACACCTACAATCCCAGGCACTCAGGGGGCTAAAGTAGAAGGATCACAAGTATAGGGCCAAGCTAAGGTAATACAGTGAGATCCTGTCTCATAAATAAAATAAAATTGTAGCTCCATGGTAAAGCATTTGCCCTGGGTTCCATCCAGCACCACCAAAAAAAAAAAAAAAAAAAATTAAGGCACAGGCCAGTCAGTAGTAATATACTAAGGGATAATGTATAATATACATTTCAGTATGGGTATCAGGCTCAGCCAAGCCAAAACTACTGCTTGGTCAGTCTTGTCTTTAGGGCCAGCTGGAACATTAACCACATCCTATATATTTCTACAGAGACAACCCTTCCTCACTGAAAACCCAGAGTTAGCAAATCATGGATAAATCTGCCATTAATCCTCCTTCATCCATAGCAGACATCAACAACTTATCACAGCACCACTTATTATACTTTTAAACAGCCATTACCAATCAGTTACCATGGCATGCAAGGGAAGACCTCTAACTGCCAAGCCCTAGCCCAGTGACAGCAAACCTTTTACAGTTTCCAATGATAACAACCAGCTGTGATATCCGTGCCACAGGTTCACCACCACTGTTCTAACCTAACTTACACATGAGGAAAAATGAGAACTAAACAGGCAATTTCATTTTCCTGAGATCACACAAGTAATGAGTTGAACTGGATATTTAGGGAGAGCATTTGCTACAAGAGCCAAAAGGCACCCGAGGCACTTTACATGTTGCCATGGGTATTTTATAAACCCAAACATGGTCCACGTGGTTCTTAGGGTTAAGAAGTTAACCCTATCCGTGAGAATCATGTAGAGATTTTTTTTAAGGCTTTTGCCTCTCAGATTTAATAAAAGAATTTCCAGTAGATAATAACAATTACCTCAGGGGCCAAAAAATATGTAGTTTTGCCAAAATTTATTTACAAACCTGATGGAATGTATGCAGGTAGCTCTTTCTGCTGCCCACAGCCAATGAACCATGGCCTTGAGACAGAATCGGGTCAGGAAGTGCTACAAACTCTCTGACTCCCCAGTTTCTTCCTGGGACCTTATTCAAATCTATTATCAATCACAACATGGTTTCACAGGACCTCAGAGAAAAAGAAAAAGAAGAAATCTTTTCCACATGGAAAAGACTGCTATTCATTACCACTGGCCTGTTCAGGCATGGTCTTTAGAATAGACAAGAGGTAGAGAGAAGACGCTGCCTATCCTCAGCATTCTCAGATTTCCTCTCTATCTCCAAGCTACTGCTTCTCACTGTTGTGTTTCCAACCAAGAGGCTATACCCGAAGGGCAAGTCAGAAACAACTGGAGGCTTTTTTCCACCACATAGTAAAACCCAGCCCTGCCACTTCCAGTTGCCCCTCCAATCTCACTAGTGTGCTCTCCCAGGTGAGAGCCTAGACAACCCTTGTGAAGGGAAAAGGCTACAATCATAGAGGTGTTAGGTGGGAAAAAAGATTGAAAATCCTGTTAGCTAAAGTCCTTCATCCCTATAAAAATTATAAATGGACCTAGAAAGAGTTTTTCTCCAAATGATCAAGAGATGGTCCTCTATTTATGCCTTCTATTTATTTATTCATTCATTCATTCATCAACAAGGGCTTAGGACCTGTGATGGGGCCATATACAAGGCTTAGTGCTGGGGTGCATGGTTAAATGCCAGTCCCCATTCTCAAAGACTTCATAGTCTTTAGGAGAATGCAAGTAAGTAATAAATGTAGGATTTGTACTAGAACAAGCACCAAGACTACCTAAATTTGTAATCCCAGATCTGCTGTTCACTAGCTGGGTGATGTACCCTTCTCTGTGCTCTACTTTTCCCACCAATAAGCTCACTACCCTGAGGGCTAATTTTATGTGGGTTAATTCAGTTAGTATTTACTTAAAAGACCCCTAGAAGAGTGTCTAGCTTATTATAATCAATATACAGCTACTTGATAAATAATTACTGCCAAAGGGGTCTCTACACCATTGGACCCAAGTCTAATTAATGTCACCTGGGGGAAAGCTTTAGTGATGAGACTGCCTGTGATTTGCAGTGGAAGGATGGGACATCTAAGAAAAGGAAACATTTGTACTGAGTGACAGATAGAAAAATTGTGCTATTTGAGGGGATGCCTTAGTGGGACCACCTTAATCCCAGCATCACACATTTTAGATCCAGCCACCTGCAAAAAGCCCCATACCAAATGAGACTTTAGGAAACATCCAGATACAAACTATAACACTCCACCCTGGCCCCCAAAGGACTCGTGTGCATCCCTTTATATGTAAGGCATTTAGTCTCCAGAAGTTGCCAAAGTCCTAACAGATTCAGCATTGCTGAAAAGTCCAACTCCAAAGTCTCCTCTGAGATTCAAGGCAAACCTAGCTGCAAACCCCTGTACAAGTGAAAGCTAAACACTTCCAACATTCAGTGGCACAAGACATCGACATTACCCTTCCTAAGGCACAAATAGGGTGACAGAAAAAAATGTAACCAAAGCAAGTCCAAAGTTCAGCAGGGCAAACATTTAGTCCCATGGTTCCATGCAGAGTGTCCAGGGAAGCCTGTGGCAAGATGTGAGCTCCAAAGGTCTTGGGTGGCTCTGCCCCTATAGTACCGCCGGTGATGGCAGCTCCCATGGCTTCTCTCTGGGGATGGCACTGCTCACTCCTTGCAGCTTTCCTCAGAAGATCCACATTCCAGGCTTCTCCAGACTTCTGGGGTGTCCACCGCATCTTTGGCTTCACACAGTGTCCTCCTGGGCACACAGCCTGGCCTCCCAGGCCTTCTTCTGAAATCTCGGTGGAAGCCTTCCTGACCCCTCAACTCTTGCTCTCTGCATGCACCTAAAACCAGCGCCACATGTTTGACGCCAGGGTCTGCTGCCAGCTGGGCAGTGGCAAAGCTTCCTCCTTTCTTGGCTGTCTAAGTGCCTGGATTGCTGAGTGCTGTGATCCTAATCTTGAGGAACAAATTCTCTAGGCCTCTGCCATCCTGGAAATTGGGCTTTGGGGCTCTCTTCTCAAAGCAAAGTCTTTCCACTTTGTAATTTGGGAGCTGCAAAGTGCGGGATCCTGCTGCTTCTTGTGTTGTCCTCAGGCCATCTTTTCTACACTTGATCTTAGCCAAAGGCCGAGAAGCGATGAACCATCTTTTCTATTGTTCTCTTCCTTTTCCACAACCAAGTTCTCTTCTGCTCCATCTTTGTGGATATTACTTACTGGAGATTCCCTTCTGTCCAAACTCAAAATGTTTTAAGTCATTCTGCTGGGCTCTTTGCTCGTGATTCTCAACAGAAATCTGGCTAAAAGCCCCTGACAGTAGCCATGCAATGCCACATTAGACAGCCTTGAAATTTCTTCTGTAAGATTGATTACTCCCCTGCCTTAGTCTCAGTCTCAGGCAAAGTCTCTGGACATTAGCAAAATACAGACAAATTTTCTGCCAAATCATAACACACATCATCTGGAGTTCAACAGCCATTGCAGTCCTTCTTCCCAGCAGAAATTTCCTGAGCTCAGTCTTTACCAGCATTTTTATCAGCATTCTGGTCTTCTTCACTATGACCAGAATCTCCCACCAAGCTCAGCTCAAAGCATTCCAGGGCTGCTTCTTCGGCTGGCATCTCCAAACCTTTCCAGACTCTTCCTACAAGCCCGTTGCAAAGGCTCCTGAACCACATGGTCAGGTACACTCATGGCAACTACCCCACTCTCTGTACAAAACTCTTGTCTTAGTTACTTTTCTCACTGCCAAGACAAAATACCCACCACTCAAAATGAAAGGAGGAACTGTTTATTGTAGCTCAGTTTGCAGAGGTTTCAGTTTAGTTTGTTGGCTCTGAGGCAGGACAGCATAGCAGAGGGACACTGCAGAGGAGAAAACCTTCATGGGGGAAGAAGGCAGCAAAGTCTCAAAGAAGCGAGTAACCACAGCAGCCTGCTTTCTGTCCCTTGTATTTCATCCAGGCTACCTGCCCTTAGGGCTGGTAGCACTCATACCCAGGGTGGGACACCCTTAATCCCAGCATCACACACTAGACCCAGTCACCTCTGAAAAGCCCCACCGATGACCACACAAGGCTTTGAAAGGACATCTAGATATAAACAATAACAGAGGAACAAAGTTCAGCATGCCTGGAAATGCTGGCAAGGCTATAAGGGAAAAAGGAACCCTTCTCCATTGTTGGTGAGAGTTTAAATCGGTACAAGCACTATGGAAATCAGTATGGATATTCCTTAAAAAACTAAAACTAGAGGTTCCATTTGATTCACCTATTCCCCTTCTAGGTATCTTTCCAAAAGAGTTAAAAGCATACCACAGTGATGTATAAACATGTTTATAGAAACACAACTTATAATAGCTAAATCTTGAAAACAGCCAACAGCCCACATGCCCATCAACAGATGAATGATAAAGAAAAAGTGGTATTCATATACAATGGAGTACTGCTCTGCCATCAAGGATAAACTTGAGTCATTTTTAGGAATATGGATGCACCGAGACAATAAGTTTAAGTGACTTAAATCAAACACACAAGTTTAAGTATCACATGTTCCTCTTGTATGAGAACCCCAAAAGATAAAAAAGGAGCAAAATGGAGGACAGATATTGGGAAGTAGAAAGAACATGTTCAAACGGGAAGGAGAACAAGGGAGGGTGGGGAGAGAAGGGAAGGAAGGGAAAAGGGATTTTAAAAAGAAAATGGAAGGCCAGGAGTGGTGGCGCATGCCTGTAATCACAGAACTTAGGAGGCTGAGGCAGGAGGATCACTGCTACAAGCCGAGCCTGAAGATGGCCCTTCACCTCCTCCCTACTCTTTCTCCTCCATAGACTAGATAGTCAAACAGACTGTGATTGTAGACCCCGGATGACACAACCCCAGAACACAGTTACATTATGTATCCTTCTTCCTTGTTCCCTTTCTCCGGATGCCTCGTCATGAGACAATCACGCTGTGTTCAGCCAAAGCCATGTAGGCCACGTAGCACAAGTCATACTGCCTTCACTGCCTATTTGTCTTACTCTATAAATAAAGAGCACACTGGACTCCAGGCAGCCATTGGCCATTAGCTCCCAACAGGCTATGGCTCCACTTGGTCCCAGCTCTCAAGCATAATCTTGCTATGTATCCTTCTTTCTTGTTGTTTTTCAATTTTCTTCTCTCACCGCTCTCCTTGGCTTCAGACCCTACGCTGTGCAGGTTGCGGCAGATCACCATGAGTTCAAGGCCATCCTGGCTACATAGTGAGTTCAGGGCCAGCCTGAGATAGAGTGAGACCCTATCTCAAAAACAAATAAATAAAAGGAAAGGAAACAACATGGAAGAAATGGAAATAAAACTTTTGTAAATGGGGAGATGGGTTGAAGGAAGGGAAGGAGAATGGGAAAAAAAGAATTAAGACATATTATGTACAAGAAGAAATTCCCTATGATAAATGTGACCATTATGCATGAAAAATGTACTAATTTTTAAAATATATTTTAAAAGGGAGGGGGAAAAAAAGGCAAAAAAGCTCAGTATGCCTGAAAGGGTAGGGTTTGCTGGGAAGCAGAGGGAATACGCTAAAAAGGTTGCAGAGGGCTTTCTCTAAACCAAGGAGCAGCCAGGACTCTTCTGCCACCAAAATTGCTTCACCAGCATTTGACATGGTCAGATGAGGGCTTAATAAAGTCCCCAACATGCACTGAAAAGAAATGGCTTATATTTGCTTTAAAACAACCTAGGGATGCAGGAGGAAGTAGATGTGGTACAGAAAAACCAGACTGGCTAAGTGTGAATAATGGTTAAGGCTGGGAGAGGCATACATGGGGTTCATCATGAAACTCAGTTACTATACAATTGAAAGTTTCCATTGTAAACTATTTTCTTAAAAGCATGGCCCAAAGAAAATGAACAGGCACTATCGCTCTCAGTGGTTAGTGGTCCTTTGTACTTCAGTGTAAAAGAATAATGTTGAGGGAGAAAGGACCAGTACAGCAAGGCAAAGGAGAGAAAGGCTATCAGAGAGGCTGGGCAGCAGACATGAGTCGGCCTCCCTCCCACACTACCTGCTCACCTGGCTCTCCTGCCTGCAGATTTGCGGCTGGAAGTTTTCTGCAATCCGCCCCTGCACTGTCCAGGCCAGGCCACTTCTGCTCTGCCTCCTGGCATCTGACACTAGTTCTGAGCGCACACTGCTGACTGGCTTCTTCCCACAGAGAACGTCCAGGGAACCTGTGACTTCCTTCAGCATATTTCTGGCTTCTTGGGTGACATTTTTTTCTGGAGTGAGGTTCTTCCTGGGGTCTGGACCCTTCCTGGGGTCACATCCATGCCATCTCCTCAGGGATAAAGGATTTCCTCCAGCACCCTGCGTCACAAGTAGAAATGGGGTCCCCACTTGGACTGGGGAGATGCAGAGAGAAGTCGAGCCCCGTGAGCCCCAGGAGTGGGATTTATCGGGGGTCACAATGGCAGGACAGGTGCTGCATGCCCACCTGAGAGAGGAGAGCAATTAATCCTGTACACACAGACGAGTGAGTAGAGGGAGTGCACCTCAAAGAAGGAAAATTCTCAACAAAGCTGGGATTTTTTATAAGCAGGCCAGGCAAAGACATGTTCATCAAAAAAGGGGGAAGTGTTCTTGTGCTAAGCTAATATTAAATGCAAAGAGGCAAGGCCGTTCAGACAGGAAGCTAAGTGGAACGCTTTCCTGTGTCTTCACAGAGGCCAGAGGAGGTGGTTACTGATCTGCCAAAACAGAGCCATCTCCCCAACAGCCGAACTTTACCTGAAGACCTTCTTTCCATTTGTTCTTCACTTGTCTCTACTTGTTGGAATAGAGGCAGAGAAAATGTAATCTTCCTGTCAGCTGCTTTGACATCTGTCATAGTTTGGCAGGAACTAATGTAATGACAAGAGACTGACTCAGATTCTTTCTGGGAAGAGGCATTTGGGGACAAAAAAGCAAGAGAGGATATGTGTGTGCAAAGCCCAAGAAGCACACAACAGACAGGCTTCCAAGACAGCCACCTCCAGCAGTCTCTGAGCACTGCCAGGTGTCTGGGCTGCAGAAGCAGCAGCCCCTGTAGCAGTCAAAATAGCAGGGGCGCCTCTAGCCAGCACCGTGGTAACTGTCCAGTTGCATTCCCAGCCGTCAGTCGCTGGGGCAACATGGCACCTTGATGAGACCTCTCCTGGAGGCAGCTGCAGATGGCAAGGGGAAGGTGAGAGGAAGGAGCAGAGACACCTGGCAGAATGCCCACCTCGCACACTTAGGACGCAAACAAGAACCTCTTGGTGATGCTGCCCTCTACAGGCAAAGTAGGCCATGAAGCTGGCTCTCTACACCCCAAAATGACTTGGAGATAAACTGACTCATGTTCCTACCAGGTAGCCTGGGGATAAGACAACAGGGGCAGAGACAGGGAGGCCCAGGGCCCAGGCACACCCATAGGATCATTAGAAAGGGCAGACATTGAGCTGTTTTGAATGAAGGGGTGCTCGGAGTGCTCTGGTGTTCCCATGCAAAAGCAAGCAGCACTGACCTCACAGAGGCCTTTGAAATGTATGCAAATATCTGGGGTTGTCATGTGATTTTGGCGCATCATCTGGCATTTAATTGGCAAAAGCAGCAACACTAAATGTCCTACCTGGAAGGAACCATTCCACTCAGAATGCTGTCGGCTCCCTGTGAAATGCACTTGCTAAGCCCTGGGCGCACCTGGGGGTTGCTCAGGAATAGCCTTCGCTGACCACAGGGCCATTTTCTTAAATATGGGAACTTCTGGACTTCTAGATATGTCCAACGACCTCCACAGAACCCAGTTTTAGAGGGGCTACATCACAAATTAAATGTTGCCAGCTCTGAAAATCATGGTAATAATAGGATGTCAATACAAATGCAAACACAGGCGCTAAAATTACATGCTGCAGCTGATTTTGAGACAGTTACCTATGATGTACAAAAGGCTCATATGAATCTTCTGTTTTGAAAATTAAATCACACTTGTGATGATGTTATAAAGAACTCTCATACCCCCCAAGACTACCTGGAGACCTTCCCGGTGTAACCCAGGAACACAGCCGACTGAATCACTGCCAGGTCAGGTGTTCCAGCTTCCATCATTCGAGGATGGATTCAGAGCACTTGAAATTCAAAAGCAAATCCAAGTTTCATATAAACCCACCTGTGGGTGGAGCCTCTGGGCTTTTTGACACCCTCAGGGTCTAAGAACCACTGACCTGAATCTGTAACTATCCAGCCAAGGCAAGTGTCCTTCCTATGTGGTGCTGACTGGCACATCTGCTGATTCCAGGCGAGGGCTGCAGCCATGGAGGAGCGACATAGAAGGCAGTGTGTGCAGAAGAAAACTTGCCCCTTCCCTTCCTGGGCAGGCACCACAGGCTCCGGATCTCAGGACATCACAAGTTCCCTACTCTACCACTGAGGGAGAGGTGGCGCTCTACTCCTGGCCAGGATTTGAGCTCAGACCAAGCTCCCGGCGATGCAGGTGACACTGGGGTTAGTACAATGGGTAGCTTGGCAGGAAAGGCAGGAAGGAGGCTGATAGCAACTGAGCGCTCATGCGAGCTTCTCAAAAGCACCATCTCATGTCATTCTCACACTCCCGTCACACAGGTAGGGTTGCTCCATGGACAGACACAAGCCGAGCCTTCAGGGACATCAGATGACTCGACCATCATCCAGCCACTTACAAGAGGAAATGAGATTTGGACCCAAACCCATAAAATACTCAGAAAACAGTGATCTTTTAAAGCCTACCAAGCCATCGTTGGTACTATGTGCAGTTATGAAACTGTCCCTTACCCGGTGTGACCAGCTACATGGGGCTATTGAGCATTTGGAATGTGCCAGACAGAACTCAGCCTTTCATTTATTTTTCACTAATTTAAACTTAAGTAGCCACATGAGGTTACTAGATATCCTATTATACAGTGTACCATACAGTTTTGTGCTAGAGTGCCATCGTAGTAGAAATCCTCACCAAAATAATGCTCAAGAGAAATCTCAATATCTCTCTCTCTCTCTCTCTCTCTCTCTCTCTCTCTCTCTCTCTCTCTCTCACACACACACACACACACACACACACACACACACACACACACTTTGGTGCAATTAGCAATTTATCACCTGTCATGTTATTCATTATTCTTTTCTTAACAGAACTCTTATTAACAGTGCCTAAGTAAATCAAGTACAATCAATCCACAGACGTGATCACTCAGATTTAAAGAAACCTGCCTTCCTGGATGTTGGCAGCCAGTAGCAGCCAGGAATGGGGCTTTGAGGTACCCTTTGCCACCAGCTAATGGGCTAAGTGAGGGCAGTGAGACAAACGGAGCCTTTCAACAGATCATCTTTTATTTGTTTGACAGACTTTGGAGACGCTCTGCTATTTCTTCTAATCATTGCTCTTCTCAATGTGAAAAGTGTGGGATCAAATGTACATGCCATTGAGACTGACCATAGCAATGAACTTAGCAGGGGCAATACTAACCCAGAACTACTCAGCCTTTTGCAAACAGAGAAGGAAAATAGCAAGGTGCACCATCCAGTTAGTGTAACTGGCATCTGTCACTTGGCCAGTCCCGACCCATGAAGTCCTTAACAGACTCCACAATGGATAAAGGACCCCCACAAAAAGCACCAATTAAGACCTTGTCTCTTTTTATCAGTAAACAGGAACCACCATACAACTCTATCCAGAGCCTTATCATTTGCCTTTTGGAGTGCCTAAATTCTGGGCCCTTTTCAACAAAATAAACAAACCAATCCTAGCTGAGGCGAAAATAGCCATTTCAGTGTGTTCTGCAGAACCAGAGTCTCCATTAAAACCCTGAGCAAGTACAAAGTTGGTGGAGAAGCAGCTAATAAAAATGAGGAGTGAGGAACTGAGACAGCCCCAAAGCCACCAAGGGAATCAGGAGAAATTGTGAAAGTTGGTTATCAGGGCCATGCACACAGAACATTAGCTGCATGTTAGTGTTTATTGCTGGATTCTTTTCTCATGACTTGTAGCAAAGTACTACACGCTTGCAAGGAATAACATGAAGGAAGACACAGAAAAGATAACCAACCTGGATCTTCTTGAAAGGGCTTCACAATGCACAGCCTGAGACCTCTCAAGCCCACCCAGCGACTGAGAGTTTGGAGGCCGGAGCATGTGTCACACATGAGCCCTGCTCTGTCCTGCTGGTGGGAAAGCCTGGTAATCAGAGGCCTATCCTGGAGAGAGCCTGTACTCTGGGAATAGACCAAGACTCAGGCATGACACTAGACCTAGAACTTCTACTCTAGGAATCCAATCTACAAGTACAAAGAATGCTCAAGAATATTCCTTATAGTACTTTTGTGACAGCAAAAACTAGAAACAGTCTAAGTGTCTAGCAGCAAAAGTAGCTGAACTGAATAAAACATTCCAGTTTTATTCAGTTGACTACTACAGCAGATACCAAAAGGAATGGATCATTTCTGATCACGGTGTGATTTAAAATAGCCCTGGATCTGCATTGTAAGTCAAAAGAGCAAAGTGTGCATTCATGTATGTATACACACCAAAAAATTAGATCATTTGTATATGTATCAGTCAATGACTACCAGAGAAACATATTTAAAGCATGATATACAAGTACATAAGAATGTACAAGATTGGCTCACAATGGCTGCCTGCAGAGTCAGGTGCGGAAGACAGCAAGCCCTGTCTGCACGTTGGAGACCCGAGGGTCCAGTCAGAAGGCCTAGAGCTCAGGGCAGTATCCCACTCGAGTCATCTCAAGAGGCTGAAGGTTGGTGCTGAAGCCAGGAGCCAACATCCAAGGTGAAGGAGAGACTAGCGCTCCCCTAAGGGACAGAAGTGCCTTCCTCCTTTTTTCCTATTTTATGCCATTCAGGCAGCAAGCCCATTGGCTGTCACGCCACACCAGGCAAATCCAAGAAAACCTTCAGTAACTCCCCTCAGCCACATCAGGAACTGTGCTGGTGCAATTCATTTGAGTGTTTCTTACTCAAAGTGGCATACTAGAAGCCAGGCGTGGTGGCACACCCTTGTAATACCAGCACTCAGGAGGTTGAGGCAGAAGAATCACTGCAAGAAGACCAGCCTGAACTACACAGCAAGTTCCAGGGCAGTCTGAACTACGGTGAGACCGTCTCACCAAAAGAAAAAAGTGACATACTCAATTAACCGTCACAAGCTTCTTGTGCACAGGAATTTTTTTGAGACAAGGTCTTTCTTTTTTGACCAGGCTGGCTTCAAATCTCCAGGCTTAGGAGATCCTCCAGCGTCAGCCTCCCAAATAGTGAGACCCCAGGCATGTGCCATCACACTGGCCACAAGAAATTCTCATCAGTGTTGCTCGTAGAAAGTAGGACTAGACTGGAATGACCCTCTCTTTGCTTCATTCTCCTTTTTGTACACCATTTGAACTTTCTCAGGTACGTATGCTGCTTTTGTAGTTAAAAAAGAAAATTATACTTATACAACTCAACACTTGAGTAGGTTGCAAACGTGGATCAATTCTGCAAATGCAGATTTCCATCTGCACTGCGCCCCTCTGCAATATGACTTTCACGTTCTTTTCATCAAGCAATGAAGTCTGCTTTATCATCCTTGCACCTAGTCAAGCCCTGTGACACTATTTAGCCAGTAGACTGTGGCAGAAGTGATGCAGTTTCAGTCCCAAACCTTGATGTCAAGAGACCTCGCACCCACCCACCCTTCCCCGTGGAACCCTACCTGCTGGCCTGCGGACGGAGAGACCATACAGCCATTCTACCCCATCTCAACAAACCACCCAACAGCCAGATAGTCCTAAAAACTATAAGCCAGATAAGTTATGGCTTTTAAGCAACTAATTTTGGGGTTGTTTGTACCACAGAAAAATCTGAGGGGAATTCTAACCATGTTTTCTTGGGAAAAATTTATTTCCACTTTTGAGATTGAGAAAACTACCCAACTACATAGGTTTTTGCACAAGTTTAAGTTAGATAACACATGTAAAACACACTCAGTTCTTTTCCCCTTTCTCATGACCAATGACAATATATATCTTGAAGAGCAGACATGCTCTCCAAAGCAAAAGGGGGTGATCACCCTGTGCCTGTCTAGGGCTTTACCCAGGGCACAGGCCTGGGCCTTGAAGGGCAAAGATGTGGGTATGTACTGAAAGAGTAAGGCCTTCCTGGCCAGGCCCTGCAGAAATACCTCTGTGACCTGGACTTGCACAGCTATATCCTGGGGGCTACCTCCTGGCAGAGGTGGAAAGAAAGCCCTCTAAGTCAGCTCATGGCCAGGAAGGGGCAGAAGACCCCTAACAGTCTTGGTTCAGTGGAATTTTCCACCACCATAGCATCGCCAAGAGTCCCTCCCCTGTCTGACAGTCTCTCCTCTGGAGGAAGCAGAACAGAGACTCCCTATGATCTCAAAGTCATGTACTCACCAGGGTTGCCAGCCTCAGGAGGGTTCATGAAGAGGCACAGGAGACCCAGCCTCCAGCTTCCTAGGCCTTTCCATGTAACTGCTGTAAGTGGCCATGCTCCCACGGATGGTTTGAGAAGAACTCTCTCCTTCTGAGGGGCTCTGGGACACCACATCATGGGGTCCTGGAACAACAGAGGCAGAGAAGGGAGAGAGATGAAGCAGACGCATACCAGAGTGAGGCCTGCAACAGGGAGCTCAGGACAGTGCTGTCCAGCGCTGCTGTAGAAGAGACCTGGAGATCTGGTCACCCACTACAGGGTGCCTGAAGGACCCTGAGGCTGAGGCACCAGCTGGCTCACTTACCGTGGAGGGGTAGGGCTGCCAGCAATAGTTGGGCACCCATCTGTCCTGCAGGCTGTCCTGGGTGTTCCGCCCTGTGAGGTGGGCCAGGCAGAAAAGCACAAGTGTGAGAAGGACCCGCTAGCATAGGGAAGGACACAGAGACACAGACAGGCCAGGAATGACTCCAGGGAGTGTCCCATAGCTGGAGCTCACCAGCGTGTGGACAATGGCACTGGCTGACAGCAGCCTGGCATGGAGAGGTGGAGGAGCCCAGATGTGCCTCAAGAGCTAGAATTCCATCTTGAGGGCAATATGATATTTTTTCTTTCAGTTGGAATAGGGGACTTTGACACCAAGCTCAGAACATGGTAAATTCTCAGTCACCAGTCACTGTTGGATGGATGAATTCAAGAAAAATAAATTTGAGTCCTGGTAAATCTTCAATTTTGGCAAGCTGTTAAATTTTGGGAGTCCCAGTCTATCTTCACTGGGTCACTAGAAGCAGCTCTTACTCACTGACTGCCTGTTGTAAGTACTATCTCACGATCTTCCGTCTGGCCGGATATGGGAACTACCTCGGGGTTAGCACTGACCGCCGGCTCTCATACTGGGTGCTTCGTGGCAATGTGAACAGTTAGAGCCCCGGCTACCCTAATGGGCAGCCAGCTTTGAGACCACAGCCTGGTCTCACTGAGTCTTCACAAGCTCCTGTGAGCACCATAGAACATCAGGAGATCCTTGAGCATGTGAAAGGGAAGACTGAGGAAAGGAGAGCTTCCTACTGTCAAGCTTGCTCAGTGCATGAGTGTTAGGCACATTTAACACAGGAAAGAGGGGCCGGGCTGCTCTCTCCCCTCAGAGTTAGAAGTACAAAATCCCTATGTTCTAGACCAGGAAAATTGAGCACAAAATAAAGACAGAGGGAGACGGTGATGCTTCAGCTGAGACAGGGTAGAAGAGTGAATGCTGATGAGCTCTCCTCATTCTCTTGCCAACACAAGCAGCTGGCTGCTCTTTTAATAATTCTTTGTCTTTTGCAAAAGGACAAAGCACATGCTACATAAAGACACATCTATCAGCAGCTGTGCTGGTGGTTTCAAAGGCAGGACAGGCAGGGGGTAGGAAAGACAAATTTTCATGACTTCTTTTTCAAATATGTGGAGCTAATGTTATAAGGAAAGGAAACGGATTCCTAATGGCCTCAAACTGTGTGCGATCACTGAGCTTGCCTTCTGGCAGCAGGCAAGCTCCCTTTTCAGCACATTGCTGCCATGGACCCAAGTCCACCGTAATTCTTTTTATATATTAACCCCATGTTCAGCAGGAGTCTTGTAAGTAACAGGATCTAACTAGAATTGACAAAAAAAAAATTTACTAAAGTGACGTAAGAATATCTACCTCATAAGACCCAAAGACAATCACAGACTTCAGGGAAGAACTGAAAATGGTCAAGACACTCCTCCATGCCTGCCTTCCGCCTGTATCTCGCCACTCCCCAGACCCCACGCTGCTCTCCCTCCCTGGCTGCAGGCCACCCACAGGCACCCGACACTTCCCTCAGTCCTAGCATCATCCCAGGTCAGGGCAGCAGCTCCCTAATCCAAGGCAGATCCAGGGTGAAATGGCTGCTATGTGTGAGAGAACAGGTGAAAGACAGGATTCTGAAAAGCACTCGTCACTAATGTCAGGATAGGCCTCCACCTGTGCCGACCCACCCGTGCCGCTCAGGCGTACAGAGGAAGAAGGCACCACCATTGACACAGGAAGTCACTTCCCTTCGTGCCCACCGTGAGCAGCAAGGGCCTCCAGCTTGGCAGCCAGAGCAGGCTCATGTGGCTGTCTGGAGCTGGAGCTCCCTGGACGCAGCGGAGACTCTTCACAGAAGTGTAACTCACTCTACACCACAGTGAGCCCGGGCATCAGCCCCCCAAGGAGACTGCAAGGAGAAGGAGCCCAGAGAAGGGGAACTGAGGCATGAATGGGGCGGTCCCAAGAGCACATGGCGATTCTGGTTATTGTTCATTTCTGGCACTGGCTTGATGGCACTGATTGGGAAAAATGAGAACACTTTCTCTAGCCCTGCCAAAGAGGAAGACCGTGGGGCTCCTCTCCTAGACCAAAGATAGAAGAACTGCCCCACAAGGCCTCAAGGAAACAATGTGGATACTTCATCCAGGCGGAGAATGTTCTGGTTAGGTCCAAGGTTTGAAGCTAGAATGTGAAAAGGACTCCTGGATCCTCCCAGCAAAAACCCCCAATTCCGGGGACCTACATTTCTACCTTTTTTTTTTTTTTTTTTTTCC
>NW_022900943.1:1569179-1578645 GCF_012274545.1 Fukomys damarensis
TTTTTTTTTTTTTTTTTTTTCCAGGCTGGACTTGAACTCACTATGAAGCCCAGGTTGGCCTCAATCAACCTGCCTCAGCCTTCTGAGTGCTGGGATTACAGGTGCACATCACCACACCCGGCTTAGCCTTTTCTTAAAACACAACTTCTTCAGTACATTTCTATGGGAAAGGATTGATTACTTGTAGAATGATAGGCCAATCTATTTGTGGTTAATTCTTCTCCCACCTAGAAGGAACAATGACAGAGTAAAGCAGTGGTTCTCAAACTTGACATACATCAGAATCTGCTGTCGGGTTGTTAAACTGTTAGACTACAGGGTCTTATTTCCAGGGTTTCTATTAGTAGGCTATTGGTGGGCCCAATAATTTACATTTTCATGAGTTTTCAGTCTATATTGATGGCTCAGGGACCACA
Organism: Fukomys damarensis; assembly: GCF_012274545.1. NCBI lineage: Eukaryota > Metazoa > Chordata > Mammalia > Rodentia > Bathyergidae > Fukomys > Fukomys damarensis. The sequence goes on from NW_022900943.1 coordinate 1,569,596, forward strand.
CTTTGGGAATTACTGAAGTAGAAGATGATGTGGCTGGTTCCTTTTTTAAAGAATGAAATACTAGCAGTTTGCAATCAAGGCTAAAGACTTCCCAAGTTCTGATAAATGCATCCCCTCAGCCATATCCTACCTGCAGCCCTCAAGTTTGTTGTGTTATTTCATTTTAGCAGAATAAAAATTTTAAAGGAAGTTTTGTTACGTATATACATGAACTGTAGTGAGTATTTTATCTGTGACCCATGAGTTATTAATGCAGTGCAGCCCAGACAAGCCAAAAGGGTGACAGCCATGAATTGTAGTCTTCTGGATTTTAAAACCCTTTAATTTAACTCTGAAGACCAATTTAACTTGATTTTACCTTGATAAAGCCAAAAATAATAGCCTTGTTAGTTCATAAGGAAAAGACAAATGGACCAATAGAAAAATGTACAAAAATATGGGCAAGCCTTTCGCAGAAGAGGAAGCTGAAATGGAAATCACTGCTGAAAAGACGTTCTAATGGGTAATCAGGAACATGTAAATTAAACCCACCGTGAACCAAATGGCTAAAATTAGTCAGACACTACTTCATAAGGATGCAGAAAGCAAGTATTTTCATGCATTGCTGATGGATGAAATTGTCACAGCCTCTCTAGAAAACATGCTGCTGCTCCTGGATGAGGTGAAAGAGATGCATATCTTCTAGCAGTTTGTCTCTTTGGCAAAGAACCTAGAGAAAGTCTTGTCCTCATGCCAGGAAACACGGGAGGCAGCTCAGTGCAGCACCGCTCACAGGAACAAAGTCTGTGAGGCCACTGATGGAGGAACACAGAAACTAGACTGTTCATCAGAGGGAAGAGAGGTCAACAGGAAACTGGATGAACTGTGGCTTGTACATGATGACGAATGCCAGGAACAGTGCTGGAGAAAGCAAGGCAGAAAAGGAACACATTGTGCAACTCCATGTACACAAGCTGAAAAGAAGGAACAGCTAGGGATCCATACAGAGAGGGCACCACTGCGGGAGGGAGGAGGTGGACTTGGAGCACAGCACATAAGACATCCAGGTTTGCTTCAAGCTGAAGGATTTCCCAGGACTCAGGATTTTCCATGCTGAAACGAGGACAGCTCTGGATGAACTGGGCAGAGGGGTCACAGAATATACAGGTTCAAAGGTGCTGATGATGTGCTCGTTCTTCACTGGGATGCTTTTTTTTTTTTAGGCTTTGTAAATGTACATATATCTCTCACAAACTTTTGGATGATATGGTTTACAATTCTTGAAAATGCCCAAAATGTTAAATGTTTATGTTAAATATATATGTTTATATACATATATACACACACACAGTACTGAGAAAGGCACACTGTGACAGGTGATAAACTAAATTGGTGTGACTTCTCTGGGGGGCAATTTGACAATCTATTCCAAAAGCCTTAAATATGTGTGTATTCCAGAAAGTTAACTTATATGAACCAACACTTTGGACAAAATCAAAGATGTGAACACAAATGTATAGATAAGAATGTTCATTATTACCATATTTATCAAACATTAAAAAACAAGTATTTAATTATAGGAAATATTCAGTCATACTTCCTACTTCTTAATTCTGTGACTATTTAAATCGTATTTTAGAAAAATTCCTAAATGAGTTGGAAAATGTTCAATATGTCATGTCAAACAGGAAGGGATTGTGACTCTGGGCACAGTGGCATGCACCTGCAGTCCTAGCTATTCAAGAGACTGAGGAAGGAGGACTGTTTCAGCCAAGGAGTTTGAAGCCAGCCTGGACAACACAGATCTTTGTCTCCAGCAAACAAACAAACAAGACTGTGTTTGATAAAACACAATTAATCCAAAAAGGATTGTGTTTGTCATTATATTACACTCTTCAGAGACAAGAAGGCTTCTTTTCTGTTTTGGAAAAAACTTCAATGGGCTGTTTTCATTTTGAAAGGGAAGGCCCTGGAGATTATGCAGAAGAAAAGCACTACAGGCAAGAAAAATGTCTCTCCATGAGAAAGCAGCAGGGATATGTCCACCACCCAGGGGTGACCAAGAGACCTTGGAACAGGGACAATGGCAACTGGAACTAAGGTCTCAGCTAAGTAGGACAGCCTGTGTGAAATTCCTGTAGTGAAGAAAACAGAAATCTAATATTCCATGATAAAAGGTTCCTGTTTTGGGGTGAACTCTGCCTTCTAGTCCCCCCAAACCTTGAGGAGAGGCTCACGCCCACCATGGACTACGTTACTGTCACTCCAGGGTAGAAAGGGGTGCCTCATCCCCAAGAAGGTGAGGGTACTGTGTGCACAGAGAGCAGGAGAGAAGGAAGCAGAGTGGCAGACGGGGTGGGGCAGCAGAGATAGCCTTTGAGGCAGAAAGAAGGCCCTACCTCCCAGGTGCTCCATAACATAATCCACTGATCCTGACATCTCATCTCATTTGGAATTTAATCATGATGCTATATTCCCCCTAAGAACTTTGCCTACTATCCTCTGTTTATCCCCTACCTTCCCTCCTGAAGCTGCTTCATGACATCACGTTGGCCCTATTCCACGACTTCTCAGTTACGTGAGCCATTACAATGATGGTGATTTAACAACCCACTCCTTCTCTCTTTAAATCACAGTCTCTTTCCCTGGACTCTCTGCTCTTCATCTTCTGAAGACTACACCCATCAGTGGCTCTCATCTTAAGGAGTGGTGAGCTGCTCTCCAGCCCCAAAGCCATTCCTGACCTTAAAAATTTGGAGAGCTTGAGTTGAAGGAGGGAGAAGTGAACAAGCAGAGCACAGAGGAGTCTTAGGGCAGTGACACTTTGCATGAGGTCATAGTAACAGATGCACATCAGACATTTGTCAAAACCTATAGCATGTTCAATAGGGAGAGTGAACCTAATGTCAACAATTGCCTTTGAATGATTACCATGTATGTGTCAGTGTTGATTCATCTGTTATAACAAATGTGCTGCTGTGGTAAGGGACATGAATGGTAGAGGTGGGGGACTTCCGGGAAGATGGCAGAATGGTGAGCAGCAGTGAAACAGCCTCTCCAATATTTGGGATCCAGACACTGGAATATAGCAATGTGAGGAACAGAAAGAGGAGAAAAGTGGGTCCTGGAAACCAAGGAGACTGAAGAGAGGGACCACCATGTGGAGGAGGGAGGTGGTGCTTTCTCCCTGAGCCTTGGCTCGTGGCATGGGAGGGGCAGACTGCAGTCCAACCTTCAGACTACTGGCAACCCCAGAGGCCTCCATGGAGAAATGCACCAGTGGAACACAGCAGCGGATGCAGCAGACTGCAGTGGCTGGTAAGTTACCCAGGTTCAGACACCCCCAGGAGAGGGCGACTGGGGAGTAACCATCTTGGAGAAGGGCCTCTGAGCTCAGAACTCAAAGCAGCTGCCAGTTGGCTCCATCTAGTGGCTCCAAATGTCAGAGAGAGGTGCAGCATACTTGAGTTGGCACTTGGAGAGATGTGGGCTGAAAAGCTTGGGTCAAAGCCTCACAGCCAGAAACCAGAAGCAGCCTGAACTTGGAACAAAAGGCTCAGGTATGCTGGGATTATCCACCACTGCCATAATTCTGCTGCTGGCTTGCTGAAATCAATCAACACAGGTCTGGGTTCTGTCTGCCCCCTCTGTCAACTAGTGACAGCAGACACACCTCAAAGTGGACATTCTTTTCTGCTTTTCTTCCTTTCTTTGCTTTTTAATTTTTTTTTCTTTTTCCTGATTGTTGTTTTTATATGAGTGAGAACGTTGTTTCTAGGATTTTTTGTTATTACTGTTGTTCTGTTTTGTTCTTGTTTTTATTTCTTCCTTCTCTTTCCCTGCTTTTTCATTAGTTTCCCAAAGTTTGCATAATCTTCCTTTGTCCTCCAGCCTTGCTTCTAATCTCTTCCTCTTCTTCTATTTCTCTATTTTTTCCACTAACCCCTGTTAAACTTTCTCCCCTGAAGGTAAAATCGCCATACTGAGGGCATATTTATGTACAAAATTTTCTATTTTGTTTTAGACTCTGTTATATAACCACAAATCCAGTTCTACAATTAAAGGTGGCAAATAAACAGTTATTAGAATTTGTCATTTTCTAGCACGTCTTTGATGCTATTGTTATTACTGATTGTAGCACTTTAGCCAAGGCAACATAACTATTCTAATCAGCTATTCTTCCCAGTATGCCAAGATTGAGATTGCCTAAGGGTCATAAATAATAGGCCAATGCCAAAGATCCACGGATTAGGCCAAATAGGCAACAACTCCTCATCCCCAATAAATTGAAGAGGTAGGAGACTCAAAACCCAAAAGCCAGCTATACTTGGAAGACATTTCTGAGAAGTAGTCATTTCCTAAGAGTACTTAATACTAGCAATAAAGATACCTACCATAAACAATTTAAAAGCATCAATTCAGGAATTAAACTAGAAAAATAGAAAATTAGAAGACACAAAAGCAAGATGCAACCCCAGATGTCCAGCTCACCAAAGGAAAATCCAGGGGGCAATGAGGTGGAACAATTCTTAAAACTCACCCACCTGGACTCTCTGAAGTGGTAACAGAAGTACCAAAGCAGATGAATGAGGCTCTAGAAAAAAATCAGAAATCATTTCTCAAATAACTTCAGAGATTATGACCATAATGAAGAGCATGATTAATGAATCTAGAGAAAATACAGATTAAAAAATAGAAAAGCTAAGGAAAATGATGGCAACCATAAATGCCCAGCATAGAAAAGAAATGGAATTCATGAAACAGAGTCAATCAGATATCCAGATTTAAAATTCCACTTAAGTATATACAACATATGAACCAATGTGAGGACAGACTATCAGATATAGAAAACAGGGTTGCAGTTAGTGATCATGAAAAGTAAGAATTCTTGGGTGGGAGATTTAGCTCAGTGGCACTGTGCCTGCTTCACAAGCACAAGGTCCTGATTTCAATCCCTGGTATTCAAAAAGAAAAGATTTCTTACAAATAGCAAGGGGGTCACAAAAAATCAATCCAAAGGCTGCTAGGCGGTAGAGGCATGAATGGAGCAGTGGGTAAAGGATATCTGTATCTTCTGTTTATCTGTGCTATGAACCTAAACCACTCTAAAAAAATGAAGTCTATTTAAAACAAAGAACAAGTGGCAGTTTGGTATTATAGTTTGCCAACTTCCACTCCAGAATCTCCTGGGGAGTTTGAAAAGTTCCAATTGCCTGGCCAGTTAAGTCAGCATCTCCACGGGTAGGGTAGCAACGTTTTCTTTTAAAACCTCAGACCTGCTAAAATGCAGTTAGGATAGAGAATTGTTAACCTAGCTAGGATAAAATAGCTCAGGCTGGAAATATAGCTCAGTGGTGCCACCGCCTGCTTTGCAAGTGCAAGGCTCTGAGTTGATCCAAGGTACCAGAAAAAAAAAAAAAAAAATGCTCAAATCAGTTGAGCACTGGCTGCCTGGACCTTATTCTACGCAGTTAGGCAGTCACTCATTTAAATTTCATTCATTGATAAGGGGAGCATTAATTTTCCCCATTTCACAATGCGAAAACTGAGGCGTGGAGACTTAGGTAGTCCCAGAATAGCCAGAGCTGAAGGACACAGGTACTGGAGATCAGCTGGAGGGCACCAAAGGGCAGAGGAATAGCACAGCAAGACAGGGTCACCAGCACAGTGGCCAGTGCTACTATTTGGCAGTGTATTACCACGTTAAAAACTCAATGTATCTATAAGAATGGTTTCACCTTGTGGCACCCAAGTGGTAACTGAGAACAGAAAGTAGTGAGTCAGCTATTTCTAACTAACTGCAATGAAAGGATCAGGCATGGCAGAACATCACCACTATGACAAGTATGGCTCAGGTATAGCAAAACAGACACCCATCCTGATAAAGCCCCAGGAAAATTGTAAGGGAAGAGCTCAAGTCCTTGTGTGTTCTGGGTCATTCATCCCCCTCATGACTTCAAACCTGCCCCACCAGCTCTTTCATGCTACAAATCATGACCAGCCAGCAGCAACAGACATCCCTAGATTCAGAGTATGGTCTCAAATGTTCTCACTAAAATAAAAGATAAACACACAGCAAGGCTTTTTGGAATCATGGCTTAAGTCCAGGTGTGGACAGGAAACGATAAGTCTGAAACACATTGTCTTGCCAAATAGCAATGAAGCTATTAAAAATTATTAGGATCACCAGGCATGGTGGTGCATGCCTGTAATCCCAGCACTCAGGAGGCTGAGGCAGGAGGATTGCTGTAAGTTCAAGACCAGCCTGGGCTACATAATGAGTTCCATCCAGGTCAGTCTCAACTACATAGTGAGACCCTGTATCAAAAAACAAAAAAACAAAACAAAAAATATATATTAGGTTCATATCAGAAGGATTCCAGAACCAACAACTTAAAAATAGTTCTAAGATATCACCTCTTATGGGTTGCATGGTGTTCCCCAAAATTCACATGTAGAAGTTCTAACTCTATTACTTCAGAACATGCCCTTATTTGAAATTGGGTCACAGAAACTGTAACAGTTAACATAAGGAGTGGGTTGGCCCCAAGTCCAATATGGCTTGTGTCCTCATAAAGGGGAAAAATTGGGATACAGGACAGCATGGGGGGAAGAAGGCAGAGACTGTGGGTGACTATAGCCTGAGCCATGCCCCATCACAAGCAAACCACCTGAGGAAAGAGGCTTGGAACAGGCTCTGCACAGAACTGCAAGTCAAAACCTTGTTATTTAAACCACCCAGCTGTGGTAGTTGTTACAGCAGCCCCAGGAAGCACACAGCACCCAAGCTTCATGCCCCTGGGTGCCCACATCTGTGTATGCCCATCTCTGGGTGTGAGCAGAACTTGCGGATATGATAGATGTCACTCCCATGATTGTTACACTAGATGGTAGAAAGTATTTTACAGAGGCAATGAAGGTCCCTGATCCGTTGGGTTTGAGTTCATCAGAAGGTCAGTTGTCCCGTGTAGCCCTGACCTAATCAGACGAGTCCTAGAAAGGGAATGGCCCTTCTCAGAGGGATGTAGAGCAGGAGAGTTGCAGGTCCATGGAGAAGGCCACATGGCCAGGACCCAAGAGTGACCTCCAGAAACTAGGAGTGGCCCCTTCACTGACAGCCAGCAAAATCCAAGGTCCTCAGTTCTTCAAGCACAAAGAACTGACTCCTCCCAGTAATGTGGACACTGGGGTGGAAGCTGCTGGCCCAGCCCATGATTGTAGTCTTTAAGGTCCTGTGCAGAGAAACCAGCTCTGCCATGTTTAGACTGTTCATCTACAGAACCAGAAGACACTAAGTAGGCATTGCTGGCAACTGCTAAGCTCTATTTTGTTATGATGCAACTGAAAACTAACAGACAAGCCAAGCTCAAAGCTGTGAAAATAAAGTATTTTTTTAAAATTACCTAATGCAACAGTGTGCGTTTTCATTATAATGTTAGTTATAAGTAGGAAAAAAGTTAACATTAGCAAACCATTCTAGATTCCTAAAGTGCAGTAAGGACAAGAGAGTTTTCAAATATGCTAAAAATAATTCTAATTGCTATCAATTGGTAAAAAGCAGTCAGCTGAAAAGAGGGCTCATGTATCTGAAGTATGAGCCCCCCACACCTCCCAGGTTCCAAGTACATGAGTAGCTGAGGAGTGGCAGGGAACTTGCTGCTGCCTCCCAACCAGAAGTATGGAACGACAGTCCCATGCCTCTTGTTCCAAGGCTCAGGGGCCTGCAAGGGGTGTGAAGGTGAGAGAGAAGGGAGGATCCTGGGAAATGTTTGCATCACAGGTGTGATTTCACAGAAGCCAGCGGTCCATTGCAAGTGGGAAATATTGGCAGACTGATCAGTGGATTTCAGATCCAGAAGCATTCTTTTTCTCCTTGGGTATCTATTAAGTGCACAACAGGAGAACTGGGAAGCTGGACAACAAGGTAGCATTTATTGAGCACCTACAAGACACTCTGGTCCTGGTTGGTTGACAGCTGTACTAGACACTTTTGCTCTGCTTTCAGCTTCATGGACACCTGTACTAGTCAGGGTTCTCCAGAGAAGGAGAACCAACAGAGTATGTACGCAGAGATTTATTGTGGAGATTGGCTCAATTATGGAGATTAGTAACAAAGTCTGCAAGGTGGGCTGGCAGGGTGGGGCACCAGAAGGACCCGGAGACAGGAGACCGGGGTAGAGCGGCTACTCCCCTGGAGGAGGGAGGCTGGGTGATTTCTCTTGCTCAGGAGAGGCCAGTCTTTTTCCCTCCTATTTAAGCCTTCAACAGGCCAACTCACACAATGGACAGTCACTTTAATCAAAGTCTGCCAATTTATAAACAGTGATTTCATTCACATACATCCTCGCTTATTAACATGTTTATTTCTATTAGTATGTGTCTGCAGCACATAATGACGGCATTCCCCTTGAGGAGCTGGTTCAGTGCACAGCACATCTCAGTCTGTCTTCACCAACTTCCGCTGCTCTGCCTCCCCCTCCCTCCATCTGTCGGGCCCCTTCCCATTTGCAGAAGATCCATCACCCTAAAGCTTGACTAAACTTCTGGGCAACCACGATCCAACCAAGCTGGCATAAAATTAACTACCATCCACCTGAAAGGCAGATATTTCTCTAGTTTGCTATGAGGAGACACCAAATGGCGGCATCGAGCGAGACATCCAACTCAGCAGCCGACAGATCAAGCTGCAACCCAACCTGGTCTCTGTGACCCCAGAAAGCCACAGCCATAGAGGCAGAGTGCATCGCCGAGCCGAGCCTGGAAAGAGTGAGTCTGTGTATGGACTCCTCAAATGAGTATCCAGTGAACTGACAAGTACTTGCGCTCGTACTGTTCACTGAGCTGTCAGAGAACTAAAATGTCCTCTTGGAGTCAAAAACGAGATGATGCAAAAACGCTGTGGCAGGTGTCGGTTCTGTCCGGTGCAGGTGCTGGCGCGAGCACTGTGCCACCCCCAGATTCACGGCGGCAGCACGTGGCGGGCCGGGCTGGGACCCGGGTCTGTCCACTCTCTGCCCTTCGCGGGTGACCCCCGGTGGCCAGGGTCTCCCGGACAAGCAGGGACGTCAGGG
>NW_022900943.1:1578757-1611491 GCF_012274545.1 Fukomys damarensis
GCCCCGGGTCGACCCAGCCGTCCCCGCCCGGCCTCTCTCTGGCGGCGCCCGGTTCTCTGCTGGGGGAGGCAGACTCCATGCGGGACGGGGCGTCCACAGGGTTGCCCAGGAAGGAGCCAGGGGAAGGCCGTCGAGGGCTGCGGTGCGCTTACCTCAAGTCGCGGGTTCTCAATCACAGGGCCGCATCTCCTTCGCCGCTGAGCTGACTCCTCGCACCTGCGACAGAAAGCCGAGGGAGACTTCCGGTGGGCTCTCCCTTCCGGAAGTGCCGAGTGAGGACTTCCGGGTCAGGCTTGCCTCGGCCCTGACCTCTGCCTCCTGTCGGTGGCCGCGGCCAGCATTTCCTCCTGGCCTCTGCTGCCATGAGGCAGGAGTGACTGTTGGGTTAGACACAGCACTTGGACCTTCAGTTGCACCCCGCGTTTCAAGTGCTCAGTGGCTGCTGTGAGGGCTGCGGTGTAGATCACAGGGTAGGGTGCACCGTGCTGCTCTCCAGAGGAGGGTTTTGTCTTGTGGGACTCTAACCACTATGTAACCCCTAGTTAGCCAGCATATAGCAACACACATTTCTTTCTACCCAGCTCCAAGATAAGATTAAAACAGAGTGTATGGAAGCCTGGTACGGGTAAACAAGATAGTGACTCAAGGCCTCGTTAGAACAGAACAGCCTGAGGGCTGAAGATGAAGGACCAGGTGCACCGTATAGCTGACTCTTTTAGACAGATGGCAGAAAACCGACCCCCTGACCCCTGGCCCATTTACTGTGCTTGCAATCCTCTTCAATTGCCTTTAAAAAACTGCTAACCCCTGTGCTGGGCCTCTCTGAGCTGCTCAGTTCTGAGAGCACCGTCTGGCCAGACTAATAAAGGTCTATTTACCAGCAAGCCTGGTGTGTTCCTTCCTGGGTGACTCTCGCTGCTCATCGAGCTCCTGGAGCCTCACTGAGCTATAGGTCCAGCATCTTGGAGGCCCCTTTGCGCTGTTCAAGGCTCCCGGAAGTAAGGCCCTGGGTCTTGTATCTGGAGCCATTGTTGGACTATAGGACTCAGCATCACGAAGGCCCTTTCGGCTGTTCACGCTCCTCGAAGTGGAAGTGAGACTTTAGGTCTTACAGTCTGGGTGTCCTCATTTTTTTTTTTTTTTCATTAAAGTGCTCTTTGGGTAGAAAAAAGGGCAAAAAGTTGTCCTGCTCCATCCGCAGGAAGCACGTCCGGCAGGGAAGGGCGTCACAAAGCCGGCCCAAAAAGTGGGCTCTCCAGGGACACCGGCTATGTGGCATCTTCTCTTTAGGAGAAATCATTCTTCAAACTTATGACAAAGAGATGCCTAATGAAAATGTCTGGGACCTCTTTTGGGAACAGAATAGCCCAATTTTAAAGCAAAAAAGGAGGTTCTGAGCTGGCCTTTGGGCCAGCCACCAAGTCTCATTAGCCCTGGCATCTCCAGGCATCTGTTTTGTGCCAGGCATTATTTTAGTATGTGGGAATACAGCTGTGAGCCCCACAGAGATTTTCAGTCATAGTACTTACAGGGAAGGGCCCGACACACGTGTGAATAACAGCATCTCAGTCAATATCTTGGGTCCAGGACGGCTGTGTGACTCAATCATCCCACACTCTTCCATCCCGAGCACCATGCACTCTGCTCTTGGTACTCCCCATGATCTCCGAGCAGCCACTGGAGGTCCACATGTGCGGACAGTGGCAAGAAGTACAGGAAGGGGCTCAGAATCATCCCACTACAATGGGAATGAGCCAGTGCCCCAAACCTGGCGTACAGAGTTCCAAATGGGACAAAGCACCTGTTGTCAAAGGTCGAGTGACCAGAACCTGAGGAAGGACTTATAACTATAGGTAGAAAAATGTTTTCCTTCACTAGGTAAAGATGGATACAATGTAACATGTCCCGTGAGAGCGAAATAGAATTTGCCAGGCACATGAAGGACACTTGGGGGATGTGGCAGTGAGTTGCCAGGGAAGCCTCCTGAAGAAGGTGATTGTGTGTGAGGTCTTGAAGAGGAGCAGAGCAGGGCGCTGAAAGGCGGGGAGGCGGTACGTGTGCCACAGGGAACAGAAATGCCTGGACCCAGCATGCAGGGTCTGCAGTGTGGGCAGTACAGTTTGGAAGGATAAATGGCCCTTGGATAGGGCCAAACGCGGCATTTGCAAACCTCAGAACATAATGCTGCAGGCAAGGACACATCCGAAAATGCTCTCAGCATCTCCATCAGCAAGGTCACTTGTTGCCAGCTTGAGGTGTCAGCCCCTGAAGAGCACCACAAACACCCACCTTCTTGTTTCCCACTTGGAGCAGCTCCAGGGGTGCAAACCAGGCTGGTACAGGGCAAGCCTGGGCTTGAAAGCTCAGATCAGGGGGCGGCAGCCTCTGTCCCGCTACCAGTTGGCGAAGCCCAGTGGGCAGCTGGCTGACAATCCTGTAGAAGACTAAAAGCAAGAGAGTTTCTACTGGGAATATCCTGGAAGGAACAGGGGCGCCATCTTGACTTGCTGGGATTACAGGCATGTACCACCATCCCCAGCAATAACCAGAATTTAAAAACAGAAAAATGAGGGTAAGTTTGCAGAATTCTGTATTCAAAGGACTAACTTCTTTACCAAAAGTTCTCACTGCTCAATAAAAATATAAGGGGCCATGGACTTAGCTCAGTGGTTCCGCCACCTACCTCACAAGTGCAAGGTCCTGAGTTCCATCCCCAGTACCAAGAAAAGAAAAAAAACACAAGGGCTAGAAGGGTAGCTCAGTGACAGAGCACTCACCTATCATGTACAAGGCCCTGGGTTCCATCCTGAGCACTGCAAGAGGAAAGCGGAGAAGTGGGGATAGGTAAATAGGGAGAAAGGAAAAGAATCAGCAATCTATTCCCCATCCCTGGATGCCTCTGTACACCTTATCTGTCTGCACACAACCCCGTGAGTTACACTGTCATTGACTCCAGCGACCTGCAGTGGCCACAACAGTGTTTGTAGTTTACAGCAAAGTCTGTAATGCAGTTTTCAGATAATGGGTTAATGTTTGGATACCCATTTCCTGAACCATAACCCAATTCCCTCACCAGTGGCTTGGCTGGCTGGAAGCAGCTGACACTTTCAATCCTGCAATGCTGGTGAAATGAAATTTCACACGCTCCTGCTGTTTTTGATGATATCCGCTGACTTCCAGCTGATGCAATGTCACAGATAGCCAACGCTGCACAAGTGGCAACCCTGAGGTCACCTGGCTGTCACTACTGGGCTTCCCTTTAGTGGGGGCTGAAGCATAGGGTGCTCTGCAAAAAGCTGGAGGGCTTAGGAAGTGGATGAAAAGGGCCGGCCTCTCCCTGACCCAGAATACAGCTCCTTCTAGAGAACCTCAACACATGTCCTGGTTCAGCCTCAAGCACTGTAATCTGTTGCCATAGGACGATCTGGGGAAACCAGTCAGTTCTGTGGTTTTTCAAGTTATGCTCCTTAGAAGGTTTGGGCACCTGCCTGGCAGGTGCAAGGTCCTGAGTTCAATCCCTTGTTCAAAAAAGAAAGAAAGAAAAAAAGTTGGGAGTCACCCCCAGGCAGTTTGGAGGTGAAACCAAAAGGACAGGATAGATCTGAGGTTCCACGGAGACCTGATTATATGCTTACTGGCTTCCATCCAGCTTCCATGCAAAGCTTGAAGACCACTAAGCTCATCTGGCCCCTCTCCACTGCAGAAAGTAAAATGGAGGCTGAGAGGAGAGGTGGAAGCTGTGACCCAGGTCTCCCAGCCCTAGGGCTCTTTCTCCACTGTCCCATATCCCCACCACCCCTGTGCTCTCCTACAGCCAGGTCATCATGGTAAGAGGTAGGTTAGCTAGCTAGAAAGGGACAGGGCCTACCGTGGAGTCAGAGTGCTCAGCCTTACAAAAGCAACACCTCCCCAGGTGAAGGCTTACCTCAAGCCACATCCTCACTGAGCTCAGGAAAGTGAAAGCAAACAAGGAAGGCACCGTCACAGCTGACCCCTGGCTCTCTGCTTTGTTCTCCCTAATTACACAAGATTCTTCACTAGCCAGAGTGTTGCCATCAGCCTAGGGTTCTTTTGCTTGATTTTGATGGAAATTGTGCATTAGCCAAGTGCAGCTTTGCTAGAAAGTCTTGGTGTCACCAGATAACACTGGCTCACACTGGATGCCAACAGTTGACACTACAGCTTCCAGACACTGCCAAATGATGCCACCGTGTGCTGGTCACCATGGGTCAGCCCTATCAGACACGAATTTTGGCTTCTGGTCTCTGGAATCTTTGGTGTTAACAGCTCTGAGAGTTTGTCTTTCTTTGCAAACAAACCTCTCCGTCCGTCCGCACTACCTAAGAAGTGAGTTAGGAGCCTGTTTACAGAAACACAGCGAGTCTTTATTCTAACAGGGCCCATGCCGCAGCACCGAGGGCGGGAACCTGGGCAGGGTCCCGCAGGGTGCCCTCCCAGACTGCAAGGAGCCCCCGGGAAGTGTGTCAGTGAGGGTGAGTGAAATCAGGGACTCTTCCAGAGGGCCTTCTGTGAATGCTGGATATGAACGTAGGGCCCAGGTCGCTCCCTTCCCGACCTTAGCCACCCTGGGATCCCTCTCCCTTCTCAAAAATACAACAGGACCATCTGAAGCAGCAGGAATGGGGAGTGTATCACAGTGCATGACTGCATGGCTGCACTTGTGTTGGAAAGAAAATGGCAGTTTTATAGCCAGAGAGGACACTAAAGCAAACTGTGCGGGTCCTTTGGGGTACAAGGGGGAGCAAAGGAAGCAAGGCGGAGGGGCAGGCAGCCACTCCAGCAGTCAGGGGAAAGGAGGGCCAGGCCCTTCTCCATCTCAAGAATGTTTGATCAGTGAATGATCAGTGTTTGATCAGTGCATGCTCTGTTCCGCTATGGGTTATACTGGAGCATGACAATCATACACAAATTCTACAGGCTAAGCCCACCTCTCCAGAGGGGCCGAGATTACAGGCAGTAGGACGGGCAGGTGGGACTCTGACCCCAGGAAGGAATTCCTTAAGTAAAATGAAATGTAGGGAGGGCCCTACATCCAGGCTGGGATTCCAGGAATTTAAAAAGACTGAGTAACTTAGTTTTCTTTAAACTCTACATTAGAAAGCCTGAGTCCTAATTGGCTATTTTAAACCCACAGGGCTACTTGTGATAAGTGACCACTGAATAATGAACAGATTGCCAGCTCTGTTTATTCAGAAAAGATCCCTGACAGAGCCCACTCTGGTGCCTGTTTCAGGGCCCCTCCCAACTCAGGAGCTCGCTTTCTTCCTGTCAACTTTGTCCACAATTTCATTCTTCGACCTGTGAAACACCAGCCTGATTTGGGCAAAAACTCCATGAAGTGGGTTGGCCAGTCTGGCTTCGGCTTTGAATAACAAAATGCTTCCCAGCATCCTGGGCACCTCCTGACTACTGGGCCCCTGCGGATGGGCTAAGCAGGCAGGATGTTTAGATCAGCTGCATGGGGCAGAAAACCCAAAATAACAGTTGCTTACAGGATACAAGTGTGTTTCCTTACTGCACAGGAACACAGAGCGGTGTGGCAGTTCCATGAAGTGTTGAGGATCTCAGGCTCTTTCCGATCCCTCCCATCCCAAAGACACAGCGCTTGTCCTCAGGGTACAGAATGACAACCAAAGCCCACAAACCACATCCAAATTCCAGGGAGCAAATGGGGAGGCAACCAATAACATGACCAAACGGAGATGTTATTTCAAAGGGAGGTTTCCTGAAAAGCTATGACATACCATCTCTACTACTAGTCTTCAAACAGAACTAGCTGCTTACAAAATATATGAAAAATGTAGGCTTTTCTTCTAGGTATCTGTCTTCACAACGGAACACTGGAGCATCTGTCTCAAAGGAAGGAGGGAAAACTGATACTGGGTAGGCAACTGGCAGTCTGCCACAGAAGAATTCATTCATTGACCCTCGTAACAGCCTTGGGAAGTAATTCTATTATTATCTCTACAGATGAGGAAACTGAGCCTAGAGAAGATTCTTGACCAAAAGTCCTGGCTGTCTGTCATGCGGCCCCGGGCCAGATCCGCCCCACCGAGCAACTCCCAAATTCCCAACCACAAAAATGAGCTGTAGCCTCTGTATTCTCAATTTGAGCCACTTCATTTCAGGACAGAGTGTTATGCACACTCACGTGTTACTGAATGCATCCTCCACGGACATGCGTCAGTTAGGGCTCAGAGAGGCTGCCCATGGTATAGAAAAGGCCCCGCTCCGACAGGGGCCGGGTCTGCTTGAGCCTGCACGCTCCGCAGCCAGAACTCATGCTTCAAACCCTGACCTCAGAGTTCCCGTCTTACACTTTGCAAAGCTAAGGGGACAGGGGTGGGGCTGGAGGTCTTCTGAAATCCCTCCGGCCAGCAGCTTTAGCTGCAGGAAGACAGAGGCTGCGAGAGCCAGGCCCGGCACCCCTGCCAGGCCAGCTAGGACTTTCTCCTCGCTCACAGGTTGCGACCTGGGGCCGCTGGAAGACAAGAAGGCCCGGGCCCCTCTGTGTGCAGCAATGCCCTGCCGTACTGCACTAAGGAGGACACAGAATCTTCCGGCCCCAGCGGGGTCTCAGGGAAGAGCATGTATACAGACACAGTTCAACTCCTGGCAAAGACCTGAGGCTTAGGTCAGAACCCACAGCAGACAAGGAAAGCTGTGAATGACCCAGGCCTGGCCACCGAGATCGCTAAATCAGTGATTCTCAGCCCTCGCGGCTCTGACCTCCCCAGGGGACATATGCAATGTGGACATTGTCACGTCACAGACATTCGGAGCTGGCACAACAAGGGCAGGGGCATGGCGGGCACCCAGATGGTCAGAGGACAGCAGGGATGGCAGGGGGCACAGCACAGAGTCATGGGGGTTATCCTGCCCAGAACAGCACCAGGCCTGGCCCGGAACAGGGGCCAAAGGAAGCCACCGAAGAGCGGGGAACACCAGCTAGCAAATAATGACTTTCCCCCAGAATGTCATAGGGCACAGGGACCTATTTCCTGAAGGCAAGATCGAGAAATAGCTCAGGGTTAGACCACAGGGCTGAGATAGTGTGCGCGCTCTCTCATTCACACAGCACACGTACACACACACACACACAGGATTCACCTGACATGGCAGATCTTGATGAACTACAGGCGACCAAGATGAACCTTGGAGTGGAACCACCCAGGGGCAAGCCTGGGATGGCCAGGGCTGAAGTGTAGTACTCAGGGTAGCTCTTCCGGACAGTCTTCAGGCCCCAGGGGAGGCTCCTCTTCGGGAAGGCCTGGCCCGACGTCCTGCAGGCCGTCAGGCATGGCCTCGGTCCTGGTGTTTTGGACGCTGGCTCCCACCCTCCTCTCCCCAAGACCCCGTGCCCAGTGAGGTTCGCATACCGGGCTTGATGAGGACACGCCGTCCTGGGGTTCCTGCCACATCCCTGCGGAAGAAGCCCCTCAGAGGCAGGAAGAGGGGCAGCGCCTCGAGAGGACCCGGGTTCACCAGGGGCCCCCCGCCCAGCAGGGCTGCTACGCTTTCATTAAGTGTATGTAGGACAGTGTTGAATCTGATAGTCCCAATTTGTGTCCGCTTGCATAAAATCCTTATTTGCCATTTTGAAAATTAAATCCTTTTGTGGAAAGAGAACTGAATCTTAGAATCAAAAGCCTTGGGTTCAGATCCTGACTCTGTCACTTAATGGCAGTAGTCAAAAATGTATTTCTGAGTTGGGCATGGTGATACACATCCATAATACCATCACTCTGGGAGGCTGAGGCAGGAGGGCCACAAGTTCAAGGCCAGCCCAAGGTACTTAGCAAGTTAGAGAAATTTTTTAAAATAATAAATAATTTTTAAAATGTTTTCTAGTGTCAGTATATAAATACTGAATAGAGATGTAGCTTAGTGCAAAGGCCCTGGAGTCAATTCCCAGTATAGAAAGAAATAATAATAATAAAAGTCTGAACTTCTGTTGTCCTACATCCAAAACAGGAACAAGAACAGTTTTGTCTTCACAAAGCAACAGCACATTTCACAATGTGTGAGAGAGGTAATCTATGGTATGGCCCTCAGATAAGGTTTCCTTGTACAAAAACAGCACTGCTGGTGAGTGCAGTGGTTCTCTCCTCGGGCTGCAGTATTACTAACGGAGCTCCAGCTGTCCATGAAAGCTTCGAATTCTGATTCGGCTCCTGGCCCCACTCCTGGTGGACAGGCTCCGCCGCCCTGCCCCGTGGAGGGCTGTAGCACTTGGCAGGCCTTCTCCCTTCCATACCCGACTCCTACCAGGTACCTGCTGAGTGCCACCTGGGACAGAGCTTGGCAGGGGCCGCTCAGTAGCAAGGTCAGAGAGCTTGCCTCGCCTGTGTGAGGCCCTGGCTTCAATCCTCAGTGCTGCAAAATGCATTAAAAAATAAACTGGGCATAGTGGTGTGCGCCTATAATCCCAAAATTCCGGGAGGCCGAGGCAGGAGGATCACAAGTTCAAGCCCAGCCTGAGAAACTTGGTGTCTCAAAATAAAAAGTAAAAAGGGCTGAGGATGCAGCTCAGTGGGAAGGCTCTGAATTCAATTCCCAATGCTGCAAAGTAAATAATAAGCTGGCTTCCGGCTTAATAAAATGTGGACTGTGACAGCACTTGACTTGCCAGAAGTTAAACTTCGCTCCGCTGGATGAAACACTTCCTCCACAGTCTGCATCAAACTGGTCTTTACATTCAGAAGTGTACCGCTGAATCCCAGGGAGCGGACTGCCTGGACTGTAACCAGAGCAAACACCTAAGGGAGAGGACGAGGAAGGCCCGGACCTTGGGCCTCGGAGCAGCCCGGGTGGGGACAGCGGGGAGCCGCGGACCTGGGGTGACCGACCCGCCCACAGTACCCCAGAGCGTCAGCAGGTGGCAGCGCCGCTCAGGATTGCAGCGGCCTGCGGGTGGGGGAATGGGAGGCTCTGCTCGCCCAGCGCCTCCGAGTCCACACCCCACTCCCCGGGCTTCCTGTCCCTTCAGCGACGTTCCCACCACCGCCCCAAAATCCCTCCCGACGGCGCTGGCTGTCGGTCACATTTCAAAAGCAGAGCTATGGCCTCTGCTCTGGCTGCACAGCGGCTGATCGCGCGCTTAGTTGTCGAGGGAAACCCACAGGAGCCCATCTCCTCGCTCCTGGGAGCTGACACCCAAGAGAAGGCCGTCCAGGCACCCAGACGCCAGCGGGACGCTTGGGACAAAGACGTGGACAGCTGCCACCAGGGCCAAGGCTCAGCTGCTCAGGAGGCTGAGGCGGGAGGATCGCTTGAGTTCAGGGGTTCGAAACTCCAGGGAGACTTAGGGAGACCCCATCTCTGCAAAATATGTATATATAGCCTTTGAACTTATGGGAAATTACTGTTTTTGAACTTTTTGATTATGAAAGAAATCAACATTGAAAAGCAGATAAAATAGTATGACAAACCTAAACCCCACTACCTTTTCTTTTTTGGTACCAGGGATAAAACTCAGGACCTTGTGCTTGCAAGGCAGGTGCGGTGCTGCTGAGCCTCATCCCCAGATGCTGTCTGAAACTGCACACCTGAAGGTTCCTCAGGGAAAATGGAAGCTTGCATTGCTGAGGACCCTAAGATGTTTTGCTGTTGTTGGTGTTTTTTTGTTTTTGGTTGGTTTTTTGGGGTTTTTTGTTTGTTTGTTTGAGGCAGGGTCTCACTATGTAGTTGAGACTGACCTGGAACTCACTATGTAGCCCAGGCTGGTCTCGAACTCACAGCGATCCTCCTGCCTCAGCCTCCTGAGTGCTGGGATTACAGGCTGCACCACTCTAAGTGCATCCCCGGCTAAGCCAGCTAAGGACCCTAAAATGTAAGTGGCCCTGGCACCCCAGGGCCCTCTCCCACCGGGGTGTCTGCAGTACCCCAATCTGTGAAAGTGACACAGTGTAGTCTCTGACACCACCACACACAGCCCCGGATCACGGCGTGTGATGAGCACGGTTAAAATCAGGAGCGTCGCGTTGGTCCCCTTTCACATTCCGTGTGTTGGGAGTCTAAGGACTCTTCTGCGCTGGTTCCTTAGCACATAAATAAGAAAGTGCCATAAATAACTGCAGCAACACCTTGAGCCCAGCCCCAGAACTGCAGAGCTCCCTCCTGCTGGCCGAGATGGCGGCGTCACCCTCCAGCAGTGAGAAAACGCAGTGCCTTTCTGCCCACGTATTTTACTTTCCACAGTGTCCTGCAGTCCCCCCTGGGGTGGCCGGATGACAGGATGCCAGACTGCCCCTGGTCAGCAGCATGTCTTCATCCGCGCGCCCTGACCCATCCGGCTCTCTGGCTCGGCCCTGCTTTCCTCTGCGTAGGCACCGAGTCCCCCAGCAGGAAGCCCTCACAGGAGTCAGGCCCGGGCCCAGCCGCCCCTCCACACAGGGGAGCCAGTGCCCGAGACACCAGTCCCGGGGCACCCCCGCCTCGCTCTCCTCAGCCCCACCCCTGACCACAGCCTGCAGACAGCTGAGGGATCTCCCATCGCACCAGGCCAGATTCAGTTTCTCTTCCATTCCACAGGGGTTCCGGGGCTGCTGGGGACCGAAGATGTCAGAGGCTCGGCCGCCCTGTTTCCCTTTCCTTCAGCCAGAAAAGATAATGATACTGTGGTGCTTATCTTGTTCTTCTCTGATGACAATGAATTTTTAATGAACTGTCACAGGAAATTAAGAAAAAATGAACAGATACATGCAATTCTCCTGCTAAAGTCCCCACTTACGGTTCTGAAAAGTCACAAGACCTTCTTTCCAGCAAGTGGGGAAACCCAGCACAAGCGAACTATTACCTACATCTGGGCTTCTCTACACACATGACACAGTTACATACATAACTGTACTAACAAACATAGACTTAACTACACTTAAGTACATTAGTAACAATGACTCCCCAACTCATTAACAAATAATCTCAGGCAAATGTGCTTTCTTTTGCTCTACAATCCATGAAATGCATTTGTATTGCAGATACTCTGGAGATCATTCTGGAAACACACAAACACACAATTATTTATTCACAGAAAATGCCACTGAGGGCTTTAATATGAAATATAGTCATTTCACAGAATGCATCAGGTGCAAAGCGCCTCTCAAAGGCCTCCAAGCATTCCACAGCCATGGAGACGGACCGGCATGCACAGTGCAGCTTATGCAGTGTATAGAGCAGTCTGCATCTGCCCGCGCTGTGCCTGTTCCGGTTACACGCCATTGTTACAGAATTCTCTAGCACAACCTGACACACAGGGAGGACACAGCAGCGAGCCCTTGACAGCAGGGGAAGCACAAGGCTCCAGTGAGAAATCTGTGCACACCTGAGAAACCCACTGAATGGAATAGTGGCAGCATGTTCACCGCTCTCCCAGGAGAACCAGCACAGCACACTGGTGTACAATTCGTGTTTCAGGCACTCTCTGTTGGACAGGCACAGAGTACCCCAAAGCAGATGTCTCATCCCCACACACTAAATGTGATCCCCAAAGCACTCACTGTGTGATGACACCACCTGGGGGGGCTGCCTCTCCTAAAGGCATAGTAATCAATCAGACAGTATAAGGTAGGAGTCACCGGCGGAAGAGATCACGGACTAACGCTGAGGGTTTTGTATCGTAAATCCAGGTACCTCTGGATAAGAAGCCCAGGTGAATTCTAACCAGAACAAAACTCAGAGGCCTCGCTGAATAGCCATGGCCAAGACCTCACTCCCAAACTCCTTCCTGCTGGGCAGAAGGGATGGAGATTCTTGATTACATTCCAACTAATGAAATAAGCTATTCATTTTTAAAGCTGAGCACATCAAAATCTGAGTTCCTCTATCCCAGCACAGAAGTATAACAAAATGGAGATTTCGGTCCATCACTTCTCAGGCCTGGCCACTGGGCTGACTGAGAAGGAAGGTCCGGGGGTTAAGTCTCCGATCGCAGTGATCAGCACTCACACGTACAACTAGCACTGGTGGACAGCACACCTGCTGTGCACACGCGCAACTGGCATTCACCTTTCAAAGACAGAATAAACTGTCAAAGCTCGAAGACATTTATGCATGACTATGTTAGTGGGGAAAAGGTGAAAATAAGGAAACACACCCAATACCAAAATACTAACCATGGTTGTACTTAGGTGAGAGAAATAAGTTTTTCTTCTTCTACAACTGTTTTTAGTTTCCCAATTTTCTTTAAAGACCATGTAGTGCATTGATATAAGTATGAATGTGCCCTAAACTCAACTTAAAGTAAGATTAGTATATTTTATTATCATGACTTGTCCTATCCTGGCAAGCTATGTGATTTCTGTCGAAGAGTAGTTTTGTCCTCAGATATACTCCGTTCCACTTTTCTTCTCTGCTCTCATCTCCTCAGACCCAGTCTCTAGAAAGGCACAATGCTTTTCACATAAAAACCATGTCTGATATCTTAACTTCATCATTTTTCTTTAGAAGAGGGATAAAAACAGCCCAGTGAATCGGGGACTTATTCCTCCCCCGCCCCACTCAAGTCTGCCCTCTGGTAACATTTTATCCCTGCGTTTAGGAGCTGGAGGTGGGATCAGCACAGCCCTGAGGAGTAAGTTCTTCCCTGAGAAGAAGCCTGCAAGGACAGTCCTGTTACTGCGAGCCCTGGACACGTTCACGACACACCACACACACACACACACACACACACACACAAGTCGCCTCCTGCCTTACCCCTGCACTCACCCTGCTGTCTGTCATTCTAAGACGGCCAGGCTGGACATACACCAAACTTACTGCCGTAGCACATCAGACTAGAATCCATGCCTGCTACGGCCACCCTCAAATGAACAGGGTCTGGTATTTCCCTTTTTAAAGTTCTAGACTTGAAACCCAAAAGACTTCACAGCAGTTTTAGTCCACAAATCTCTAGGCCTCAGCAAGGTACGTGAGAAGTTCCACTTACGTTCTATCCAACGTTATCTTAAAATATATTTTTAGGCTATAATAAAGCAACATGTGCATGCATTTAAATATCATATTTTACTATCCGGGAGACCATCAATTTGTTTATTTGCATTTTTACTGCCTGATGTATTAAATAGATGCTATAAATTTAAGTTCATAAAATTAATTTATTTCACACATTGGCATTCCATAAAGATTTCCAGCTATGAGAAGAAAAAGGAAATAGCCTAGTGGGTTATTTAGGAAATCCAAAAATCAAGAAAGTTGAATGAAGTCCTTCATTTTTAAACTCTCAATTCAGCTGCTGATTGGCCTTTTCATCTCGGATCCTGTGTAGTCTACACAGACCGAGCCCTGGGCAGGTGAGAAAAGCCACTTCTCAGCTCTGGACAGCAACGGCCCCGTCCCCTCGGGAAGGGTAGGAGGGGCTAAAAGCAGTATCCCTGAGCTGTCAGTCCCTCCTCACTCCCTGAAGACGGCTTTGGAGTCCAGGGAAGGCGAGGGGGGAAGCCGAAGGCGAGGACGCCCGCTGCCACTGCGCCCCAGGCGGGCGGTCAGGGCACGCACTGCTGCATCCGGAAGCCCCAGACGGTGAGAGCGCGGGGCCTCCCTGCAGGAAATCAGAGATGACGGCAAGACTTTTTCCCTTGTCTTTTCTTTGGCTTTTTCCTAGCATTGGGATAGAAACCAGGTGCACTCTACCGTTGGGCACACCCCGGCCCTTTTTATTTTGAGCTGGCCCAGGCTGGCTGCTACCTCCCGAAGAGCAGGGGTCATAGTCATACACGCCGTGCCCAGCACGGTGAGCTCTTGGAGGTCATTTCCAGAGCAGCACGGTATACTGGAGGCGTCCAATATGAAAACATTACAAACCAAAAATCTCCATGTTTGCTCCAAAGTCTAGGCCAAATCCCCCAGCAAAACTGCAGGGACTGGGGAGTCGGGGCTGGGGCATGGCGGAAGCTCGCTCCACCGCCGCCCTCTGCACCTGAGCCTAGGAACCGGGCGGGGCTCCCCGGGGAGACGACGTCAACCTTCAAAGCGGCGCTCTGTGCTTGGCTTGGAGAAGGACGGCGTGGGGTCTGGCACGGCCAGCCACCTTCGGATGCAACCTCTGCCGCTCAGCACAAATCCCGCAAAGCCGGGTGGGCTGAGCCACCGGCCCCCTCCGCTCGCCCTGCGGGCGCGGTGGTGCTGGCCCTGGCAGGGCAGTTTCCCTGGTGAACATCTCCACACCTTGGCTGCGGGCCCAGGGCAGCGGGGCCTGAGCAGGCAGTGGCCCTGGGTTCCCAGACTGCTCTGCCCAGCCACAGACGCAGCCCACTTGTGATGCGTGTGGAAGAGACAGTGAGAAGGCCAGGGCGCATCTGAGTCCCTCCTCTTGCCTTGGTGGGAAGGGACGGACACACTAAGAGCCCACAGGACAGAGGCGTAAGACAGGCACAGCGGTTCACAGAAACCTCGCGTCTCTGCCAGAGAAGCAGCCCAGGGCCGAGGGAAACACGGAGAGCATCAGGTGATCTTGACTGGCGACTTCTTGTTGGCACACAGGAGGGACACGTAGGGGACGCCGATGAAGGCCCACTTCTCACTGGGCCAGAACCTGATGACGGGGCCCTGCTCGGGGATCTCTGAGGCCGCATCGAAGTAGGCGAAGCACACGCAGCCCAGGTAGGCAGCCAGGCAGATGAGGATGTGCCTGCAAAGAGCAGAGTGAGAGGGCGGGGAGGGCAAAGCGGCCCTGCAGGCCCAGCCGAGCGCTCCTGCTTCTCGCAGTCCGGAAGGGTGAAGCGGGTAGAGCCCTGGAGTACAAGAAGCTGCCCTGAGCAATCCAGGCCTGCTCCTGGAAGGTCCGAAAACATTTCCACTTACAGCCTGGAACAAACAAGCTAAGGCCCGGGGGCCTCCAGCAGAAAGAAGGCCGGGCCAGGACTTAAAACAGAAGTGGCGAAATGCGGACAGCAGGGCACGTCCGACCCGATGTCACTTTAACAAAAGCTGCCTGTCAATAGCTTATGCCTTCATCGAGGATACAATGAACACCCGCCCTAACACTGACCCCGCGAAGGAAGATTGTGAGTCTGAGCCCGCCCTGGCCAACCTAGCAAGACCGGGTCTCCAAGTTTAAAACTGAGGTTGGTGGGAGGGGACAGGGCAGGGACTGCGGCTGTCCCTCCTTACTGAGTGCCCCTGGGCTCCATACTCCACACCACAAAAAGACATAAAATAGAAGCAGTTAAAAATCCCTGCATTACACAGAACACCAAAACACCCTGAGCATTTCGACTGCGTCTGGCGGGGTGGAGCCGCAGCCCTGGAACAGGATGGGCGGGCCTAGGCAGGGACTGCAAACCGGCTGTGTCCATCCACACGGTTGCCGTGGGCTGTGATGACCACCAGGTGAAAGGCAGTAGCTCCCTGGGTACGAACGGTTACAAATGGAAATACTCAATAGAAAAGATTTGTTAAAAAGTAAAGGACACACTGCAAGAGAGGAAATACAGCAAATTTACATTTGAAAAAATGATCAACAATACTAATTTTTAAAAGACTAATAATAAAAACAAGATATACTTTTTCCAATCAAGTTAACTAAGATTTAAAAGAGTTACCATCCCCTATACGTAAAGATGTGGGTAAAAGGCATTCTCTGAACAGACTTTGGTAAAAGGTGTTCACTGGTCCCATCTCTTCAGATTTTGCAATTTAGATTACAATTTAATCCATAGGAATATTCAGGGATTAGAATCAATGCAGACATTTATTATAAATTATTGACAAAAGTGAAAAATTGGAGATAACCTAACTATCCACCAACAGATTGGTTAAATGAATTAAAAAGCATTAATATCGTGATGTATCAAATACAAAAAAATGTATATAATCGTATAGAATGGTGCTGCTGAGCCAGTATTTGGTTAAACAAAACTTGCATTAGTTTGCATCGCATATAGAATAATGCTATTTTTCTTTGTAAAAAGCAAAAAGTTAAAAAATATAAAGGTGCAATTAGATAGAAGGAAAATTTTTAAAGTTCTATGTCACAAAAGCCAGGTGT
This sequence comes from Fukomys damarensis, assembly GCF_012274545.1. Taxonomy (NCBI): domain Eukaryota; kingdom Metazoa; phylum Chordata; class Mammalia; order Rodentia; family Bathyergidae; genus Fukomys; species Fukomys damarensis. The sequence continues at coordinate 1,594,761 of NW_022900943.1, forward strand.
GGTAGCACACACCTGTAATCCCTGCACTCGGGAGGCTGATGCAGGAGGATCCCTGTGCGTTGGAGACCAGCCTGGGCTACATAGTGAGTTCCAGGTCAGTCTCAACTACATAATGAGATCCTGCCTCAAAAAAAAAAAAAAAAAAGTTCTCTGTCACAGAAAGATAAATATGGTCAAACATAAACTGAATATATCAGAATAGCTTCTATAGAAGATGTCGAATGTGTCCAACCAAAGAAATCATGTCTAAGGTAACAGACACACCAGTGATGCAGATCTGATCATTATACATTGTGCATATATATTGCAGTACCACAGTACACCACACAAATGTGTACAATTATGTGTCAAAAATAAAAATACTTTTAAAAGTAGGAGAAAAACATATATACATATTTACATACATACAGTATAAAATCTGAATAGACTTTATTTTTGAGGGAAATTATGAATTATGAAATTATAACAGCTACTTACTATACTTCTATGTTATTTAAATTTGTCATTGAAACCTGTAATCCCAGCACTCGGGAGGCTGAGGCAGGAGGATCACTGTGAGTTCGAGACCAGCCTGGGCTACATAGTGAGTTCCAGGTCAGTCTTAAATACATAGTGAGACTCTATCTCAAAAAAAAAAAAAAAACCTATAAATTTGTTATTGAAAATATAGATCACTTATTTATTTACCCACGTTTGTAGTATGACAGGAAAATAGATCCCAAACAGCTAGATATCAGATGTGCCAAGTTCGTGTCTTAGACAGTGGAGGTCTAAAGTCGGGAAGGTTTATTAGGAGAAAGCTCCCAAGGGAGAGGAGGGACCCAGGAGCATTGGCACCGAGACTATTTCTCGAAGAACGTTTTAGAGAGCAAAAGCATGAGGTGGGTACAACGTGCGTCCACTACAATCAACCAGTGAGATCACAAACACAGTTGCTCAGCCCACACTGATCTACTCGGGAGTGAAGCAGGTGGCAAGGGTGTATGTTGAGAGGTGTGAACTTCAGTTTGCCCGCAGCTGCTAACACAGAGGGAACTAAAACACTGCCGTAGCGCGCACGGGGTGGCCGATGCCCATGTGGACCTCCCGGGCCAGGGGTGCTGACTTCAGTGCAATCTCACGCTGCTGTTTCTCCCTCAGGGAGGCCTGCAGCCTGACCCCCTGGGGGCCTGACCTTCAGATGGGCCTGGCCTGGCACCGACTCCTCCTGGGGCCCATCCTCTTCGGACCACCGATTAATGTCTGTCTGTCTGTCGGTATTAAAGTCTACCTGTCTACAGCAATAGTGGCATGGTTCACAGTAGCTGAGCTGCGGAAACAGGCTCCGTGTCCGTCCATAGATAAATGGGTAAATAAATGTGATTCACACACACACACACACACACACACACTATTTTTCTGGCATAAAAAAGAATGAAATGACACTTGCAGGATAAAGAATAGAACCAGAGACTATAATGTTAAGCAAAATAACCCAGACTCAGAAAGTTAAATATTGTTGTTTTCTCTCATATGAGAAACCTAGTAAGTAAACTAATTAATTAAAAGAAAGATGGCAGGAAAAAAATACATCACTTGTGAAAAAGTACACCAGATTCATGAATAAACTAAGTTTGAGGCAAAGTTATCACATCATCTAAATTTTGAATTTTACATAAATCCCTACTGTAACAGGACTTTGACAAAAATGTGCACCTTGAATAAAGCCATATTTATACAGGGGTGTACATTTAGCAAATGCAAAGTATACACTTAGAAAGCTGTGCATTTTATTATCTGAATTCTAACTGCCCAATATTCAAAGTGTACAACTCACTGGTGAGAACTGAAGGTAAACCTAAGAAATTTCAGGCAGTGGATCCTAAGACTGAAGAGCCCAACGGGCCCTGCTTCGTTTCTGGAAGCATCTCTGGAAGCCCCCAGATGTATACTTGCATGGTCTGGGTCTCAAGATAAATGAACGTAGATTCAAGTTCCTTTGTGCAAAGGAAACGTAAGTCAGATCTCTCAGAAGGGACCTCTTCAGGCCAGCTCCAGCCGGACACCAAGGTCTGCGTCTGTCTGACAAAGCCGGCACCCTCAGCACTAGGATCCACCCCCGGGTGGGCTCCTGCTCACCACCAGAGCCACAAGGCCTCAGATCTCTCGATCCGCCTACCTTTTGCTATCAGCAAGAAAGGAGGGCAGTTTCTGGGGAGGAGCCTGTGTGTGGGGCTGACACTGCCTGAGGTTGGGACCTGCTTTCTGTGGTAACTTAGGGCGCATTCCAAAACAGGTGTTCCCGCTAGCTCTCCCTGAAGTGCAAGGCCATTCCCAGCACACAGGTGGGTGATGCGGTCTTATTCCCGTCTGTTCTCCCATTTTCTGTCTCTGCCTACATAACAAGAGCAGCTGAGACTGTCCCGAGAGGACCAGGACATTCCCCGCCCAACTCCACCCCACCCCACCCGGCCCACACTCGGGCTGCAGGTTCAGCGTTCAGCTCTGGAGCTCCTTTGTGCTTGAATGACGGAGCCGAGCTAAGAGGCTGCAGGCTTTCCTGCCCTGGCTAAGCTGCTCCTTGAAGCCAGTCGCCCTTCTTACAGTGATTCCGCTGCTCCTGGAAATCCACAAGTGGCGAAGAGAGGAACAAACGGTGGCTCTGCACCGAGCGGCCCCTTGAGGCCACCAGTGCACCCTGCAAGTGCGGACCCGACTCAGAGCGGCCGCCCCTCTCCCCACGCGGGCAGCGCTTACCACACACAGTGCAGGTAGGGGAAGTGGAAGGACGACAGCAGCTCACAGAAGGCCCGGTCGCTGATCCAGCAGAAGAGGGCCAGCGTCCACCAGAGGCCGGAGAAGAGGCCCAGCTTGAACACGCGCACGTTGTCACACCTATGCGGAGGGAGAGCGGCGTGGTCGGCTCTGGCTCTTCCCAGCTGCCTGAGCCCCTGCGCACCGCAGCTCCTGCCTGCCGCGGTCCCCTCCACCGTGAGGACCGTTCCTGAGTGCTGGTGCCCACCTGGCCTCGCCCTCTCTCCAGACCCCAGGACGGCTGGCGTCCTAAATAAACGCCCACCAGCGTCTTCTCCTAGCCTTTCCCTCTCACACACTTCACGTGCAGTCCCTCCTCCCTGGTTTCAAAACGGATCCCAAGTCTGTCTTCCCACTGCCGCCCTCTGCGCGCCTGCCAGTCGGAGGCAGCCACGGTGGGCTGAGATAGAGTCCGTCCAGGGAGGGGCTGGCCTCAAGGAAGTCGGCACAAAAGACATCGGAGTTGGGGCTGGGACACTGGCCAGGCTGCAGGCCTGAGGGGTCAGCAGTAACTCCGTGTGCACTGCAACCAGCCCCGCGCGTCCAGGGGGCCAGACCGCTGTCAGACACTAGAGGGCGACCAGAGCACCCGGACCCACCCCTCCCAGAATGCCCTTGCTCTTTCCATGCACCCTGGCTTCAAGACTCCTTTTCCTGCTGGATCGATGCTGGCTAAATGCCTATGTTGATCCTGTAGGTCTATGGACTGTGACCCACGCTGTACCCATGCTGTGACTTCGCTGTGCTAACTACCTCTGACAAAGCGCCTCCACAGCCCCCTACGCAGGACCCTGCCCAAAATCCAGGAGCCGTGCTCCTCCCTGTTCCCAATAAAACTCTCAACTTCTTCCTTTGGTTAGCAATTTCATTCCTCGATGTTGTGAGACCGTGAATTTGGCAGGCCAGGAGTCATATTTGTCCTGTTTCACATCATCTCCTCCACAGCAGTATATTTTAAATGCAACCAAGTCTCTTGGCAATGATTTACCACAGATTTCAGCACATGCAGGTCAGGTCCTGGCCCCAAATCAAAATAAATGTGTTTTGTCAAGGGCGGCAGGTCTGGAATGGACGGCGACGACGTAAACAGACCAGGCTGGGTTTGGGGATGAAGGCCCAGGAGAACGGAGGCCAAGGAGGCCGAGCGCGCTTGGCCTGGGCACCTGAGGTGGAACCAAGGCCCTCAGCGAGAGAGGCCCGGCGCATGGGGTGTGTGGCGGGGGCTGCTGGTCACTATGGCCGGCCGGCCTGTCGGGGGAGCAGCCCAGAGGGTGGAGCCGAGGGAGGTGAGGAGGGGAAGGGCTGATCTCCCAGGGAGGGAGGCAGGGAGGCAGGAGGCCGGCCCAGGCCCAGGGACAGAAATCACTTCCCTCGGAATTATGTACAAAGATTTGAGTACTAGAGGGAAATATGTTTCCTTGTTACACAATAACGACTGTGAAGAGGACTGCCTCTCCCATTTTGCTCAATTAGGTATTAGGAACTCAAACATTTTTTGTGGGGGGCAAGAATCAAACTCAGGGCCTTGCGTTTGTGAGGCAGGCACAGTGCCACTGAGTTAAATTCCTGGCCCCTTCAAACATTTTCCCTCAAGCTATTTTTAACAAAATTACTCATGAAAACATGTAATTAGACTCAGGATTTAAAATGAAAGTACAATGTAGTGAATTCTCAAGAAGCACAACTAAATCCAGAACAGGACCCACTGCAGTCCGGTGTAAGCCAGCAACACGAGTGAGCTGAGATACAAATGAAAACCCCTCAGATGCCTCACCAATATCCAGGATTCTAACAGCCAGCAGGCCAGGAGCACCGGGGGTCAGCATCCCCCCAGGGCCCACCAGGGAGAATTCCTGGGTCATAAAGGCTGAACCCTCAGGAGAGGAATAAGTAGGAAGAGGCATCGACACCTCTCTTTTAGGTCAACTTCTCTGTCCGTGCTGAAACATAGAGGCAAGAAAGTAAAGAAAATAGGATTTGTTTACCTCCCACACAACACGTACCAGGGCAAATACGTCTTACTCAACCCTCCCTGCAAGACTGGTACCTCAGCATTGCCAGCATCATTAGTGGCCAGGAGACCCACATTAGCAAAAGGCCTGAGCTCCAAGGCCAGTAGAAGGCAAGGCCAAGAGCCCAACTCAAGCCCAAGATCCTGCGACACCCTCCACCGGACGGATGGCGTCTCAGTCCTCTGACTCGGTAATGAGAAAAGTCAGAGGCTCCTGGAGAACAAGGGGAAAGGCAGTCTTTCGAATTTTCAGAGGTAATGGTAAAATTCACGGATCAGTGAAGTATAATCTCCGCCTTTGAAGAACACCACATTAGAGGAACAAGAGTATATTAAGAGATAATATTCAAAATAAAATAGAAAAGCACAGAGCGTGTGGCTGAGAGGGGGCTAGGAGAGCCTCAGCAGGAGCTGGCCCCGGGATGGACGTTGTCACTGCAAAGCAGATGCGAGCCAGGGCGTCCCCGGGAGAGAGTGGGGTAAGCAAGGACCTAGCACAAGCACTCGGGGAGCCTGGTCACAGGCACGGCGAGGAGCAGGCCGCAAGGCTCCAAGGAGCTGGACAGGGAGGCGCCACTGCAGGTCTCCACACGGAAGAGGGAGTGGACTGGGAGAGGCCCCTCTGGGAAGAACACAGCAGGTGGGCTGCTGGCTGGGCCTGTGGCCCTGGGAGGACCCAACCCACCACAGACGCCACGGGAGAGCCTGGGAACTGCAGCAGTCACCGGGGGTGGCAGGAGAGGACGGTCAGGCACCACTGTGGAGCTTGGAGTCAGAAGGGCCTGAGAGCAGTGACACTGCTGCGTCGACCTGACGACTGAAAAAGGACCTGAGGAGGGGAGGAGCCGGCGTGGGAGCAGAGGGAGAGGCAACAGGCATGGAGCCAGACAGTGACCCGGAACCCTGTGTCTGGAAAACAGGAAGTCGCACCGAGACTGGAGATTCTCAGCCAGCCGTGGGAACATGACACAGGGCCCCAGAGAAGAGGAGGCCAAGGGCAGGGAGCAGGACAGCCAGGTGCTACAGGACCACAGAAGCCGAGCGAAGAAATTAATGGGAGCCTGAGTGTGACCAGATGCTTCACACAGCCAGGATGAGGGGGTCTGAAAAGGGTTACCAGAGTGGGATATTAAAAGGCTGTTACTACAGCCTAAAGAAATAATTATGGGTGAACAAAAATACATAAAACTATTCATCAAAGTATTTATAGTAGTGAAAAACCAGAAATAATCAACATGTTTAAAAGTAGAGAACTGGCTGACTAAACTTAATATACCAGCAAGTTAAAATTCTATATGGTTATTTTTTAAAAATCGTTATTACAGTGAAGGGCATATTGCCATAAATCTCCCTCACAATACTCTCCCTTGATTCAAATACACTTTTCCTGTTGCTCTTGGCACTTTCTGAAGCAGTTCTGGAAGTCTCTACTTGATTTCTTTATTTTTATTTTTTTATTTTTTGGTACTGGGGATCAAACTCGGGATCTTGCACTTGCAAGGCAGGTGGTAGAATCACTGAGCTAAATCCCCGTATATGGTTATTAAAAATGAGAATCTAAGCAGGGCATGGTGACAAGCACCTATAACCCCAGCACTCTGGGAGGCTGAGGCAGGATGATCCCAAGTTCAAGCCAAACCCGGGCAACTTTTAGCAAGATGGTATCTCAAAAAAGGAAGGGGGCCAATTTGAGGATGTAGCTCAGTACCAAGACCCTAGGTTCAACCACAGCACAATAAAAAGAGGACACAGATCTATACTTATTTACCACCGTACAGCAGCACCTCAGCTCTCAAACTTAATTTATTCCACAATTTTGCAAAAAATGGTTATGGCTGTGTTGGTCACCTGATGCAGAGTTCACAAAAAAGCAAAAATTCTGTCAAACACTTCTGTTTGAAAACCAAAGTGCTTGCAAACAAAAGTGTTCATGAACCAAGGTACCACTGTATATTCCTAATAAAATAAAATTTTAAATTAACTTACTCTTAGAACCTCATTTTTATAAAAATGTATACTACAGAGCTAGGTTTCTTATTAAGATAAGATGGCAAAAATACAAAAGCCTGAAAGAACACACCCCAAAAGGTTAATGGTCTTCACCATCAGGGGGCCGTTCCATTGTTTCTATTTAGCATTATGAGCCAAGCACTGCTACTAAGTATTAACTGTATTTAATAAGTGATTAATGTATTTCATTTTTTGTCTGTCTTTATTCAGATACTTCTACCACAAAATATGAGTCACTTGACAAAAATTTGGTCTTTTTGAAAGGGCCATGAGTAACCACTGAGAGAACGTTTCAGAGTAAAGATGGGAGGGAGCCAGACCACAAGAGATTCCAGAATTCACGGAAAGAAGGAAGGGTGACGAGTAGAGAAAGCTCTCTTGAGAAACCTGGCCCCGGGAGGACAGAGAATGAACGTCACCTGGCTGCGCTCGGCTCCGCTCGCTAGACCTCAGTCACCACTGTCGCTGGGTCGGAGGTGAGCGCTGAGCAAACCTGCAGCTACCACAGCAAAAAAATCTACCTCAGGCTGTGATTACGGCAGCATTTTAGACAAACAAAAGAGAGACGGTGTTATGAAGGCAATGATCTGACGTGAGCTTTACTGAAAACTTTTGCCCTGTGAAGAAACATGTTTGATGAAAATATATAACTTTAGACATTAGGCATTAAACTTAAAGGGTGATAAGACGACCAGTGATTTATTAAAGGCCACAAGTTCTTCCCCTCTATACCTCTTTACGATCACAGATTTCAATTTGCTACACAGATGTAGAAAAGGGGCTTCCTCCAGAAAGCTAAACATCCTCATGCCTGAAATGTGCAGTTTACATCAGATGTATTGTTCTCCGAGACAGACACCAGATAGAATCAGCCAGGCAGATTCTGGAGAGTTTGTTTATGGTTTTACTGAAGTATTTTTCACATACTGTGTTTTGTACTCAAAAGGATTCACTGCCATAGTTATTCTTCTAGGACCAACCTCAGCCTGTTTCTGAAATGAATCTCTTACATCCCCAGTTACTCAAAGAAGCTAACTAAATACCCGAGACCTGACATGTATCTCTTGCCAGGCATCAAGTGCAGGTAACTCTCCGGTCACCTGTGGCCCGGACTGCTGCAACTGAGGATCAGAACAAGCCCCAGAGGCGAAGCACGGGGGAGGAAATGTCTGTCTCCTCCCTAAACTAGGACAGAAGGGTGACATGACAGTTACACAGAGCAGTTACCATACAGAGAGAAGCAGATCCCAGACTTCACCTAAGACACAAGGTCCACCACAATGAGAAAGGAATAGACTAAATGCAGTTTTAAAGTGGCTGCAAAAAAAAAGAGCAAGAAATGTTTTCAACAAATACTAAAATAAGGGCCGTGATTACATATATTTTAGTTGGGGCTTGAGGACAGTCACGTATACACAAGTGCTAAACTAAAATGTGTTTGAATATCAGCCTGAACCGTGGACATACAACTGCCCAAAGGAAATGCTTGGTAGCAAGGGCTTTCTCTGAGCCTCTGAGACACAAAGCCTCTGGAAGTGTCACCTTCGATGGCTTTTGCTTGAGGTTAATGTTTCTTTGTACACAGAAATGTACTTTCCCTGTGTCTTCTTCTTGTCCTTCTGTGTACGAATGCAATGACCTCTTTATGGCTTCCTTTTTCTCCTTATTTTTGTCATATGGACAAATCTATTTTCCATTCTACAGAATTAAGCCTAGCAGCCATTCTGCTCTGAGACTCCCGCTGGGCTCGTGTCTGACTGTCAGGATGCGCACATCCACTAAATGGCTGCCCCACATCTGAAAAGGAGACCGTTAACATTCTGACCATCCCACAGCTCCAGTCTAACCATCAGGAGCGAAAACTTCCTACAGAATAGAAGTCTCTTCGGGGCTGGAGGACAGCAAAGAATGAGAGCAGGTATTCCCACCCCTGGGAGGCCCACGGGGTCAGCAGGAGCACTGGCACCCACCTCTTCAGCTCCGCCACGAGCAGCGCGGTACATGGAACTCCCAGTGTCATCAGGGAGATGTTGTTGATGGCAGGCTTGACAAACGCCAGGCAGGTCGTAACCGCAGACAGGACGCAGACCACTGCCTTGAACCTGCCCCTGAATCCACAGAAGCAACACCGAATCCATCAGAAAAGCAGTTCTCATTTGTTTGCTTAATGTTAGGGCACTGCTGTATGTGCAAACTGAAAAGAAATTCTGCACACATGAAGTACCAAGGGCCTCCCAGACATTTACACTTACTGGCTCGGTAATCCCATTTCTAGGGTTTTATTCTTAGGAAATAATCAGAGACTTTCAAAGTACTCAGCCACAAGAATGGTAAAACTAGAATCAACCTAAGTCTCTGAAGGTGAGACATGGATAATCATTCTCCAGGTGTGAATTTTCCTTGCTTTTTCAGGGTTTGACTTCACAGCAGGCTTGGACAAATGTTTTCTGTGAAGGACGACAGCACAGCTTAGGTTTTTACAGGTCCAAATGTCTGTGTCAGTAACATCTGATTTGCACAGACAAGATCTGTTTGGCCCACCGGATGCACTCTGCCAGGTGAACGTGCATAGCTCTTATATGAGAAGCAGAGACGTTGATAAACCAAATTTTTCCTATTTAAAAGAAAAAAAAGGGGACCGGGACTTAGCTCAGTGGTTCCGCTGCCTGCCTCACAAGTGCAAGGACCCAAATTTGATCCCTGATACCAAAAAAAAAAAAAAAAAAAAAAGTCCTAATGTGCCTAGCACACAAAACTAGTTTTGTTTTAAAGGATATTCCAATAGTATCTACATCAGCTAACAACATACAAGTCTAGTATGCACTAGAATTTGTCTTGACAACTTATTTATGTGACAATGGAAAAATACTGACACTGTCCTCACCCCCTGGAGCGGAGGTCATTTTGCTGAAGAGAGCCGGAAGGGGCGACGTGATCCTGGACATGCTTCTTCTCTCTCAGAGACCCCACTTCCTGAGCTGTGAAACAAAGAGGCTGTGCCAGAGGATCTCTACTTCCTCATCTATGACTCCAGATGAGGAGCACGTGATTTCCCTCAAGTTTCTGTTACTGCTCATTAGCCGACTTTGCTTTGGCCAAGAGCCCTGGAACAGGTCACGGTTAGGAAATCAATTTGAATGAGATTATATTCTAGAGAAATCAAAGGGCACTGAACTTTCAAAATACAAATTTATCTCTTAAAAAGGAAAACCATTTATCATCAAGGCACAGGAAATCATTGATCAAGCTGCCAACTTTCTGACTGGAATGAACAGGCCCTGAACTCTACCAGAGGAAAAAACACATGGGAAGGGATCTAGGCAGCAAACCCTCAAGAGAATCGTGTTTTTCTTCTGACCCCGAGTGGCCTTCTTCAAGGACCAGATGAAAGACCGCGGCTCCGGCCTGTGGACATCACAAACAGGAGTCGTGGGACCCACAGTCCCGCTTCCCTGGCTTGAAGTTCTGAAACATCGAAGCTGCTTGGATTTTTGGTTGGCTTGTGTCTGCTCCCTCCCTCTCCTCTCCTTCTGGGATATCAGCTACATGCACTGATCCACCTTCTTACTCTATCACTTGTGTCCCTTACAAGGTCCACCTTTCTGTGTCACTGGGCTTCATTCTAATTTTTTTTTTTTTTTTTGGTTCCGGGGATCAAACTCGGGAACTTGTGCTTATGAGGCAGGCGGTGACACCACTGAGCTAAATCCCTAGCCAGTCTAAGTTTGTTTTTTTTTTAACTTTTTAAATATTTTATTTTTGTTTTTTGGATTGGATAAACACATAATCAGAAATGTCCAAAGTTTATCATCTCCCCATACCCAGGGGTTTGGAATTCAGGTTAGAGAGACCAATGGATTAATTAAAAGTACAAATGTTTCAGTGAGACAGACATGTGTTCAAATCCTGCTACACCATTTAGCCACTATGGACCCTGACAACTTAACCCTTCAAGCCTTTTCCACAAAAAATCAAAGCGCCAGCATGCATAATATTCTTGCGAGCACTGGAGCATTTATCACAGTGTCTGGTACATGTGGTGTACAAATAAAACTTCTTATTGCCATCTTATTCTCGTGTGAGAATCAGTATCATCTTAATGACACTACCACTGGTGATAATATCACAGTCTGGGGAGAAGCGGACTGAGCTGGCACCACAGTCCTTGAAGGCTCTGTACAGTGATCCCAGGCGGTATAAAGGCCAGGCTTGAAGACTCGTGCTGTCTTCAGGGAGCCCCCCACGAGCACTCCACCACGCCGCGTGCAGAAGGTGTAGGGCCCACGAGGACGTCCCATGGACACAGGCAGAAGGCACGGCACCAGCAGCGTCTCAGAGGCCGGAGCGGGCCTGGCAGTGTGCTCCCCAACTGCGATGACCCCACCCCGTCTGCACCCTGTGTTACTCTTTGCAGCCCACTTGGTAACAGAACACAATGCCAAGGGGCCCTGAGTACCCTCACCCTGTACTCTCCAAACCAAAATCTAGCAGCTCAGGACTCTATAATAACGCTGTCACTCTTCTTATCATTAGCAGCTTCCAAGCTCTCAGACCTTAGCACAGCCCTTTATTATGTAAATATCTCAGAATGCCCCTTTTACTCTACTGCAATGAAATGGAATTTCTGGGTGATAAAATCCGTCATCACTGTGACCACTAAAAACATGTCCATCAACTTCCTAAGTGTCCCTCACGAGACGGAAATGTCCCTTATTAGGCTCCACGACTTTAAACTACCGGAGTCCCAAAGCACAACCTCTTATAACAGACAGAACCTGGGATTCACAGAGTATAGCGTTTGGGCCTGGAAGGGAGCTCGAGGGCCAGTGCAGCCCTGCCCTTGATCTGGAAGGCACAATTAGGTCCCGGCTGCACCCTTGCTACCGGGATTTAAAAAAGAAGTGGGTTATGCTGTGAGGGCTGTCTCTAGATTTTGCACAGGCAAATCATAAAGCGTATACACTGGGGTAAGTTATTTAGAAAGTAGGTATAGGGCTGGGGATGTAGGGGTACCGCCGCCTGCCTCGCAAGCACAAGATCCCAAGTTCAATCCCTGGTACCAAAAACAAACAAACAAACAAAAAAAGAAAGCAGGTATGATTAGTCCATAAATAGTTCTTTGTCCTTGTTATCTCAAAACAAAAACATCAGTTATTAATAACCATTAGTAGCTGAATAGACCTTCTGAAGTTCCCTGCGCCGTTCTAAGATGGACGTTTTAACCACAACCACACCCTGCTGGCACAGTGCACACTGACGTTGTCCCGCTGCCCAGGCGCCCCTGTCCTCCGGCCGCTGTCCAGATGCGCCTCTCACATAACTGCACACGTGCCGCGTGCCGACTGCCCGGGCCCCGCACGGCACACTTCAGTTCATTTTCCCATTTACCTCAGATTCTGAGCTAACTACATTGTACAGATGAGCCGTATGAGTCCCAGAACACTGACAGGAAAACAGCAGGCTGTGATTCAGAGCCATACCTGGCTGGTCCACACTCACTCAGTCACCGAACCCAGCCCCACCCCTCCAAACAGCTCACCCTGGAGCTACACGGTTGATCAACAAATACAGCGAATGTTTACATAAAATGCATTTCAGTAAGAGGCACAGTGCACTAATCCCCTTCACAATACTCCCCTTGCCGGGTTTGGCGGCGCATGCCTGCAATCCCAGCACTCCGGGGGCTGAGGCAGGAGGACTGCTGAATGTGAGGCCTGGCTGGACTACACAGCCAGCCCCTATCACAAAAGACTGAAAAAAAGAGAAATACTCCCCTCGCTGCACACAAACCTATCCCATCATTCTTGCCACTTTATGAAGCAGCTCTGGAGTCCTCCCTTCAGGGTGTCTTTACAAGGGGTGACTTTACAAATACAGCGACTGCTGCTGCCCAGTGCCACCCGAAGAAAGGCGGCCCACGAGAACGTTAGTGAGCCCTCAGCACCACACTCAGCAGACCCAGCACCGTGAGACTTCTCCCCCTTCCCTAAAGTCACAGTGACTGTGAAAGGTCAGTGTTTTGAATCAACTCAGGACACGCAGGCAGCACATTAAAGGCCCTACAGAAGAGGCACCCAGAGTTGCTTCCCCAAGTGGCAAGAAGGATGGGACCCATGTGTTCAAAGAGAGCAGTATTTGAGGGGGATGAATGGCAACATGTCTTTGACTGTAATGCGTTGTTTATTTGAAACACATACTACATATTTTTACTAACTTCATCTTCTTAATATGTGATAAAAATATTCCAGCAATGTCGAGATCACAAAAGAAATCGGTAAAGGAGGCAGGGAGACTAACGCTAACACACCAGTCAGTTCACACAGATACACCAGATGATCCCTGCCCCACAGTGCTCCTGCTTTGGTCCGACCCGCTCGAGCAGAACTCCACTTCACCCGCACGGGGTGAAGCCCACAGCATCCGGCCTCCTGTCCACGCACCACGGGAAACAAGGTGGGCCACAGAGCTGCAGTCCCTGTCACTGCTCCCCTCGCGGCCTCTTCTCCACAACCTCTTTCTGCCATCTGTTCGAGGATGTGAGGTCCTGAGCGCAACTTCCTCCCTCCGCCCCTGGCTGCCCTGAGAGCTCAAAGACTGAGCTCCACAGCAGCCCTCACTGCAGTCCTGGGCGGGACACCGCCAAGGACACCGGTGTGAGGACTGTCTGCAGCCTGCTTCACGGACAGGAAACAGAAAAAATAAAGGCAAGTCACAGGGCTGGGAAGCTGTACGGCTGGTCCTGAACCCAGACAGGCTACAGGGCCAAGGACACACACACACAGCCCTCGGGCTTCCGAAGGACTCCCCCACGCAGGGAGAGCAGTCCCATGGGGCGCCGCTCCCCAGCAAAGCGCAGCAGGTGCTGATGACAGCAAAGTCCAGGCGCTCACAGGCCCCTCTGCCTCACACTGTGCTTTCACTGCTAACGTCGGAAGGGTCCCGTTACCAACATCATTCCCTACCTCCTTCTCACCTGCTCAGAACAACATCACCCCCCTCCCACCTCCATGAAATGTGTAAAATAAAAAGGCTTTCTACAACTGACACAATAAAAACTGTCACTTGGAATTTCAAATAAGCCTCCAGAATGCCACAGACAAATTACAAAAACCTGATTTCTTCAATTTCTCACTTGACCCCAGGACTTGAAAGATGAGTTCTCAGAGAAAAGTGACTCCTCAGCTCCTCACCAGCACACACAAGCTCAGGGAAGGGCAGAGGTGGCCGGAGGGGCCTGCTGAGACAGCAGAAGCCACAAGACAGGCACAGTCAAAAAGGCCCCGCCTACAAAATCATGCGCTACCCTGCCTTGTGTTCTGCCTCATGTCATCTACTAAGTTTCTCCTAACGATGAACCAGAAAGCCAAGGAACAGACTAGAAACCAGAGCCGGGCACAGCGGTGTGTGTCCACAGTAACCCTAGCACATGGGAGGCTAAGGTACAAGAACGGCAAGGCTGAGGCCAGCCTGGACTCCACAGCAAGACCCTGACTCACACACAGACACAGGCACACACAGCTGGGAACTGAAGGCCCAGAAACTGACCCGGCCACATCCTGAAGTACACTTCCTGAGGCTGGGAGTGCAGCAGAGTGGTAGAGCATGTGCTTGGCATGCATGGGGCCCCGGGTTTGACTCCTAGGATCAAAAGATCAAAAACAAACAAACCAAACTTCAGATGTGAATGTAGAAAGCACTTTCACTGCTAATCACTTCCCCTGATAACAAGATGGAGAACCACATTTCATCTCACACCAGAACTCACTCTCATCCTCATTTGTTGACAAGTTACCTCAGGAAGATATTTCTGCCTGGCAGGTAGCACCATTCAATTCAAATCCTACTTCCCATGACAAAGACTGCACAACTCATTTATTTAAAGTATGCTTTCTTCCCAAATCACTTGCAAATGAAAAACAAGGATAAAAAATAACAAGTATTTATTGAAAAATATGTCAACAAATTCAAATTAAAGGCAAAAGTTAAAGTTCCTCTCTACGACAGTGCTGAAGAATAGCCAACAGCAGCAATTGGCATCCTAGCCCTGCCAAATGCATTTGTACAAAAACACTCCAAAGCAGTTTCATCCCGGATGTCACACAGGCAACCCCACACTGCATGTGGGGCTGCGTTTCTCTCACAGACCTCCTCCACCTCAGGGCTGGAGGGCGGCCGGCAGCTCCTGCTCTTTTTCAAAGTAGCAAAAAACCAATGAGTTCTTTTATTTTCTGGTACAACTCTTCTCAGGCAAACACAGCTTGCTCCACTGTTAAGCTCTTTATGTGCAACTGTTGTAGCTTTGAGAAAACAGCGCCCATGGCGAAGCGCTCTGGGCCGTTTCTCCTCCCTCCTCAGGCCTCACACAGCTCCTCAAAGGGCTCTCCCTGGCCAGCTCTACATCAGCACCCAGGCACGTCAACGCACCAGCGTCCCTGCTCAGCACAGCGCAGAACACTCACACTATGTTACTCACTTGTTTGATTTGTAAGCTGTGCAAATACGGCACAGGGACAAACTCTGCAGTTCTGTTCACTGCATAGCCCAGTGTGTAGAAAAACCCAGAGAATAAATAAGTATTCAAAAATATTTGCTGGATGGATAAGCTTAGAACCCTAATACAATGGACATTAAAGTACATATTAAAATGCTGGGAATCCTGGTTTTCCAGCTTGAGATACGCATATATGTGTGAATGTGTGTGTTAATGAGAGAGCAAGAGAGTGAGTGGGGAGAGGGGATGGAGGGAGAGAGAATAATCAGAAGCAAAAACAATGCAACTTGAAAACTAGCTCTAGAGCTCCAAGAACCAAATAACTGGAAGGATTCTACCTCCTAAATAGAAAGCTGGTAAGCTGGATCATACTCAAGGAAATGTTCAGCAGGAAATCCAAGGTCTTTGAACTATGATCCAGACGTTTCTCTCCCATTGAGTCTCTCCACTCTTGTTCATAGCAAACAAATCAGACCCTTGACTTTTTGTCCCTACCATTATGTAAATTATTCCCCAAACTTTATAAAAATTTCTTCTTTTAGGTCAGTTCAATGACACTGTGAGATCGCAAGAATCGGTGGATACCAAGCAAGTACGCGACAAGTGGTCGCTAGGATGAGTTTGGTGCTGCGCAGCCCGTCCCGATGTGCAGGGGCTGAGCAGGTGCCACCCCTGTGGCACACACACGTGCTCCTGGAAGCTCACCTGTCATTCCGGAAGACCTTTGGGAGGTACCTTCTGGGGAACCACATGGCCAGCGCACACATCAAAACCCAAAGGATCGCAAGTTCATCAAGCATCTGACCCAGGAAGCTAAGGGTCGCATGGAAGTAGACAGATCCAATTCCTAGAATCAATTACAACCAATAAAACAAAGTCACCACAAAAGAACAGACTCACAAACTCAGTGACTGTTAAGGAGAGACCTTTACCAACTGCTACCAAACCGCCAGAGCACTCTATCTCTCTGGAAAAAAAGAAACTGAAGAAGGAAACACACCATTCAGGCACCCAGACCTCCAGCCCAGAAAGATTTCAAGAGGGGCCCGAATATCAACACATCAGAATTGTAACAATTGCACTTCAGCACACTCTGTCTGCATCCGCTGAGCCTTCTCTGGAACAGGCAGTAAATAAAAGTCAACATTACTTCACTGTTAAGAATTCCCAACCTGCCTGGGAAGGAAACGGAAGTTACACAAGTATTTCATAGAACAATGAAGGCAATGAGGACGCAAACGTCCAATTTTTATTTTGTTTCATTTTGCTTTGAGACAGGGTCTCGCTTTGCATTTCAGGCAGCCTTGAACTCGCAAGGATCCTCCTGCCTCAGCTTCTAGAGTGCTAGGATTACAGGCCTGTGCAACCACACCTGGCACATCTCAATTTTTTTTTTTTTTTTTTTTTTTTTTTTTTTTTTTTTTTT
>NW_022900943.1:1611568-1616379 GCF_012274545.1 Fukomys damarensis
TTTTTTTTTGTACCAGGGATCAAACACGGGACCTTGCACTTGGGAAGCAGGTGGCAGAACCACCGAGCTAAATCCCCAGCCCACGTCTGATTTTTTCAAGTCCTTTTTTAAAATTACTTTCTTCAGATGGTCTCAAAAACTGTAAGCCACAATGAAAGTCTCAAATGCACTTAAGGTGATGATAGTTACAAGCAGCCTTGTCATCAAGCCTGCATTCAAGAATCCTTTTGACCTCGAGTAAGTGAAAAACAGTTTGCTTAAGACGTCAAAGCAACAGTGGTTTACGAGACATTATGTTCCCAGGACACAAGAAACGCGCTGACCTCACTTCCTCCCTCTGGGCCTGTGTCCCCACGCATGCACTTACCCACTACCACCAACAGAGTCCATATTAAGTAGATGCCACTGTTGAAACACGCCGCGTACTGACGGAACAAGCACATGCAGATGGGCGGCAAAACGAAAAACAACACGTTGCTGATCTGAAGGGGAAGAAACATAAAATGAAGATGAAGATTAAGTGAAAGGGCAAAAAATAAAGCATCTCATCCAAGTGTGTCCTTCAAAAACTGGAAGGATTTGGCCAAGCATGGTGTCTACCTTCCTGCCTTTTGAGTTTAGTTTTTGTTTTTGTTTTCAGGCAAATATACAACGAGGCAACTTTGAAGCTTCTCTAATGACCATTTAGGGAGCTCCTTCCTGCCTGTCCCTCGGGTAGAGCCCTGCCGAGGCTTCTCTCTAGATTCAAAAAACTAGTAACTAGCAGTGCTCTACACAGATACATCATGAAGCATTCTCATCTACTTGCACCTACATTTTTCAAAGGTAAGGCCTATGCTATATAACGGTAAAGCAAAACAAAACAAAGACCAGACCAACATAAAAGCAGTTTGATGAAGGGGTGAAAGTGAAAAAGACAATGTTTTCGAGCTTCTGACTGTCAGTCTCCTGCCAGGAAGACCAGCCTTTTCTCCTCAGCCACCCTGGGTCAGCTTTCTCCCCTAATCTAAACCTATTTTAAAGTGAAGACCAAATTTCTCAGTTTCCCCCCAGCTTTAAAATGAGATCACTCTACTTTACACTTTGTGTAGAATTAAGCCTCCCTCATCAGTCTCCAGGAGGCATTCAGCTGTTTTTTCAATTGTTATAATATAACTTATTAAAGGCAATAGATCCAAAATATTGTTCGAACATGCAGTCACTGTTCAGATATCACCAGCCCGATATGGTGGCACATGCCTGAGATCCTAGCCACTGTGGGTGGGAGCAGGAGGACCGAGGCCAGGTCCAGCCTGGGCGCAGAGGAAGACCCCAGCGCAACCCATCAGGAATGGGACACACACCTTCCCTAGTTCACACCGAGGCTGCGTAAGGCAAGTCTGCATTTGGTCGGCCACACCTCTGTGCTCAGAAGCACCTGTGGCCAGAGACTACCGTATCAGAAAGCAGAACTCTAGAACCTCACTTCTTTTTTTTAATTATTTATTGTTTGATTACTGGGTTTAAAAAAAAAAGAAATCATAGCCAGCTTTTCCTTTGTGAATTTTTAAAATTGAGATAAAATTCACATACCATAAAATCAACCCTTTTAAAGTGTATAACTCAGTGGCACTTAATACATTCATGATGGGCAACCATCACTTCTAATTCCAAAACGTTTCCATCACCTCAAAAGAAACGCTCCAACTGTGGAGCGAGGTCCTCGTCTAGCTCTGTGCATGCAGCGTGCACCATGCAAAGACCACAGTGAGTCTGACAAGCCGTGCCAGTGAGGCCAGGCAGGAGAGGCCACAACAAGACTTCCAAGGAGAAGAAGCGTTCAGAGGTGAGAAGAGGCGGTAGCTAAAGTCTGGGAAGCGAAAGCCGGAGCTTTCAGAAAGGTCCCAGGCTGGCCACCGCAGAAGGTCACCTGAGGACGCCTGGAAAGATGCAAGGCTGCCCCACCGCAGCCACGGGCAAACGACTGCTCAAGCACTTCCAGGAGCAAAGCCCACACCTTGCAAATAGTGATTTTTAAAAAGGAAAGAAAGACTAAGTGGGAGAGAAACAAAACAAGCAAAGGCAGCAAGAATAAAAGAAGAGTCGGGAGAAAGAAAGAAGAGAGAGCAAAACCTTGTGCTGGGACAGGGCAGGAGCACAGCTGCCGCTGCCCTCGCTACTCTGCGTAAAGGGCCTCGGCTGGGTGGTCTGCCCCCTCGCCCTGTCTCCCTCTCTCTGCCCCTCTCAGCTACTGGACCATGGGTAAGGAAAGAATAAACTGCAGGACATCCCAAATGGCCTTCAGTCCTAAAAATAAGGCCAAACTGCATTTACCCAAAAGCAGGGTAAGCAAGAATCAGAGCACGGGTGTAAGCATAGGAACAGGTGTTTCCATCACTGCTTTTCTTTCCAATGGAACAACATAAAGAATCAGAGATCTCTAGGGTTAAAATGAAGGGCATTCAGACAGGCGTGGTGGCACATGTCTGTAATCCCAGCCCTCAGGAGGCTGAGACAGGAGGATCACAAGTTGAAACTCAGGCTGGACAACTCAGTGAGTTAGTGAGACTTGTCTCATAATAAAAAATTTTAGGGCCAGGGGTTTGGCTCAGTGGTTCTGCTGCCTGCCTGGCAAGCGCAAGGACCCCAGTTCAATCCCTGGTGCCAATAAATAAAAATTAAATTTAAAATTTGAAAAAAAGGCCAGGGACGTAGCTCAGCTCCAGGGCTGGCCAAGCTCAGAGACAATCAGCCACCTGGCACCACCAGTGACCTCCTCCCAGCACACCAAGCTGACTTTCAACTCCAAGGCACTCACCCACATCTGGAACCCAACTTGCCCCTCAGAAGGCACCTGAAAGTGGTGAGCTATCTCGTACTGTACACACATGGCCCATTCCATGGTTTAAACGTGGCTCTCTTGGGCTGGGGATTTAATTTAGCTCAGTGGCTTTTGCCTGCCTTGCAAGTGCAAGATCCCGAGTTTGTTCCCCAATACTGAAAAAAAAAAAAAAAACAACTTGGCTTTCTATTGTTAAATATAGTAGAAGAGGGAAGAAAAGGAGATGACGAGGTAAAGCAGAAGATGACGGAAAAGAAAAGAGGCAAAGAGGAAAAAGGAGAAAAATGAAACTGGTATGCCATGCCATAGGTAACTTCCTTTCTCTCTTCATATAGGAACACACTCTCCTTTGAAAGCAAGGACGGCTACAGAGCCAGTCTCTTTTTTGCCCTCTTCCCCAGAGATAGCTACTAGACTGCTAAGTCTCTTCTATGCATTTACATGAATGCACATACACATCTGTTCGCTACTGTAACATTGTCGCTCCCTTCCCCATTCAGGATATGCCTTGCAAACCTTCTCAGTGATGCAGCTCCTCGCTCGCTGCAAGTGCTGCAGAGAACAGCAGTCAGCCAGTTTCTAGGTCCTACCTCCAATGCCGGGGATACTCTACATTTTAACCTTTACCCCAGTACACCTCGACTGCCTGAGATCCTTCCAACTCCCCTTGCTTCGGTAAAGGACAACTCTCTCCTGCCATGCTGTCCTCGGGTGGCTCTACCAATTTATATCACCACTGGCAGCACAGTGCTGCACACGACTCCCCTCCTCTTTGCTGCAGTAGTGGGGATTGAACCCAGGGGTCCATGCCCTCTAGGCAAGCACTCTACCACTGAGTAGAGCCCCAGCCCCACCCTATACCCTTTTTTGTAGTCCCGTACCAGAAATCGAACTCAGGACCTTGTGCTCGCCAGGCAGGTGCAGCACCACTGAGCTACATCCCCAGGCCCCAACCCCCTTTTTAAGAGACAGTCTCACTTTTACCCAGGCTGGTTTCAAACTTATGATCTTCCTGTCTGAGCCTCTAAATAGCTGGAGTTTTAGGTATGTCCCACCATAGCCAGCCACATTAGTCACTTTTAAATGTATTTATATACTATTGACAAAGGCATGAAGTCGTCTATTATAGCTGCAGTAAAATGATGCTGCTCCAACCCTCTTTTAGGTGCACAATTAGAAGCACATTTAGACGCATGGGTGACACACGTCCTTGCTTTCCTGTGCAGCCCACCTAACCATGGCCCGCCGGCTCCACCGTCCTCCTAGAGACACCGGTCACGGGAGGAAAAGCCCAGAGTAAAGGGAGACTCTCCGTAAGGCAGAAAGAGGAAGAAACAACAGAAGAGCAGACGGGTTCCATTTCTACTGAGAAAGGAACGTCCTTCAAATGGTGGGGATCGCCGAAGCGCACAACAGTTCAGCAGAGGGGTGTTTCTACAGCTCCTTGTTGGATTCTCCTCTTGAGAATCAGTTTACTTAATACCCACAGATTTTTTTAATTAAAAGGAAACCACAATTTCAAAATGTGCGAATGTTTCCGTTCAAGGTTCCTCATTCTATGAGCTCCACGGAACGCTTGCTCCAAAGTAATCTCCAGAACACACTGGATCTCACCCTGGCGCCAGGCTGGAGACTTCCCACAGCAGGCTCGGCCGGTCCCAGACGGACGGCCTGACCCGGCAGACCCTGCAGGACCCTGTGTCTCAACGCTGTCTCCGGCCAGTTCTGCACCCCACTGTCCACTCCAGCTCTGGATGACCCGCTGGCTTTGCGCAGGGCGGGGGTTCCCAGGACGTGGCACTTTCAGGTAGAATCGGGAAAGTCTGAAGTAAAACCCTAGGGCAGCTCTGGTCACCCTACTGCACCCTTGCAAAAAACCCGGCCTGCCCACACAGCACACACCGAGCCACCCTCCTGGGCCACTCTGGGCTCCGTGACAGCCACCGGTGCGCTCGGGCGCAGCCCGAAGGGAGAAGACGCCGCTCGCCGC
>NW_022900943.1:1616426-1616757 GCF_012274545.1 Fukomys damarensis
AGCCCCGGCGGGGCACGCTGGGGCCCGAGGCCGGAGTGACGAGTTCCAGTCCTGCCCTGGCAGTTTTACAGTAATTAAATAAGTAAACAACATTTTTAAGAAGGAGCAACTGCAAGGGGAAATCTTAAATAACGGCCTCAACCTCAGAAAGACTCAAACCGGGAGTTCTGTGTCTGGACATGGAAAGAGGAGCGATAGAACGCCCGTGCGAGGCCGCCGCCGCGGGGACCTGCTCCGCACCCCGAGGGCCTCCAGACTGAGGAACCGGGAAGCGGCGGCAGCAGAGCGAGCCCTGCGGAATTAGCCCGACGCGGCGCGACAGCTCCGAGCG
>NW_022900943.1:1617371-1620014 GCF_012274545.1 Fukomys damarensis
GCCTCCCGGACACCTTGGGCTTGCTTGACGGTCCCCGAGTGAAAGCCAGCCGGCTCGGATCCGTGGAGGAAGCCGCTTTTCTCTCCTCCGCCGCAAGTCCTGGCCTCCTCCCTGTGTGCGGTGCGGGAAGGGACGGCGGCGGGTCACTGGCCCGCCCTGCGTGTTACCCTGCAGGCTGAGTGTCCGCCGACCCTCCGAGCCCGACCTGAGCCTCGGCCAAGAGGCTGGAGCTGCTGTTAGGACGAAGATACCCTCAGTTAAACTGTGTCATGCTTTCACCAATTTTTTGTTTTTGAGTTTTTGGTACAGGGAATCGAACTCTGGACCTTGTGCTTGCGAGACAGGCGGCGGAACCACTGCGCTAAATCTCCGGCCCTCAATTCTAATTTTGAAATATTTACGGAATGAGTATCTCAGTCATGCATTTGTTATACACCATTCTTGTGCACATACAAAAAAAATCAGCAAAAGTACATTTATTAAGGGATTCTTATAATTTCTTCACATTCAGAATTATTTTTATGAATACTTTTTCAATTCAGTCTTGGAAGTCTGTTCTTTCACACAGAAGTGTCCTCTGTGTCCTTCCTTACTACTTCTTGAAAATGCCGAGTCTCTTAAGGAGAGTGCCCTGCTGCTTGCTCGTGAGCTACTGCACCTATTCTACAAATTTTGATGCAGGGACTTTCTTGAGCTTACCTGAAGGTGTCAATGGAAAAGGTTTTCTTGTTTTGTTTTTGTTTTTTGCTTGATGACTTTGCTTTTATTTGCGTAACTTTCCCCCGACATTTATTAGTGCATGTTTGCAGTGTCTAATGATTGGCACCTGTGTGTAACACATTTCCACACCCTTCTTTTGGCCTCTCCCTCCACCTCCCTTTTATTTTTCCAGCATCAGATTCATGTATTTATACGCCCTTATAAAATTGATTATCATATATGTATACAGATTGAAAACCAGACTAATAGGCCAAAGAATATACAAAACATGTAAGACAACTGTACTAACTCAAAGTACACGTTTAGATATGTTGTCCACACTGGATGACAATACCTTTTCTCTTTTTTTCCTATTATCTGTCTTATTTCATACTTTATATATATATTAAGTATTTCATATGAGAAACCATGTGATATTTAAGCTTGTCTGATTTCACTTAACATTATGGTCTCAAGGTGTGTCCATTTTCCTACAAATGACTCGTTTATCCTTTTTATTCAGATTAGTATTCCATGGTGTATAAATACATTTTTTGGTACTGGGGATTGAACTCAGGACCTTGCACTTGCAAGGCAGGTGTAGTGCCACTGAGCTAAATCCCCAGCCCCATAAATACATTTTAATCCATTCATCTGGTGATAGACATATAGGCCGTTTCCAAGATTTAGCTGTTATGAATTGTACTGCTATAAACATGGGTGTGCACACATCACAGATGTTTGTCTTTAACTCTTGGGAAAATACTGAGAAGGGGCACGGGGGGGGGGGGCAATGGAATTTAAACTTTTGGTTTTTTTGAGGAATCTCCATACTGATTTCCATAGTGGTTGTATCAGTTTACAGTCCCACCAGCAGTGGAGAAGGGCTCTTTTCTCCCCATAATCTCACCAGCATGTTATTGGTTGACTTCCTGATGGTAGGCAGCCATTCTTTCTGGAGTGAGATGAACTCTCAGTGTTGTTTTCATCTGCATTCCTTGAATGGCTGGCCATGTTGAATATTTTTTCATGTACTTGGCCGTTTGTATTTCTTCATCTGAGAAATGGCGGTTCATTTCAGATGCCCTTTTTTAATTGGGTCTTTAAATTTGCACTTTAACTGATTTTTTTCAGTTCTTTATATATTCTAGATATTAGCCCTTTGAGGAGTAGCTGACAGCATTTTTTTCCCCATCTGTAGGTTGTCTTTTTGTTCTGTTGGTGGTTTCCCTTGCTGTGCAGTCAGTAGAAAGTTTTTAGACAACAGGCAGCATGTGTTTTCCAGGTGGCCTTTTGTAAGCTCATGAAACATGGAGATTACAAAAATGGAATCAACCACTGAAAGTCAGCCGGGTCTTGTGCAAGCAGTGACACCACATGATGATCCCCACCTGGCCAACTGTGGCCATAAAACACTCCCTATTATAAAGTATGTCAGTAGTCTGGAGGTTACTGCGCTAAGCACTGTGAGTTTCAGTGCCAGTAAAATAGGAATTTTACTGAAAGTAATTCATCCTTCTCCCCCAAGTCTCAATAAGGAATGATGCATTTATCCATAGGATATTCTATCCTTAGTAATGATTCTGGTTCAAAACCAGATCCTCCACTGGAAGCAGGGAGATCTTCTCCAGCCGCCTTATTAGTTATTAGGTGGGCTCTTTGGCTGGATCTAGGAACCCAATGAATACAAGAGCTGACTGACAAGAGAGAAGCACAAACAATTATTAATTTCATATGTACACATACATGGTGCTTTTCTCATGAGAGTGAAGTCAGAAGAAATGACCAAGCCATGGTACCTTTTTGCTTATCAAATTAAGGATAGCTTTATGAAGGAATGAAAAACCAGGTATCCTCTGGACTAGGACAGTAAATTTCAGGGTTGTTACCAGGAGATGTATAGGGTGGGAGGGGGTTGTAGAAGCTGGTGCAAGGGGGGGGGGG
>NW_022900943.1:1620171-1634525 GCF_012274545.1 Fukomys damarensis
GGTTCTTTTAAGGCCCAGGTTACCGGTCTCAGGGATCAAGGGTATTTTTCCCAAAAGAAACTTTTCATTTTCGTTGAGCTGTGTGTCCAACCCGGGCCTTGTACACGAGAGGCAGTCACTCCCCTCCTGAGCCACCTCCAGCCTGTCTCCAGAAGAACCTTTCTGGCTCTCCGGATGTGCTGCAAGTCAGGCCAAATGGTCCTTTCTGAAGTTTCGGTTCTTCTGGAGATTTCAGCTCGAAATCATCAATATACCGACCCAGCACGTGCTGCCTGAGCCCCTTCAGCGCCTTTGTTCCTTCCCATTGTATCTGCAGGGCCAGCGCTGAGCCACAAGGCCACTGGTGAGCGGCAGAGAGGACAAAAGCTAGATCCCTCTGGAGACACCAGTTTTAGTCTTCTTGTTGCTAAGTTAAAATTTTTTCAACAACCACAACCTAATGAACATTATAACCTGTCACTGGATAATCTGCTTTTAAATTGTCAATGTATATTAATAGTATGGTGCTAAGCTTAGCAACTACTCTCAAGATTTTGCTGTCCAGTATAAATAGAGCTTGTTCCGGGGCGGTGGTGAGACACAAGGCTAGTTCCTGAAGGCGAGTTTATTTATGTTGCCCTTGGTCTAAATTTGAGTCAGTAATACAGATCTATGAGACAGCAGGTTTTGGAGAACAGCCCCTGCCGGAAACTCAGTATGCCCGTATCTTGCTTTTACAGAGAAGGCGATGACGTGTGTTTGGTCTGTGAAATATCTGATGGAAAACACCCAGGTCCTCTGTTTCCACAAGTAGAAATGATCAAGTCACAAAATCTTCACTAAGTAAGAATTTGTCAGGCACCTGAGTAAATGAAGCAAGCAGGACTTGAAGATGAATTTCCTGTATTTTCCTGTTCGCCAGGGCTTTCACTCTGGTCATCCCTGAGGCCCGCTGTTCAAGCCAGTGATTCTGTCAGCCAGGCCACCTTTGGCAATATCAGCTGGGACTTGAGCACTGCAAACCATCAGTGCCCTCCGTAGATCTACTGAATCACCAGCCAGGGTGGGGTCCTGCAACTGGTATAGCAAGGAATTAGTGATTCTGACTCATACTCACGTTTGAGAGCCAGTGTGTGAAGGGGCACAGTTTCAGGGTGCACTGTACGCTTGCCTTCCCCAGAGTCCCCAGCCACAGCTGCTGCTGCCAATGAGGAAAGGAGGAAGCACAGCTCAGCAGAGACGGTCACCCTTGCCTTGGTCACGTCAGCAGGAAAACAGCAGCTCACACTCGGCCCCAGCCCTTCAGCTAGCGGGGAAACAAGAGGCCAGCAAGGATGTGTTCGGCTCGCATTTGTTTTGAATTTGAAACTCCAGGCTCAAAATCGGGGGAGAGGACTGGGAGCGTGGCTCCGTGGTATGGCGTGAGCTCAGCGTGCGCAAGGCCTTGGGTTCAATCCCCAGTGCCATAAGGAAAAGAGAGAAACTGAGGGTGAGCGCTATAGGCAGCGAGTCCTTGTCAGGGAATCACACCCTCAGTGGCCACTGCGAGAAGGTGCCCACGTCTGCAGGGTCGGGTGCCTCTGGCTTCTTTCCTGACAACCCCTCAGTGGCCATTTCTGCTGTGCCCCTCTCTGAATCTGCACGGGAAGCCACAGTGCTCAGACTCATGTGGGAAGGTGAGTGGCTTCTGCTTGTCAGGCTAAAGCGGTGCTGGGCCTGAGGCTTGTTAGGGTGAGTTTGGTTTGCCCTTTCTCTGTAGGTAAGACACTACCTTAACTGTACGCTAGTTTGCAAAGACAAAAAACAGTTTTTGAGCATCTGTTTTGTGCAATGTTCTGTATTAAATGCTGAAAAATATAAAGACCAATAAAATATTTTTCTTAGCGCATGGAGCTTATTCTAGTCAGGCACAGAAGCAAACCATTAGAATACAACCCAACAGTTGCGAATGCTCACTCTGTGCACAGCACTTCCAGGTGCCAAGGATAAACTGCTGAGCAAAACTGACACTGTCTCTGTCATCAAGGAACACGCAGTGCAGGGGGAGTTAGAAATTAAACAGATGCAGAAATAACTAGAACTGTGCCACAGGCCTTGAGGAACAAGACCACAAGAGCCTTCGCAGTAATGTGGCCTCGTCTGAGGGCATCAAGGAAATCTTTGCAAGAAAGTCGGTTCTTAGCCAGGAAAAGTGGCGTTTCCGGCAGGGGTGAAGGGAACTGGGTTAAGGGGTGCCATGGAGATGCAAGATGGGAGCCGGACAGGCCACACCCTCGCTGTAGACATCCGCACGCACTTCCCAAACCTCCAGCATAGAACTTCACTGTCTTGTCTTCTGTGCCCAATAGATGTTCATGGAATTGACTCGGACCACCCCTTAGCATGGGCTCTGGATGCTCTCCCTGGTTTTGCCACCCTCCTTTCCTCTACTGTCTCCAGATGGGGCTGTCCTTTGATCTAGGCCCTAGAATGAGGAAAACACATGAAGCAGATCAGAACTGCAGCCAACCCACAGCTGACATGCAGCAGAACTACACTGTGTTGTGAACCACAGAGTCTTACCCCGGCACGACTTACGGATGACAAGGCAAGGAGACGAATAAAGCTAGGCCGGGCTGGAGTCCACAGGGCGGCTGGCTGTCTGGGCAGAAGCAGTCTTGATGACTGAAAGGCAAGTTAGGAGACTGGGGGTGTCCCGGGAGTACAGAGCCGTGGATCAGGGCCAGGTGATATACCTGGAAGCCAGGGGAGAGGAAAAGGCGGGCAGGAGCAGACAGCACCCCCGACAGATGCCGGCACCACAGAGACTGCCAGTGGGCAGAGGGGCGCGGAGAGGAGCATGTGGTCGAGGCCAAGAGACAAGGGGTGCACACCCACCCTCGCAGGCTGGCCAAAACTAAAATTAGTAGAAAAAGAGCCTAAATGCAGGAATACCGGATCTGTCACTACCAATTTACAGAGCAAGATCGTGGGGGCCGGGTTCAGTGTTAGAACTGCAGATGCAGGTTCGGATTCAGTAGGCTCGGAGAGGTGTTCCGGACAGCCTTCGGGTCTGTGGACGGCTACCAGGAGAGGCAGAAATGACGCCATGGAGGTGGACGCCATCCGTCAAGTCCCGGTGACCTGTAACAACGCAGTCTATTTTCTCTTGTGGGTGGTAGGATCCGGCTGTGGCCTGACTGGCCTTGGGCTTTGGATCTTTCCATCTCAGTCTCCTGAGTACCTGGATACAGGTGTGCCCTACTATGCCCGGCATTCAGTTTCTTAAACGAAGCAACAGATGGGGAAGAAATGTACAGAAAGAGATCAGAGAGCCATCACCAATGTCAGCGTATACACTTCATTTACATTCTGAGAGTATTAAAACGTGTACATTTTAACACAACTATAGAAAGGTGAGCACAGTATTTTATGAAATTGGGAAATTCTTGCTGATTTCAGGGTAATGTGATGATAGCGTTATAATTATGTTTTTAAAGGCAAGGTTTCAAAACGCTGCATACTGTGTGACTCTGCTTCTGCGGCATTCTGGAAAAGCTAAAACTGTGCAACTCGAACCCAGACCTGCAGTTGCCTGGGGATGAGAGAGGGAAGGCATTCACTGCAATGGGCGTGGAGGAATTTGAGGAGGTGATAGAACTGTTCTGTATGCTGACTGTGGCAGTTATGTGATTGAATGAATTTATAAAACAAGACTATACCTAAAAGGGTGAATTTTTATGCATGTAAATTATACCTCAATAAACTGACCTAACCTGAAAGTAAGCAAATAAAAAAGGAGTTGTGGTTTGGGAGTGTGGCTCAGTGGCACAGTGCTTCCCTGACGTGCTCAAGGCCCTGGGTTAGGTCCCCAACTCTGGAAAAAAAAAAAGTGTGAGGAGTTACTTGGTGATAAACATTCAAACCGGCCCAGATAACACCTAGTAGCTGAGGCACCCAGGGAGGGGCGCCGGGTGGGAATCTGGATGGAGCAACCTTGACTGCTTGGCCTGAGAGCTCTGAGGGGCAATGAGGCCCACTTCTGGGTGGGACCAGGGCCGTGGAGATGCGGCCTGGGGACAGGTCTGGCCTGGCCATCTCTTCTCCGTTGCTCTTTGCTCCCTGGCCACTGTGAAGTTAGCAGCTTTACTCCACCATGGTGCTTCTGGCCCGGGAGCCCTCTGACCTCAATTGGAACCATGAGCCAAGTCACACCTCGCTTCCTTTAAGTTGTCCCAGCTGAAGCATAGAGCATATTTTAAAGTTCCCATGATAGAGGGCTGGGGATTTAGCTCAGTGGTTCCACCGCCTGCCTTGCAAGCACATGGTCCTGAGTTCAGTCCCTGGTACCCAAAAACTTAAAAAATAAATAAAATTCCCATTATAGAATGTTTTAAACAAAAAGCCAAGAGGCAAAGGTGCTATGAAGAAAGAAGGTCATCGAGTTGAGAACAGAAGACATTTGAGCTAATAAGTGAGGATTGAGGTCTTGTCTTTTAGCAGCAGTGACCCTTGGAGAAGCAGTACTGGGCAGCCTGTCATCACCTTTCTTTTTCATTCCAGAGAACACAGCCAACAAGCAGAGGCTCCCGTCTGCAGAGGCCAAGGGCCAGAGGTCTCTGTGCACGGTGCCATTCGTTCCCCTCTGAGAAGGCCCCGGTCTCTTATCAGGTCCGCAGCCTGGCTGGGCCAGTAGCTCCATGGCCACAGACGCTATGGAACCAGGAAGTAGAAAATTCAGGGCCAGGTCAAGGCCACAGCGCATAGTCCAGAAGCCCACAGTGCACGGGGCTGTACAGGCTTGCGCTGGGCCATCACAGGGTGGCAGGCCTGTGTGTCCTGCTTACCGTCTTCAGTCTGCCACTCCTCAGCCTCTCAAAGACCAAGAAACACCTCAGGGGAATGGAGGTGGCATTGAGGAAGGATGGGAGGGAGGAAGGCCAGGCCGAGGTAATGAGTAACAAAGGGGCATTTCAGTCACTTTCCTTATCACTGGGACAAAATACTCCACGCCTGCGGTGTACAGGAGGGAAGGTTTATTTTGGCCCACAGTGTGAAGAGGTTTAGTCCATAGTTGTTTGGCTCTAGGGCAGAGGGGCCTGGTGGAGGAAAACTCGCTCACTCCGTGGCAACCAGGAAGCAGGTGGGGAAGGAGCAGGGAAGGGAGATAAAGTGACCGCCTCTTCCAAGCAGACCCCACCTCCTAAAGCAGTCAGCTATGAGCCCCCACAATCCAGTCACCTCCCAAAAGCCCCAGCCGTGAGTACAAGGGACTCTTAGGGACATCCAGACGGAAACCGTAACAGCACAGTTAACGTTGGGCAGGAGAGAAGGTGCACAGATTGGAACTTGGAAAGAGGCAACAGGGCAGTGCTTCGGTACAGCCGAGTTCTGAGCAAACGTGAGCCCAAAGGAAAGGAGCCTGAACAGAACAGGCTTAAACTTAGAGAGGACCAAAAGGGGTGGGTCATCAGCGAACCTAGACCCTAAAGAAGATGGGAAGAGTCGGAATTGAGATTTCACTACAGAGTCTGCAGTGTGCCCGAGAGAGCAGGGATGTCTGGCCTGGCATCCCGCCTTTCCGACACCTCCTCCTCCCTCTGTGGAGACTGTGCCTCCCCCTTCCCATCTCTAACTGCATTCAGATGGCTGCCGTAGGAACAGCCATGGACACACTGTGACCGGATTCTGTGGGTGGACACAGTGGCCCAGGGGTGGGTCTTGGCCCCAGCCAGCGGATGAGAAAGCTCCGGTGGGACCTTGAAAGGAGATCTGAGCTCCACCAGCTCCGGCCGGGTGCCTAAGGAATGGAGGTGGAAACCCGGGTGCTACGCATGGGAGGTCGGAACCGGCTCACCAAGAGAAAAACGACACAGTCGCGAAGAGAGACGCGTGGACAGGACACAGTCCAGATGGCAAAGAGATCTCTGGCTCTAGCCATGCCCAGGACTTAGCCTCATGCAGAGATGTCCAAGATGCCCTGGACCTTTACAGTAAAGCCACATTTTTCTTAAGCCTGTTAGAATTGGGTTTCTGTGATTTAAAATCAAACATCCTAATGGAACTCTGTGCTGAGAAAGAGAGGAATGTGGAACATATATATGAGCCTCTGGACATGTCTTGAGGAAGACAGATAAAGCAGTTGATACTTTTGACAGAAAGTGGGAGAAAACATGATCTACTGAAAGGAGATTCGAGAGCAGTATGAGGTCAGGGTCTTGAAGACAGCGGAAAAGACTGCAACCACAAAAAGGTTGTCCTTTTGTACTCGATTCTCTAGTCATTCTAAGTGGGCAATGGAACGAAGTTATGATGTTCAAGTGGGAACAGTCACTGCAGGAAAGTTTCAGACTAGCCACCTAGGAGAGACAGAGCTCTGTCCTTTTTCTCTGGTGCTGCAGCCCGGGGGTGATGCTGCTGTCAGGGAACACTGGACTCTCCTCTGACAGGAAGATAGAGGCATTCGTCCTAGAAATACCTGAGACTGTCCAAGCAGCCCTATCACAAGCTTTTAGATTTCCCCCACATGAAAAGGGTGCTAGTGTATTTTAGGACAAGCATTTAGAATGAACTTTTAGCAGGACTTGTATTAACTTTTTTGGAGAATAATTTAGCCATCTCCTTACGTACACAAACTATCTGCAAAAGAACCCAGGGTTTCCAAAGTGCTCGTGTTTCTAGCTGGTCAGATGGGGACTGCTGTCCCTGAGACATAGCTCTGCATGGTGCTGCTGGTCCTGTGTGAGCGCTTACTGGAAGGTTAGTTCAACCAGACTAAATTGCACTCACAATTTCACCTTTGGAAAACCTGCTAGAACCCCAGTGGCCCGCTAGTGATAGAACTGCCACCTGGGCTAGCCCAGAGGCCTTTCCTCTAGGTGGATATAGTCCTCACTCTTCCAAGGGGACCAGACTATTTGCATGATCAGGATGTCTATAATTTATCACTTCAAGTGTTATATTAACAGTCACACAAAACTCAACCTTTAAAATTATCTGGAATTCTAGAATAAATGTGTAGTGAAATTCTCTGGAAATTTATCCAGATCACTGCATATATTGATAGCTGTTCCTTTTTATTGCCGAATAATATTCCACAGTACGGTTGTGCCACAGCTTCTTTAACTCTTTGCCCATTGTTGGGCATCTGGAGTTTTTACTCAGAGTTTGTCTGTTCCAAATAAACGTGACATCAACAGTCATGAACAGGTTTTTCTATAAATGTAAGTCATCATTTCTCAGGGAAAAACTTTGTGACCATTAGCCTGAATATGTCAGCTTCTTTGGATGAAGGACACACCTGGCACCTCAGCACAGCGTGCTCCTGGGTGTGTCCAGGTGGGCCACAGAGGCGTGACCTGCACGCGGTTCCCCTCCCGGTCTCCCAGCGCTGCTCCCCACCGCCATGAGATAAGCAGTTCCGCTCACCACACTGTCCACTCTGATGCTTCTGTCGGGGAACTGGCTGACCATGGTCTGAATCTCCTTGAACTGTGAATCAAATTACACCTTTCCTCCCTCAGACTTCAAGTGTCGGGTATTGCAATAAATGAATGAATCAGTTTGTGTACGTTCTCACCCACTTCGGGTGTTGTCACTTTTTAAAGTTTGCTCATTCTGACAGTTCCATAGTCATATCTCATTTGGTTTTTGTTGTTGTTTGTTTGTTTGGTACTGGGGATCGAACTTGGGACCTTGCACTTGTCATTTGGTGTTAATATTTATTTAATATTTATGAATACGTACTTCTTTGCCTTCTGCATATATCCTTCGGAGAAATCCCTCTTCGCAACGTTTTGCTCATATTCCATTTGAATCTCTTGATTTTGCCTTCATTTGTTCCTTCGTGCTTCTCCTTTCTCTTCTGGTCTTTCTTTCCTTTTTCTTTCTCTGTCATTATGTTTTTACTCCTGGGCTGAGACGACAAACGCGCGCACACACCCAGCTGCTCCTCCTTTCGTGTGGCAATGAATATCTGACCTGTATCATCTTCTTTCTCCCTAAGGGACTTCTTTTAACGTTCCTTGTGAGGGGGGCGCCCTGATGACCAATGCTCCCAGTTCTTGGCTGCCCCAGGAGTGCTCGGTGCTTCTTCACTTCCGAAGGACAACTTTGTCAAATACAGAATTCTAAGTTGGTCAGTTTTGTTTCCACAGCTTAAGAATGTTTGTAGTCTGCTTCTTGGTAGGCGTGGCGGCGTACACTTGTTATCCCAGCAATGGAAAGGTTGAGGCAGGCGGACCATGAGCTCGAGAGCAGCCTGAGTGACACAGAAAGAACCTGTCTCAAAAAAAAAAAAAAGATCTTCTTTTGCCATTTGTTACTTGGTTTTGTGGTAGTAGTGATTAAAACGAAGGCCTATGCACTGAACTACATCCCCAGCTCTTTTTTTATTTTTAGGTCTGAGACAGGGTCTTGTTAATCACTAAGTTGCCTAGGTTGGCCTCAAACTTGTAATCCTCCAGCCTCAGCCTCTTGAGTAGCTGGGATTTTGGGTGTGCACCACCACACCAGGCTGCAGATTCTAGGCTTTGTTGGATATATGTTTTGCAAATGTTTTTTCCACTCTATAGTTTGTATTTTCTATAGCTTGGCTTTGCATTTCTTAACAGATCTTTTAAAAATCAAAGTTGTTCATTGTGATGAGGTCCAACATATCAATTTTTCCTTTTGTGACTCACGTTTTTGGTGTCAAAATTAAGAATTCCTTGTGATTTTCTCCCATGCTTTTTCTAAAAGTTTTATTTTACATTTCACACTTGCATTTGTGATATGTGATTTCACTTTTGTATAATGTGAAGCTTATGGTGAGGTTCATGCTTTGCATATGGATGTCCAGTTGCTGCTCATCATCCTGAAAGATGATCTTCCATTACTGAATTGCTTTTGCATCTTTGTGAAACATCAGGTGGACATATTTGTGTGGCCAATTTTCGGGTTCTCTGTTTTTATCCATTGGCCTATGTATCTGTTCCTCTACCAGTGCTGTACAACCTTGATTACTGCTGGCCAGTCCTTCATATGTTTGTTTATTTATGTATTTATTTTTTGAGGCAGGGTTTCCCTTTGTAGTTCAGTCTGCCCTGGAACTCACAGCAATCCTTTTGCTTCAGCCTCCAAGTACGAAGATTACTTTGAGGGGTGGTGCTGGGGATTAAACCTAGGGCCTTATGCATGGCAAGCAAGTGCTCTACCACTGAGCTACACTTCTAGTGTGTGTGTGAGATGCCTGATAAGAGCTTTATGAGGATGGTATTGTCTTCATTTTGCAGATGGGGAAACTGAGGCATGGGCGCAGGAGTTGTCCACAGTTAGGATAAGTCCATTAAGAAATGGAAATACATGGGCATAAGGTTGATCTGATGTAGCGACTTGATCTTTTAAAAGGTTATTGCACTTTTCCAGTCATCTTCTCTTCCTGAACATTACTAAATCTTTAATAAATACAGGCCAGTTCTTATTTTCCCACAATTCTGCAAAAACATCTGCTAGATTCTGACCCCAGTAGAGAAATCCATTGTATTCTTTGTTGTGGTTTGGTCTAGATGTCCCCCAATGCCTCACATGGTCACGGGCTGGATGTAGAGTGTGTGAGGCTGGAACCGACTCATGGTGCAGTGCTGGGCTCAAGGGCACTGCAATTAAGGCTGTGGGTGCTGCCGCTCTAACTATTCTGAATAAGATAAAACGGGTGAAAATATGTTACAGAACTCTCTTGTTACCTTTGCTACCTTGTGTACGCTGGGTTGTGTCTCCTCTGTGATGCCTGTTTGCCGTCCTTGACTTGGAGCCAGCCGATTATGGACTGAGCCTCTATGGTTATGAACTGCAGCCAAATGTGGTGTATTAACCAATGGCCAACTTGTAATGCCCAGCCGAACGGAATCAGTGTGGCCTGGGCGTGCAGGATCCACCTGGGGATTGTTACCAATAGCCATAAAAAGAACTGGAGGGGGAAGTGGGGGCTGTTGATTTTCTAGGAGAAGCTTGCTGCAGATGGTTTTCCTGATTTAAACCAGGAACCAGGAACCAGGCTGTTCTCATCGGCAGAGGAGCTGGGGGCCTTACCGTACCTGGGAATGGCTGCTGTTCTCCTCAAGGGAGCTCTGCTCTTCACCGTGAGCATCACTTCCTGGCTCCAGTGTGGACCCCTCAGCCTGGTGGCACACAGCCTTCCTCTCACAGGTGTAGGTTTCCTGGCTTCCGGGGGCCAGTCCTCAACGTGGACTTGTGTGAGACATCGCCGTGGGCTGTAGATGCTGGCTGACTCCGGAGGACACTGCCTTGGGCTCTAAGTCCCTAGCTGAACTCTTGTGGGGCATTGCTGGGATCCAGGCCCTCAGCTGGATCCTTCGGGACTCTAGTGTATGGTTAATCTCTCGCACTCCTCTGCATTTGACTTTTTGGGTGACTATTATAAAATAACCCTATAAACTATGTGTCCTATATTTAATGTACTCCCTTGCCAAAACCCTGACTAGAACACCAAGTAAACCTCTTCCCCTTTAACTTTTGGTGCCCTGTATTTTGTCTCAGCAACAAGAAAACGGTAACTAACACATTCTTGCTCCTGGCTACAGTTACAAGATAATGCCAAGTAGTTTTCCTAGCTTCATTCTTTTAAACTTCCCTTCCCAAACATAGTGTGACGTGTTTCAAAATTAGTTTCTTCCTTACAACTAGAAATTGCCCTTGAAATTTAGTTTTGTTCTAAAATGATCTTAAAATTTTCTTTTTCTTCCTGTTTTCTCAAATTGGACCAGAAAGGAGACAGCTTTTTTTTTTTAATGGAAGAACAAAATGTGATTTATTCATACATGGAAATATTACACAACACGAATCAATGAAGTGCTGGCACAATACTACAAAATAGATAAACCTTGAAAATATACAAAGTGAAAGGAGTCGGTCACAAAAGAACGTATACATATGTTCCTACATGTATAAAACTTTCACAGTCATCTGTAAGCACTGGAAGTAGATTAAAGACTGCTGGCAAAGGGAGAATGGGAAGCGGCTGAACGCTAGCAGGCGGTTCATTTTAGGAGAAGAAAACATGCTGGAAGTCATGCTGGATAGTCGTGTGACTGGAGACAGCTTATTGGAACACCCGGACTCACTTCCTGCACAGTTGCTGCTCTTCCTCTGAAGAATAAGCACCTGAGCTAAAGACAAACATCTACGTTACTGATTGCCTTCGGGAGCAGTGTTAAGTAACGCATGGCTACAGAGACGGCTCCGTTAGGTTACCAGTGAATCGGGAACAGTGTTCTTTCGTCTTGTCGCGAGCGCCAGCCTCCCAAGCGGGGGAAGATGCTGCCGTCTCGTCGCGCGCACTCTTAGGGCGGCCGCAAGCTCGCATCAGCCCTCGGACCGCCGACCCACAGCTGCCCCCCAGGCCCGGCGGCCTTCGTGTGTCTGGAGCAGGCTCGTCCTTGCTGCGCGCCTCGCTGAGGGGCCTCCCCTCCGGCGGGAGCTCCGCTGTGGTGCGGTGTCGCTCTGCCCCCCACTCCTCATCCCACTGCCTGCCAGTTTTAATCCATTTCACTTCTTAAACCTTTATTTGATGACTTTTTTACTCTGAAAACTTCAGAACCAAAGAAAAGTGGAAGAAATACAACGAACATTTAGGAAAACCTGTAGTTTGCTGACACTTTCTCTATGTAAGGTCAACCTTCCCCATCCCAGATTTGGAAAAAAGGTTGCATGTGTATTGAAGGTAGATTGTGTGTGTGTGTACACGCACGCGAATTGGGGACTGAACCCAACACCTTGCAAGTGCTCTCCCCTGAGTACATCACCAGCCCACCTTTGTTTAAGACACACTCTCACTATACTGTCCAAATTGACCTCAACTGTATGAGGTCCTCAGCTTTTCAAAGTATCTGGGATTATAGCCATGTGCCACTACTATTCCTGGCTGACATTTTTGGGGTCATTATTCCCTATAGTATAACAATATAAAAACTATTCACATAGCATTTGCATTTTATTAGGTATTATAAGTAATTACAGATGCCTTAGGGTATACAGGAAGTTATATATAGGTTGCATTAACTACTAGGCCATTTCATTAAAGGAAGTTTTGCATCCACCGATTTGGAATCTACAGGGCTCTTGGAACTAATCCCTCACAGATCCTGAGGGAAAATTTTACTTACTTTTTTTAACCTAAACTGTTTGAAAATAGAATGCAAACACTATCATATTTCACCTTTGAACATTATATCATTCATCTCCCAATAATAAAGATATTTTGCCACAAAAACCTCAATATCATTATCACATCTTGTTTTATTGACTTTCTCATTGCTGGGACAAAATACCTGACTCAAATGTTAAAGGAGGAGAAGTTTATTCTGACTCACAGTTTGCAGAGGTTTCAGTCCATAATCAGCTGGCTCCAAGGCAGGACAGCATGACAGAGGGGCACTGCAGAGGAGAAACAGTCCTTGGCATGGCAGGCAGGAAGCTGCACCATCAAGGGAGGAGGAGGGAGACAGACCTCCCAGGCCACACCCACAGTGACCCGCCTCTTCCCACCATGCCTCACCTCCCAACATCAACCCAGCTGTAAACCCATCAGTGGACTGATCCGGTGTGACACACCCGTGACTCAGTCACTCCCCAAAACCGTACCTATGACTACACAAGGCTTTGGGTGGACATCCAGATAGAAGCCATAACACACCTAAAAACTAACATTACTTTGGTAATACAATCTTTTTTTTGGTACCAAAAATTGAACTCAGGACTTTTCGGTTGCCAGGCAGGTACAGTGCCACTGAGCTACATCTCTGGCCCTGGTAACATCATCTTATGAAAGTCCCAGTTTAATTTTTAGCAATTCTCCCTAAAATGCCTTTTTACATTTTCCTTCTTCATTCTTAACACTATCTAGGATCTAATCAAAGTTCATGCCTTGCACTGATTAAATCCCCTTAGATGCTTTCAATTTAGAACAATTGGAAATAGGGAAAAAGTAAGAATAAAGATATATCACGTAGCGGTACAAATTCCCAATGATGAATGTCATTGTACTGTATACCTGAAGTGTCCTAATAAATTTAATGAAAAAATAATAATTTAGGACAACTGCCACCATCTTTTTTTCATTATATTTTATGACACCGGTTTTTAGGATTTTAAGTCAGTTGTCTTGTAGAAGAATCCACATTTTGGATTTGTCTGATGGCTTTTCTCATAATATCAGAGTACCTTTATCTCTGATATTTTTACAGATGTTAAGTCTTTGTGATATTTTTTTCTTTCTGGCATAAATATTTACTTTGTTCTTCATTTGTCCAAGATTTGGAGCCAAGTACGGTGTCTCAAAAACTTTTCCCCAACCCCACACTCAGTGGGACCTGGTATTTCGAAACCAAGATATAGGTGCTGGGTGTGCTCATTATTATAAGGCCAGCCTAAATTACACAGGAGACCCTGCCTTAACAACTAACAATATCAGAATTAAAAGTAGAACTACCATATGATCCAGGAATCACACTTCTCGGTATATTTCCAGAAGAATTGGAAGCAGGGTCTCAGATATTTTCACACTTATGTTCATAAAGTTACTGATTATATTCACAATAGCCAAGAGGTGGCAGCAAATTTCCATCCAAATGAATTGATAAAATGTGGCTGTGTAAAACATATTATTCAGCCTTCAAAAAGGGAGACGGAAGTGGTGACACATGCCTGTAATCTCAGCCTCCTTTGAGCATGAGGCAGGAGGATCACAAGTTCAAGGCCAGCCTGGGCAACTTTGCGACTTAGGAGACCCTGTCTCAAAATAAAATCTGGACTGGGGATGTAGCCCAGTGTGAAGTCCCTGGGTTCAACTCCCAGGACACCAAAAACAAACAGTGAAAC
Source organism: Fukomys damarensis (assembly GCF_012274545.1). Taxonomy (NCBI): domain Eukaryota; kingdom Metazoa; phylum Chordata; class Mammalia; order Rodentia; family Bathyergidae; genus Fukomys; species Fukomys damarensis. The sequence continues at coordinate 1,634,005 of NW_022900943.1, forward strand.
AAACAAAACAAAAAACTGGAGTAAAAAAAGGGAGGAGGGCGGTAACAGCTTGTCCAAAAAAGATTAATAAATGGCACAGAGATATAAAAAAATTGAGCATTTTTAGTCATTGTAGAAATGCAAATCAAAACAATGAAATACCATATCATACTCCAGTAAGACTGCTATGATAATTTTTAAAAGCAAACCAACATAAAATATGGTGTTGGGTAGGATGTGGAGAAACTGGAGCCTTTATATGTTGTTGGTAGTAATGTAAAATGGTTCAGGTGCTGTGGAATAGTCTTACAGTTCCTCTAGAAGTTAAGTACAGAATTACTATGTGATCCAGAAATTCACTTCTAAGTATGTATGAAAAATTACTGGCTGGGCGTGGTGGTGCACGCCTGTAATCCCAGCACCCGGGAGGCTGAGGCAGGAGGATCTGGCGAGTTTGAGACCAGCCTGGGCTACATAGGGATTCCAGGTCAGTCTCAACTACATAGTGAGACCCTGTCTCAAAAAACCAAAAAAAAAAAAAA
>NW_022900943.1:1634697-1637120 GCF_012274545.1 Fukomys damarensis
AAGAAAAACAAAAACAAAAAAAAAAAAAAACTGAAAATACGTACTCAAACATAGCAGCAATATTTACAACAGACAATAGGTGGAAATAGTCCAGTGTCCAAAAACTGATTGATAAATGGGAGCCTATATGTGTAGGGGATATTAGCTAGTCATAGAAGGCATGCAGTATTGATATGTGCTACAAGACACCAGAAGGCGGACACAAAAAGCTGCATTGTATGGTTCTACTTACAGGAAATACACAGAACAGGTGAACCCACAGGGCACAGCACAGACTGCTGGTTGGCAGAGGCTAGTGGAATAAGGAATGGAGAGCGGCTGCTTGATGAGCTACCAGGTTTCCTTCTTAGGGTGATAAAAATGCTTCAGAACTAGAGAGAGGTCGGGGCTGCTCAGCCCTGTGAATGCAGTGAATGCCCCTGAACTGTTCATTTAAAATGGTTTTGTCATGTTAATTTTACCGCAACAATAAGAACTACAAACAAGTTATTAGAAGCGTTTCACCAACATTTTATTGATGTCAATGATTACACTGGATGCAACAGCTTTAAACTCTGAGTGTGAAGCAGGCCTAAAGATGGTGCTAATGAAGCAGAAGATGCTATAGAATATTCTTGGAAGTTAGAGATTACTTATTTGGAATACATACTTTCCAGTACTAGGGATTGAACCCAAAACCCTACACTTGGTAGGCAAGTACTTTGCCACTGAACTACATCCCCAGTTCTTGCTTCAAAACTTTGAGACAGGGTTATACGAAGTTCCAGAGGCTGGCTGTGAATGTGCGACTTTCCTGCAGTGTGCTCGTGGTGTTGGGATTACAGGCAACGACAACGTATTGTTGTTTTTTGTTTTTTTTAAGGTATAGAGTAAATATGTAATAAGCAATAAATGTTACTTCTCTAAAGGTACTGATTAAAGATATGGCCTGATTAAAATCCCCAGGTTTACCAGCCTGCTTTTCCAGGAAGGTTCTGGACCAATCGAAGGTACTGGTATTTCCCCACACATCTTTCTGTAGAAGACTTGTATCATTGCTGTTTCACTATTTACTTTACTTGTTCGCCCTCTGGGGGCCGGTACTTTAACAACCTAATACACACTAGAGCTGGAATTAGAGGCATTTAGCAATATTTACTGAGCATTTTCTATGTGCTGTGCACCTAGCTGCATCCTGAGTACAGAAGGAAGACACAAGCCCTGATAAAACCAGCACCGAGGACCTACACGTCACTCTTGTATCGTGATTATGTACCGCAAAGGAAAACTGCTGGCGCCAAGGTAGTGCGGTTAGAAGTCTTCTCACAAGAGGCCACATTTAATTCGAAAGGCAACAGGTGACTCTGAGTCTGGAAAGACTGTGTGAGGCTATGGTAGAGTCTGAGCGTTATTTAACCGTCGAACCATTTCCAGGGAAGTGATGTCATTTTGCGTTTTGAAAAGATCATAGAGGCTGGGCGTGTAGACCAGTGGTAGTGTGAGCTGATCCGCTAGCATGGACATCCTGGGTTCAATTCCCAGCACCCTCTCCACAAGGAGGGAGCAGAGAAGGGAAAAAAATATATACGGAGGTGGGGGGAGAAGAGCGCAGCGTTAAGAAACTAGGGGGACATTTGTAGGCATATGAACGTTAAGACAGAAAACAGTGCAAAGCCAAGCGGATGATCCCTTTTTTGTTTTTGTTTCGTTTTTTGAGAAAGGGTCCAGGCTCGCCTCGAACTAGCCGCGATCCTCCTGCCTCAGCGTCCCGGAACTACAGGTGTGCACCACCACTCCTAGCGACCCGGTTTTTAAAAAGAAAAAACAAGCTTCGCTTTGGGGAGTTCTCGCGGGGAATCCCAGGGGCCAGGGAAGGGCTGGAAATCTTCCCGCAGAGCTCCACCGAGGCACAGCCGAGAAGTCAAGCCGCGGATGTGCCTTCCTGCTTCCAGAACGTCAGGGACCGCGCAGGGGCTCCGCTGCGTCCCGAAACGCGAGCAGCTGGACGCAGCCCGCGACGAAAGCGTATCTCGAGGCCGAGGGCGACACGGCTGACAGGCGATCTTCTACCCGTCCACCCGGCCACCCGCCCGGAAGTGCCCCGTACTCACTTCCGCTTCCCCAAGATTCTGTGCTGTCGCGAGAACTGCGAGCGCTATGTGGCCGGGGCCGAGCGGAAGTTGGGCCTCTTTTTCGTGGCGCCTAGAGGGCGGTCGGTATCCTGGAGATGAAGGTAGGAAGAGGTGGTAGCTGCTGGACTAGGCTTGGCGAGTTTGGGTCGGGCCCCAGAACGCAGGGGTGCCACAGTTGCGGCGCTCCGAGATACTGGCTTTAGGTGGGGCAGGGCCCGATGCAGAATCAGGCTCGCTGTGCGGGATCCGCAGGGCCCCGGGAGCGCGGATGGCGGACGATTGCGCCCGGAGTCGCGCCCGAGTCGGCTCGCC
>NW_022900943.1:1637296-1676608 GCF_012274545.1 Fukomys damarensis
GCCCGCGGCTCTCCCCGCACGTCCCAGCTCGGGCTTTAGCTCCGAGGCGGTGCTGGGGTGCGCGGCGTGTGCCCGCGTCTTAGACCTGAGGTGGCGTGGACGGGCGAGGGGTGTCCGCAGTGGACGTGTTGGGATGCATCTGGAGGACCCGCTCCGGAACCACTGAAGCCTCCCTTCAGCTGCCCGAAATGAGCTCTGGCCCCCCTCGGGAGGTTTTATCCTCAGCTTTGACCCTTCCCCTTACTCCTCAGCTGAACATCTCCTTCCCAGCCACCGGCTGCCAGAAACTCATCGAGGTGGACGATGAGCGCAAACTCCGCACTTTCTACGAGAAGCGGATGGCCACAGAAGTTGCTGCCGACGCTCTGGGCGAAGAGTGGAAGGTGAACGCTGGCTCCCGAATTACTGTGCCTACCTTAGGGAGAAGTCCTTAGCGTTGTTCGTAAATGGACTCGACCGACCGGCTTCGACCGTGCGTGCCTCACTTGGGAATGTTTCCGCGTAGCTCCCGCTGTGCACATTTATTTCCTTTGTGACGATCGCAGGCTCGTCAGATAGCTGCTGGATTGTTTCCACGGGATTTGAAATGCCAAAAAGGAATTGTTTTTTACTTAATGTTCATTAATTGACTTCTTAGATGTTTGTCAGTGTTATCAGCAGTAAAACAAATGTAACGTGAGAGGAATTTGGAAATGTGCAGTTGACAAACTCAACGTGCTCTGTCTTAGAATGAGTCCTATGTTTAGTAGATTTGGGGATAGGAATAGTAAATGTGTCATTGAATACCCCTGCAGGGTTACGTGGTCCGAATCAGTGGTGGGAACGACAAACAAGGTTTCCCCATGAAGCAGGGGGTCTTGACGCACGGCCGAGTGCGCCTGCTGCTGAGTAAGGGGCATTCCTGTTACCGGCCCAGGAGAACCGGCGAGAGGAAGCGCAAATCCGTTCGGGGCTGCATTGTGGATGCCAATCTGAGCGTTCTGAATTTGGTTATCGTAAAAAAAGGTGAGGTTTGAATGCTTAGAAGCTCGGTGTTTTGTTGGAAGTTGACCCACATGATTGTGTTGGTGGTGTCTGCACACCGACCAATGGACTGGTATCTTTACGAGTATAGTTAAATGAGCAGTTCAACTTTATAAGGGAAGTTCCTGAATTAAAATATCGTTTACATTCATCTCTTAGGGGAGAAGGATATTCCTGGATTGACTGATACTACTGTGCCTCGCCGCCTGGGGCCCAAAAGAGCAAGCAGAATTCGCAAACTTTTCAATCTCTCCAAAGAAGATGATGTCCGCCAGTACGTCGTCAGAAAGCCGTTAAACAAGGAAGGTGAGAGGGACCGTGCAGTTTGTGGCTTCATTTTAATAATACTCTGTGCACACTACAGTCATTTCCTTTTGGGAAAGATGGAAAATTGTGAAACTGAAAGTGCTTTCACCTTAAAGTATTTTAAATAAAAGGGAGTGTGAGGTCCGTAGCAGATGCATCAATAGTGAAATGTGTAATGTTTACATTAAGTAGGATGCATAGGGAGGTTTGGTTTGCTTTACAGGATTGTTACTGGTTTACACCTGGGGGAGACAGGTGAGGTGGTGTCACCTGATGCATCGTTTGTTAATGGAACCAAATTACTTACAAACAGTTCATGGACTGAGGCATCACAGTATTTAGTGTATGTTGTGTCTGCACTGGCCTCATTCCGTTGTCCGTTGTCATGTGGCAAGTGCTGAAGACGGTGTAGGTAGGTAGGTAGGTTCCTACCTTTAGGAAGCTTACCCTGCAGCAAATGTAGCTGGCAGGTGCGTGGCAGCACCCAAAAGCCTGCAAACCACTGTCAGTGTTATTTATAGATGGGTAATCTAGTGGCAGGTGTTTTTGCAATGTGTCTCTTTGTAGTAGGTATAATTTTAGTTTATCAGAACCTGGGCAACTGAGCATTTACTCTTGCAATCTAAAGTATGACCAGTGACCTTGAACTACCTATCTGAAAAGTTTCTGCTCCAGAGTGCACTTAGAGCCCTTAGCAGGTTGGAGTACAGATCAGAAAGACTAAAGGAAGATTTAGCCACACATTTGGTTGTTTCCCTGAATTGATGAGCCCTGTCACAGGAAACATTCAGGCCTATAGGGGAACCTCACAGGTGTCCAGTGTATGCTTTACATAGTTGACTTGACTGTAATAAAATGTCTAAAAATAATGCCATTTTAGTACTGACACGATAAACATATTAAAAGTATAATAAATAAAGTAGTTTTCAGACAGAGTACAGTTTCCCTATACTTTAATGGTATTTAGCCTCAGATTTTTGTTGTGATGGGGCACTAATAAGTTTTCAGAGGTACTACTAACTTAAACGTGTCCTAACAAGGCTTTGTGCTTGTATGTGTGGGGACTCCAGCCAGGGTCACATGCATGCTGTGCAACACTCTGTCCTTGAGCTGTTTTGAGGAATGACTTGAGTCACCTGAATTTTTAGGTAAGAAACCCAGGACCAAAGCCCCTAAGATTCAGCGTCTTGTTACTCCACGTGTCCTTCAACACAAACGCCGCCGTATCGCTCTGAAGAAGCAGCGTACCAAGAAAAACAAGGAAGAGGCTGCAGAATATGCTAAACTTTTGGCCAAGAGAATGAAGGTAAGTCCAAGGTTGGGGAGGGGTGAAGCAGGAATGACTCTCTATTTGCACTTTTCACCTGGACAAAATCTGAGTTGTGTTTTGTGTTTCAGGAAGCCAAAGAAAAACGCCAGGAACAAATCGCCAAGAGGCGCAGGCTGTCCTCTCTGAGAGCTTCTACTTCCAAGTCTGAGTCCAGTCAAAAATAAGGATGTTTAAATAACAAATAAATTAATCTGACCTCAGTTCTCCTTTGGCTTTTCATTGGCGATGTAACTAGAGAATAGAAGCACACATGCGTTGTAGGAAATGAAAGTAGGTATATAGTAACCCAGTACCTGAATGGATCAGAGCTGACACTGCTTTGGTGGAAGGAGCGGCCACAACAGAAGTCTGCTTTGGGAGATGAATGGCTCAGGAAAGAATCGTTAGGCCTTTTGCAGTGAGCTATGTTCCCAACGTTTGAGACAGGGTCTTGCTAAGTTGCTGGGACTGGACTCAAATTTGTGATCCTCCAGCCTCTCAGTGTTGAGATTACAGGTATGCACCACTAAGTCCACATTCAAAAGCGGATGTTTAGCATAAAACTGCTTCAGAAAGGCATGCAGTAATTTAGAAAAAATAAAAGACTACCACTGTTAATCTTGCAGGGTTATATTAAGTTCATGTTTACGCTCAATACAGAAAAACTCCCTCATAAAAATGCATGTCGGTTTCTGAAGAGTTTGTTAAACTAGTGTTATTGGAGAACCATTTTTATAGCAATTCACAAAAGCTTTCAAGCCAATGCAAATATATTAATAGCACTTTAGCTATGGTTATTTGCTTTGACTTTATCGTATTTTGAAGAAAGGAGTTGCCCATCCACATAAAAATTATATGTAACCAAGTGGTCAGGTACTTGCCTCAAGCACTGGGCCCTGTATTCTATCCCCTGCAGTATGCCCAAGACTTGAGTCAGTGAAAGATGATTTTGTTTTCCCCCTAAGGTACCAGTTTGTAGAGTGACCTGTTAGTTAGGTCTTTAGTTAGATCTTGAATAGGGTCAAAATGTGTACCTTTCATGATAGTTGGCCATGGAGCCAGATATGGATAAGACCGTTACAAGCACCCTTTCTGTTGGGTGGCACTAAGTAGCATCCACACTACATTTATCACCTCAGTGATTGGAAAGAAGACCAGAACTGCTTCAGAAAAATGACAAGAATAAATGTGTTAAAAACTAGGGGTATTTGAGGGGGATTAATGCCATTGTGTCACTGCAGTTTTGAAAAAATTTAAACACCATATATTTTGATCACCTTGCATATTTTACCAGATAAGTAAAATTATTTAAATCTTACCTTGGGGAGCCTAAAACTGCTTCACAACCTGAATAGGAATTACCTGGAGGAAGGGCTGAAGATTTGAGTAGATCAGTACTGGATTTTAATGTAAGCTCCCAAGCAGGCAAATAACTATAGACTACTGCTGATTGTTTTTTTGGTACCGGGGATTGAACTTGAGACGTTGTGCTTGCGAGAGGCATCAGCACCACTGAGCTAAGCCCCTGGCCCTGGAACAAGCATTTCTTGAAGCTACCCAAAGACAAAAAGACAAGTCTCAACAGGGTTATTGCCACAAGAATGGTATGTGTGGCTGAGTATTTAACCAGTACCTCAGTAGCTGGGCACAAAACATGAAAAATATATAACTTACTGATTTCAATGAATATAGCCATGAAAAAGCAGATCTAAACTTTTAATCTTTGATCCTGAATTGGGAATTTCTGATTAGGATGTATGGAGTTACTTTTATGCTGCAAAAATACTCAACACGACCAGAATGTACAGCAGCCTATTTACAGTGGACCTTCCAAGTTATAACAGGCCTGACATTCAATTTGTTTTCACTTTTGAACAAAGTCTTGAATTGCAACCTGAATGCTAGGACACTTGGTGCTTCCAAATGGTCTCACAGATTTAACCCTTAGAGTTGGAAGGAACAAGACAACGTCCTTTTCTGTGTGCAGTTGAGAAATCCTAGACCGGTGTCTAAGGATGCTGAGACCTGCCTGGGAAGACAGTGTGGCTTGAAATGACACAGAAGAGGGACTTTGAAGGCACCTGACCAACTTTTTAAAAGCAGCCCTCAGGAACAGTTTGTAAGTCAAGGGTTCACTACCTTAAGTTCATTAGGTAAGTCATTATTAACTAGTTGGCTGTAATCAACCTACAAAATGCAACTAGAGGACAGTATCAAAGCCTAAATTAAGATTTTGCTAAACAATCTGAAGTAATTTGAAACATCTGTGGGGTAGACCCAGTACTAAGCCAAGGTCTTGTACGTGCTTGTTAGGGGGCTACATCCTTGGCCTGAAAGACTGCTTTTCAAAGTTAAATCAGGATTAAGGTGTCTTAGAGTGTTATGTCATTCTAGAGATCTTTTAAGGTTTTGCATATACTACACACGTGCTAGTTTTTTCCTGTAATTTTTTTTACTGTATAGGCAAATAAAAGTAGATACAGTACAAATCATGCTAAGGTTTCCAAGATTATAAATGCTAAGTCATTTAAAATGTAAGATTGTCAGAAAAGTTGACAGATACTGAATTCTTCAGCTCACTCTCACTCAGCAAAATATAATTCTTTTTTCCTACCTTTGATAAATGTAAACACTCACTACCTTAAAGTCGATACAGCTTTTATTATTTATTTTTTGGTTTTTGTTTTGTTTTGTTTTTTTGAGACAGGGTCTCACTATGTAGTTGAGACTGACCTGGAACTCATACTTTATAGGACAAGCTGGTCTTGAACTCACTGTGATTCTCCTGTCTCAGCCTCCCGAGTGCAAGCATGTGCCACCATGCCCGGCTGCTTTTAAATTTTAAATGTATAAAGAAATCTCCATCACAGATGTTTGTAAACAGGAAGTATTTTGGCGAATAACAATTTTGTTCCACTTATGAAAACAAAAAAATGGCAAAGCAATACTGGATTCTAATAATCACACAAGTTCAAATTAATACTACAGATTGCAAGAGACTTAAAATTTAACAGACAAGCACAGGAAAATCTAAGATTTAGTCTTCATTTTATTCAACCTCAATTTTTTTATATGCAAGGTATTCCAAAATTTGTTGGGTCACTGTTAAAATGTAAATTGCAAAAATATGTACTCTTTATATAGTGCAAAAGGTCTACTTTGACGATAAGACTGTATATAATTTCTAAGAAGTCTTTTCACATAGCATTCTGACAATAAATTCAGCCTGCACCACACAGGTCAGATGAACCCTTTAAATGCTGATAGATCCATAAAATAATTTTTAAAAGGTTGTACATGTGTATATGAAAGTCATTCTTTTGTGATTTAGTCATCTGCAGAATTATTATAAATGCACATATTCAGCAATCGGCATTTTAAACCATGCAGAGAGTTAAGGCAAACTTACTGTCCCGTGGATACTTTTAACAAAAGGCGTGATAAAAGTCAAAGTGAGGCATGTGAGGCCATGGTATTCATAACCCCACAGGCAGTGAGCTCCGTAAGCTTCAAAATTTTAAGACTTCATTGATTCAACCTAAAAAATAGTATTTACAAATACACATTTTTACTCATGAACATACAAATTAAATATGACACATGAATACAACTTCTGTGTGCAGTGCAAGTTTATCCCACAGGTCTTTTGTTCTGTTTTTTTGAGACAGGATCTCACTGTGTAGCTCAGGCTGGCCTAAAATTTGTGGTAATCCTGCCTCAGCCTCCCAAGTGCTGGGATTACAGGCATGGGCCACCACACCCAGCTATCCCACAGGTTTTTATGTGACTAATAGCAACAATTTACATGCCTGAACAAAGGTTTCAGGACTGAAGATAATACACCCCTTAGCACTTTAAGCATAACTTACAAGTAAGTGTAGTTACGAAGTTTATTTCATCTTAACTGTTGGACTCATGCCAATTTTAAAGCCACTGCAAATTAACATGGTATTGGAAGAGGACAGAAGGAGGGAAGTACCTGGATAGTTAAGATATAATTCATAATGCAAGATAATATATAATGTAAAAGGGGAAGATATATATTAAATTTAAGGTCAGAGGGAAGGCAACTGTCAAGGCATTCAGGTAATTGTGAGATTAACGACTACAGATGATTTTAGTAGTCGTCACCAGTAGGCAGTAAGACCCTACCATGAAACTACTGCGACATGCAGTCTAAGAATTTTAATAAATACACACTGACATAACACACCTACAAAGCCCCACATTTATACAGTCTCACACAAGGAATTGCTCTTGTGCTTGAAAGAGCCCATGTGTTGGGGTAGCAGGTTTCCTCTGCCATCTCCCAAACCTAACAGCTTCAATCAATTATAAACAGGCACCTGGCATAGGTACAGTTTCTCAGTACTACTACCAACCTACTACAAATACTGAGAAATCCAAAACCATTTCCAGAAGAGGCAGCATGCACAAGCTGAGAATCTTCAACATCAATGAACCTCAGGGTATGTTAATGGCCTTTTACATTTTGAGACGATTCAGTGAATTACAATTCATTACTTCATTTGTTTTCACCAATTCTTAGGACTGTGAAAAAGCCTTGAACGATTCCAGATCAACTCTCCCAGCGCTAACGAGTCTTATTTACACGAGAGGTGCTCCGAAACACTTTCTACACCACTCCACACTGGTGCTTGGTGGGGCATCGATCTTCTGTAACTTTTCCAGAATCTGTGCAGACAGACTGTTGTATGCCACTCCATATTCATTGTCGAATGCCTCTGAAAAAACATTTTCAAAAATACAGTTGTAATTTAATTTTAAAAACTGCATTAAAAATGGTTCTAAATCAAAATATGTGTACTTCAAGTACATATTTAAACGGTAGAACTCTTCAGAGGCAAGGACTTACACACCAGCTACAGTCCTCTCCTCAGCCTCCTTTGGTGCTGGGGCTGAACCTGGGGCCTCGGCATGACAGGCAGATGCCGCACCACTGGGCTATACCCGAAGCCCACCAGCCACATTTATGTCTTTTTTTTTTGCAGGCAGGGTCATACTATGTACCTGGCTGTCTTTGAACTCACTATGTAGTTCAGAGTGGCCTCGAACTCTCAGCAATCCTGCCTTAGCCTCCTGAATACTAGGATTACAAGAGTGCACCACTATGCGCAGCTATACCAGCTATATATAATTTTTAAAAATTACCTTTGAAAATAAAACTAAAAACCCCTTGTTAGTCAATTAACCAACTTACCAATATCAATATTTTCTCTTCCAAGAGACACCAGTGATAAGAAGAGGATTTCTCTGTATAAACTCCTATAAAACAAATACATTTAAAAAGTTAATGGGTAAACAGCATACAAATGCATGTACACAGACAGAGTTTTTTAAAATGGTGAAAGCAGGGTTAAGTGCTGAAGTCTCGTTACCAGTTTTGTACTACATCTACATCCGGACTGCTGCTATACCAGTGGTAATAAGATCACACATCAGCTGGGTGAAGAGCTGATTTTTGCACCACGCTGAGAGTCTCTCAAATTTTAAAAATTTTGGCCAGGTGTGGTAGCATTTTTAATTCCAGCACTTGGAGGCTGAGGCAAGAAGATCACAGTGAGTTTGAGGAAAGGCTGGGATACACAGTGAGACCTTGTCTCAAAACAAGAAAAACAAAAAAAAGACCAGAAACAAACTTTTAAAGTTTTACAAAAAGCTAATAGGGGCTAGAGGTATAGTTCGGTGAAGCACTTGCCTAGCATGTGCAAGGCCCAGGCTAACAACAGAACACATAACTGTTTCAACTCCAATTTCTAATTCCAACTGACAAAAGAGTTTTCTCTCATCTTTTGCCATTCAAGGAAATAACAGATTAATGTACTGAGTTCAAGGGTCTAAAACCACTGAATAAAAACAATGTAAAAAGTGGTAACCCAGTAGGAAAGCATAAACCACCTTTATTTGATTTGTGAACATAAAAATGTTATAAATGAACATTAAAAATCTGTTAAAAGAGGGCTGGGGATTTAGCTCAGTGGTTCTGCTGCCTGCCTTGCAAACACAAGGTCCTGAGTTTGATACCCAGTACCAAAAAAAAAAAAAAAATCTGTTAAAAGATTTGGCGGAAAACTTAGAATAGATTTAGAGGGAATATATCAGAAGGTAGTATTGATTCTAGTAACAACCATGCAGCTTTCTTTGGAAGCTCCAGAGGCCATAACGTCACATCTCCAACATTATTTCCCCAGGAACCACAGACTCACGAAGCAGGCTGCTCCCTACACTGTGGAGGCCGTTGCTACCTCAACAGAGGGGATCCCACATGGGTCCATCTATTTCCATTACCAATTCTTGCCCTATTACTCCTGAGATTATCTTCAAAGATGCCATTCTTGAGGAGACGCTGAGACCCTGGAAAGAGCAGCAATGTCTGAAATGCTTGATCGTATCTCCCTTTTTGAGGCAGTATTTGCGAAATACACAGTATACTGAACACATCTGATTCAGCTTCCCAAAATTTATTCTACCAGACATTTTATTATGTGCTTGTGCTCCATTACAAATGCATATGAGGGTAGCACTTGTCACTGTTTTGACAAGGAGTATATACTTCTGTTACTAGAGGTACAGGATTTAAAAAAGAAGTGAAGGGCAGGTCCAGGAACACCTGCTAGCTAGGCAAGCACTCCACCACTGAGCGACATCCCTGCCCTTTCTCAGACAGGGACCTGCTCCACTGCCCAGACTGGCCTCAAACTTGCAAACCTCTTGCCTTAGGTTCTCAACTAGCTGGGATTACAAGTGCATTCCCAGCTAAAAACAGCATCAAGTAAAAGATACTGGATTATTACCTCTGTCTCTTCACATCTGGCTTCATCTGCTGGGAGAGCAGAGTGATAGGTTTCAGAACATCGTTGTGCTGAATACTCTGCCTGATGGTTTCTACTAAAGTGCTTGTTGCTTCTTGTTCCTCAGACAGAAGACACAGTTTCTTTTCAGAATCTAATAAAAGGAACATAATAAGTAAAAGTTTTCCCCAATTATTAATAAACTTTCTCCCCAGTGCTGTGTCACTTTCTTTTTCTCTACTGAGTATCACCTCTGACTTGCTAAGTTATGTAACAATGTTCCAACTAGAAAATATTCTTCCTGCTCCCTTTAGATAGAAGAGATCTGTCCCTCCCTTCCCAAAGGAAAGCTTCCCATCTGAGACTGGATGTAAAAGCTGGTACTCCAGCTTTTGTTCTTTTTTATTAAAATACCTTTTTAACCCTAATTGAAACAAGAATAATAATAGAATTACTAAAAACACCTTCATACACATTTCACAGATTATAAAGCTTTCAAAGCCAGGCATGGGTGGTACATGTCTGTAATCCCAGCACTCAGGGGGGTGAGGCAGAAGGATCGCCATGAGTCTGAGGCCAGCCTGGGCCGCACAGGAAGTTCAAGAACCAGCCTTAAGTATGTAACGAGGCACTGTCTCAAAGAAAACAAAACAAAAACCCAAAATAAAACAAAACAAAACAAAATGAAGTGTTTCAATGGTAGAGTGGAGGTGAATCATCTATGCATATTTAACATACAGAAATTAAAACCTGTATGCTTAGCCTGGAAAAACTGGTCAACAATACAGAATTCTAGGAACCATACAATCTTACTTTTACCCATATCAGCATAAACTGGAACTATGTATCCAATAATCCCCAGTCAGCTTCATTCTGAGTGCCTCTCATAATGTTGTATTTTTCATACACCACAGCTCCAAAATAAACTACTAATACTTTATGACCACCTAAAGGCACAGCACAGTGTTCTGTGATGAGACTGGCAAGAGGAAATACCGGCTGCTGTGGATTTTGATCTTAGCTCTTCTAGCTAAACGGTGATCTCTGAATAGACCCCATTTTCATGCTACGCTATGACTTTAGAGCCTAACCCAAATATATTAGGCCACTCCACTATTTCTTCTTTAACTCAATTTTTAAAATGGCACTTTATTAAAGTATAATTCTCAAACCATACCATTAGCCCAGTGAAAGTGTACGAAAGTGTACAATAGTTTTATCTTTGAGACAGGCTCTCACTATGTATGTAGCCCAGGCTGGCCTCGAACTTGTAGCAATGCTCCTGCTGGTTAGTATAGTAGGTGTGCGTCACCAAGCCTGCCTACAACGGGTTTTAAATGTGTAACCATCATCATAACCAATTTTAGAATACTCTCACCACCCCAAAACAGGCACACCCCCTTCAACTTTCCAGCCACAGGCAAGCACTAATCTACTTCCTGCTTCTGTGTATTAAAAATCCATGGTATGGCTGTAACATATTTTATCCACTTGTGAAACGATGAACATTTAGGTTACTTCCATTTTTTAGCTATTATGCAACATGCTATCAAGAACATTCATGTATTAGTTTTGTGTGGACACAGGGAAACTGTCTACCATTCTGAGAGCTGTTGTTTCCCAAAGCCGGTGCACCATTTCATATTCTGATCAACATATGTGAGTTCCAACGTCTCTACATCCTCGACACCTCTTACTGCTTTTTATGTTTGTGTGTTGTTTTGTTTTTGTGCAGTACTGGGGACTGAACCCAAGGCACACTGGGCTACTGTACATATGTTACCTGCCTGTTAGTCACTTACGAGCTGGCTTGGCTCTCAGACTGATTACTGCATTATCCAAATAACCCTTTTCTTCCTTAACAAAGGCCCCAGAGCAAAAGAGTAGTGGTGATCCTAGAAATTTAGATACATGAAAGACAAATGGGAGAAGCACAGCATGTGCCCAAAACCTTGCTGTTTTTAATGAGATTTGGCAATTTTCTTGAATAAATGTTTCTTCATTTGCTCTATAGCCTTAGGACAATAATAATGATCACCAGTTATGGCTGTTTCAATGGAAAGTGGGTCAGAGGAACAACTGTTCATATTGTCATTCCAGAAGTCACGTTTGTGTGTGTGTGTGTGTGTGTGTGTGTGTGTGTGTCCCATATGTATTTTTCTCTATATATATTTATACATAAGATATATTGATATATATATCTATATCTTATTTGTGTGTTCATCACTTAAAGCAACCAAACAAGCTTTTTTTTTAAAGGCCATTCTTGAGAGATATACATTTTTTCCACCACAAATTTTACAACATTTTACAATACCACCTATTTCAAAAGATATAGGAAACTGGGCATTGGTGGTGCAGGCCTGTAATCCCAGTATCTGGGAGGCTGAGGCAGGAGGATCACTGAGAGTTCATGGCCAGCCTGGGCCACATACTGAGTAAGAGGCCAGTCTCAACTACATTAGGAGGCTGTCTTGTTAGTTTAAAAGAAAAAAAGGATACAGGAAAGTGACTAAAAAAATGGCAGCTCAAATTCTAATCTTTTCTAAAATAAATTTCAACATTTTGTTCTTAATGCTTAAAAAACATTCAAAATTATGATCAGAATTTTTTAAAAAGGCAAAAATAGCTCATATTTCATTATATTCTGTGACTGGCATATTTCAAGGGACAGTATCGAGTTTTTCTTCCACTTTTAAGTTAAAAATTACATAGTGATAGATTATTTAAAAAAATACAAAATAGAAAATAGTAAAAAAAAAAAAATGGAGCTTTTTCTTTCCCTTACTGAGTAGCCACTATTAACTGTGGGGTATATAGTTTTAGATGTTTTTCTTTCCTTCTACCAGACTGGAGGTTAAACTCGGGGCCTCCTGCATATGAGGCAAGCACCATGCTGCTGAGCTACCAGCACTTTGGTTGTGAGTCAGTCTCACCACGCTGGCAAGGCTGACCCCACGGGTCCCCCTCCTGCGTGTGGTGCCCCTGCAGCTGGGATTCCGATATGCGCCGCATACTCAGTGGGTTTAGACAGTTTCCATGATTCATGTTTATCTTTTGGACTCCACCCCACACTGGGGATTCAACCCAGGAGCTCACAGCTACTGTGTAAGTGTCCACGCCTTCTCCTTTCTGAGAAGAATCTGAGACAATCTCAGTAGCCCAGGTGTGCACCAGAGAGCCCAGCTGCTATGCACGGGCTGAAATACAGATAAATGTTTTTGGCTTTATTTTTCTACAACAAAGGGGAAAGATTATATGCTGCTGTGTAACTTGTACTCTTCCACTCAGTAAGAAAGTGGGCATCCGGCTCTCAGGCACCTGTCTGCAATGACTCTTTCTCAGCTGCCAATGTTTCCCAGTGTGGATTTCTCATGATTCTCCTGCCAAATATGTACATTAAAGTCTGTCACCATTACACATAACCCTAAGTGAACATTCCTGTACTGATAGCTTCTCTACTGCATTTCTACAGAATGGAATTGCCTTACTGAAATTCCTGAGTTAGAGCATATGTACACATTAAACTTGCATGTCTGCCACACTGTTCTTCAGAAATGTGTCACTTTACTTTTCACAATAAATCACAGTGTTCTTCCCTTACATCTTCAACAATGTTAATTTTTAAAACTTTTTGCCAAGTGTGAATTTAAATTTCCTGTTTTGTTTGTTTTTTTTGAGACAAGGTCTCCCTACTGTAGTTCAGGCTGGGCTTAAACTATGTTCCCCAGACTGGCCTCAAACTTGCACTTGCAGCAGTCCTCCTGCCTCAGCCTCCTGAGTGCAGGCACGCACCAACATGCTCGGATACATTTTTAAAATTAAATAAAGTAGTGTTTCACTAAAAATGTGACTGAGCATCTTTTCAATCTGTTATAAAAATACCATGCCCTGACCCTTCAAATTCACACGTAGACACCGTAACCAGCAAAGTGACTTCATCTGGAAACATGGCCTTCAAAGGAGGAAGGTGGAAGGCAGCTGGAAGCGGGGAGGCCTGGTCTGGAAGGACTGATGTCCTCATAAAGAGAGGACAGCAGGTGTGCACTCGTGTGCAGGCAGAGACGCAATGTGTGAATCCAGCAAGAAGGCAGCAATCTGCAGCAAACGAGAACAGGCTCGGGAAAAGTCAAACCTGCCATGTTACGGTCCTGGGACTGCAGCCTCCAGCCTGGGGGACCAGCCTGCAGCACCGTCATGGCAGCCCTCGCCTTTCCATGAGCTACCTGTTCATGTCAGGCACACGCTTCTCCACCGGCCTCCACTGTACTCACTGATGCATGTGCTTCTGAAAGTGTGTGACCCTGACTTTTTACAGCTTTTATTTAAGAAATCTTCTAAATAAAAAACATTAAAAATGAAGCCAGAATCTTTTGAAATTACACCCACTGACACGAGTGAAATAATGACCCTGTACAACATATCTATATTATTCTTCTACTACATAAAATTTACCCTTGAAATACCCAAACAGAAAGTTACAAAAAAAGTTACTCTTCAACCTGGTTGAGCATTGACACAGCCGAATAGGTCAGTACAGTAGTAAGCCAATTTGAATTAAATTAAAAATTTTTAAATAAATCAAATAACTTGTTTTTCTCATCTCTTCAGTTCTCTTCTTCTTTACTGATCCTTTGTTAGAAGACTTCCTTATGTGATCCAGAGTTCCGCCATGCCACTGGTTAGTGTGTGCACATTCCAGGAGGCAACTGTGTGGACCAGAATGGCGCAGCTGCAGGTGGGTCCCAGCTAGGGCCCCCGCCCCAAACTCAAAGGTGTGGGCACACGTGCCCAAGCCATACCACCTAGAAAAGAGCTGCACAGCTGTGCAAACTTCATCCAGAGTCCCGCCCCAGACCATCGGCCACAGCCAGGGGCCCACCTGGAAAAGAACTACACAGACATACAAGCAACAGCCAGTGGCTCACCCTGATACCACTGATAAGTTCCTGGAGACCATAGCCAGAAGCCTACATGGACAACAGGAACTGGGATACACAGCCCTCAGCCAAAGGCCCTCAGACAACAGCTATACAGGGGCCCCAGCGAGAGGTACACATAGATACCATCCCAAGGGTGCACAGACCACAGCCAGAAGCCTTCCCAGTCAACAAATCAGCTCAGGGATCCAGAAGGCCACCTTTCTAAACCCAGGAATTGGTGTATTGGGGATCAGCAGAGTAAAGGCTGCTCAGTGGATTCCTGAAAATTGAAGACCACTGGGTGAGCAAAAAGTTGCCTCAACGAAGGCACAGCAGGCTGCATCTGTTGACATGAGAAGACATGGAAATAAGTCTCACAATCAGACTTCCAGATCACCTATGGCAAGCCCAAAGGGAAACGAGATGGAACAATCTGATACTCAACTTGGACCCCCTGAACTGGCAACGAAAGAGGACATGGAAAAAATGAAATCAGAAATAATTTCTCAGATAACAGCAGAGATTGTGCCCACAGTACAAGACATGATTAATAAAGCTAGAGCAGACACAGATTAAAAAATAGAGAAGCTGAGGGCCGGAGATTTAGCTCAGAGGTTCGGTGGCCTGCTTTGCAAGTGCAAGGACCCGAGTTCAATCCCCAGTACCCCCACCAAAAAAAAATAGAGGAGCTGAGAAAGATGATGGAATCCCAACACAGAAAACAAATGGAATCCATAAAACAGATGCAAACAGATTTCCAAGACATTAAAAACTCCACTGAAAGTTTACACAGCAGAATGAGCCCACGCAAGGACAGAATTTCAGATATAAAAGATAGGATTGCAATCAGTGACCAGGAAAAGAAAAATTTCTTAAAAATAGTAAGGGATCATGAGAGATCAATATAGCAGCTGCTAGACGATTCAAAGAATAACATAAAACTAATTGGAGTCAATGCAGAAACA
This sequence comes from Fukomys damarensis, assembly GCF_012274545.1. Taxonomy (NCBI): domain Eukaryota; kingdom Metazoa; phylum Chordata; class Mammalia; order Rodentia; family Bathyergidae; genus Fukomys; species Fukomys damarensis. Next base: position 1,652,634 of record NW_022900943.1, read on the forward strand.
GGAGAGAGTGCAGAAGACATAAACTGTTCACTGAAGTAATAGCAGAAAAATTTCCAAATAGGGGAAAAGAACCTGACATACAGATAAGTGAGGCTTATAGGACTCCAACTAGCCATGATAAAAAAAATTTATACATAGTAGGCATATAATAGTTAAGATTCCAGAAACCCAACAGAAGAACAAAATTCTACAAGCAGTTAGGAAAAAGAAGCAAATCACATACAAAGAAAGCCCATCAGAATCACACAAATCCACAAGGCAAGAAGAGCATGGAGTGATGTATTTCAAGCCCTAAAGGAAAACAACCTCCAACCCAGAATGATGTACCCTGCAAAACTATCTTTCAAAATGGATGGAGAAATAAGATACTTTCATGACAAAGAGCACCTGAGGAACTTCATGAATAGTAAACCAGCACCCAAAAAAATTTTAAACAATATCCTAGGAAAAGACAATGACGATCACAACCCCAAGAAGCCCAGCAGAATGAATCCATCAGTCACGACAAGAAACTAAATGCAAAGGGGGAGAATCCAACAAAAAGATAAAGTCATGACAAGGTTAAGTCAGTATGTATCAGTTATAACCATCAATGTCAGTGGTCTCAAATTACCAATTAAAAGAAACAGGCTGGCAGAATGGGTCAAGAAGCAAGATCCAACAATATGCTGCATACATGAAACACACTTAATTCAAAAAGAAATTTACAGACTGAAAGTTAAAGGGTGGAAAACAATACTGCATGTGACAGGAATCAAAAAAAGAGTAGCAGCTATCCTTTGCAGAGCAAGTGGATTTCAAACCAACACTGATTAAGAGAGACAAAAAAGGACACTAGATCCCTGTAAAGGGAACAATCCAAGAGGAAGAAATGACAATCATAAATATATATGCACCAAACACTAGTGTATCCAATTATATAAAACAAATACTAATGGACATGAAAAATCATATAAGCACTAATACAACAGAAGTAGGAGACCTCAATACCCCACTGTCACAACCAGACAAAAAATAAACAATGAAATAGTAGGACTCAATCAAACTCTTGAACAAATGAACTTAACAGATGTTTAGAGTGTTCCACCCCACAAAATCAGAATATACATTCTTTTCAGCTGCACATGGATCCTTCCCCAAAACAGACGACATGCTCGATCATAGAACATGTTTAAGTAAGTGCAAAGGAACTGAAGTTATCCCCTGTATATTATCAGACCATGGTGTGATGAAATTAGAGATCAACAGCAAAAGAAACTGCAAGAATTTCATAAACATATGGAAATTGAGCAACAGACTTCTGAATAACCAATCAGTTACAGAGGAAATTAAAGAAGAAATCAGACAGTTCATACAATTAAATGGCAATGACAATACCACATATTGGAATCTATGGGACACAATGAAAACAGTCTTATGAGGGAAATTCATAGCAGTGAATACTCATATTAGGAAAACAGAGCAAGTTCAATTACACAACCTCAAGCTTCTAGAAAAAGAAGTGCAGGACAAACCCAAAGCTCATACAAGGGAGGAAATGATAAAGATCAGGTCAGAAATTTATGCAATGGAGACTAAGAGAATAATACAAAAAAAAAAAAAAAAAAAAAAAAAAAAAAACCCAATGAAGCCAAGAGTTGGTTCTTCAAAATAATAAACAAAATTGAGAAAACCTTAGCCAACCTTATCAAAAAAAAGGAAGAAAAGGCCCAAATCCATACAATTAGGCATGAAAAGGGTGAAATTACAATGGACCCAGAAGAAATCCAGAGGATCATCAATGCCTACTTCAAGAAACTGTATGCCAATAAGATGGAAAATACAGAAGAAATGGACAGATTCCTAGGTACATATGAATTACCAAACTTTAACAAAGACGACCTAAAAATTCTACATGACCCAATGGCAACCAATGAAATTGAAAATGTAATTAAGAACTTACCAACTAAGAAAAGCCCAGGTCCTGATGGCTTCACTGCTGAATTCTACAAGACATTTAGAGAGGAACTACTGCCACTCCTGTTTAAACTCTTCAGTGAAATTGAAAGGGAAGCAATACTCCCGAATTCAGTCCTGGAAACAAGCCTCACCTTGATTCCCAAAGCAGAGAAAGACCCAACCGAAAAAGAGAACTGCAGGCCAATCTCACTAATGAACACAAATGCAAAAGTATTTTGTAAGATACTCGCAAACAGAATGCAGGGCATAATTAAAAGATCATACACCCTGACCAAGTGGGATTCATCACAGGGATGCAGGAATGCAAATCAATAAATGTTGGGCTGGGGATTTAGCTCAGTGGTTCTGTTACCTTCCTCACTAGCATAAGGTCCCAAATTTGATCTCCAGTAACAAAAACAACAACAACAAAAAATAAATAAATAAATGTAATATACTATTAATAGAGCCAAGAATAAAAACCATATGATCATCTCAGTAGATGCAGAGAAAGCATTTGACAAAATCCAACACAATTTATGATAAAAACTCTCCAAATAATTGGACTAGATGGTCTCTACCTCAATCTGATAAAAGCCATCTATGAAAAACCAACCGCCAATATTACACCAAATGGTCAAAAACTGAAATCCTTCACACTAAAATCAGGAACAAGACAAGGTTGTCCACTATCACGACTTTTGTTCAATACAGTTTTGGAAACAAGCCCCAGAAGTTAGACAAGAGAAAGAAATAAAAGGAATAAAGATGGGAAATGAAGTGAAATTGTCATTATTTGCAAATGAAATGGTACTCTATACAGAAGACACCAAGAACTCCACTAAAGTCTTCTAGAATTAACAACCACATTCAGTAAAGTAGCTGGATATAAGGTCAACATACAAAAAATCAACAGCTTTCCTGTACATGAAAAACAAACTCACAGAAAAAGAAGTGGGACAATTCCTTTCACAATAACAACCAAAAATTGGAAATACCTAGGAATCCACATAACAGAAGAAATCAAAGATCTCTACTCTGAAAACAACACTAAAAACAGAGAACGAAGAGTGTATCAGGAAATGGAAAGACATCCCTTGCTCCTGGGTAGGAAGAATCAACACAGAGAAAATGGCCATACTTCCAAAACTGCTATATAGATTCAATGCAATCCCAATTGAAATCCCAGCAGCACACTTCACAGACACTGAAAAAACAATCCAAAAATTAATTTGGAACAAGAGACCCTGAATAACAAAAGCAATTCTAGGCAATAAAGACAAGGTAGGGGGTATCACAATCCCAACTTGAAACTATACTACAAAGCTACTGTGATAACAACATGATCCTGGCAAAGCAACAGACCTGAGGACCAGTGGAACAGATTAGAAGATACAGAAACAAGTGCAGACACACTCAGCCACCTCATCTTCAACAAAGGAGCCAACCATCCTCACTGGAGGAAAGAGACCCTCTTTAATAAATGGTGCTGGAAAAACTGGGTTTCAATTTGCCAAAGATTAAAACTAGACCTGTATGTCTCACCATGCACTAAACTAAAATCAAAATGGATTAAAGATCTAAATATTAAAACAGAAACACTAAACCAGCTGGAAGAGAGATTAGGTAGAACTCTTAAAGACATTGGTACAGGAAAAGATTTTACGAACAAAACCTCAGTTGCCCGTGAACTAGCACAAAAAAAAACAACAAGTGGGATCTCTTCTTATTAAAAAGCTTCTGCACAGCAAGAGAAACAACCAAGTGTGAAGAGACAACCCACAATGTGGGAAAAACTTTTCAGCAGCTCTTCCTCAGACAAAGGTCTACTATGTAGAATATATAAAGAACTTAAAAAAAAACCAGACCTCCCAAAATTAATCCAAAAATGGACATTTCTCAGACAAAGAAGTAGAAATAGCAAATAAACATTTGAAAAAATGTTCAACATCACTGGTCATTTGAGAGATGCAAAGAAAAACAACACTGAAATTCCACCTCACCCCAGAAAGAATAAAATCAACCAACAACAAATGCTGGTGGGGCTGTGGGAAAAGAGGAACCCTGCTCCACTGCTGGTGGGAGTGTAGACTGGTGCAACCACTGTGGAAATCAGTGTGGAGATACCTCGAAGAAAAAGAATTGGAGGTCCCACTTGACCCCACTATTCCCCTGCTGGGTTTCTTCCCCAAAGAATTAAAAGAATCACACCACAGTGATAGATGTGCACCCATGTTCATAGCAGCACAATTTTAAATAGCTAAAACTTAGAAGCAGCCCAACTGCCCATCAACAGGAGAATGGATAAAGAAAATATGTTTTTAAAAAAAATAAAATGGAGTACTACTCAGCCATAAAGAATGAGAAACTAGAGACATTTATAACTAAACAGATGCATATTGAGGGGATACTCTTAAGTGAAATAAACAGGATGCATATGGGTAAATACCAAATAGTTTCTCTAGTGTGCGGAACAAAGTGTAAAATAAGGACTAAAAGGTATAATAGATAATGTGAAATAGGAAGAAAAGGTGCAAAGGGGAAGGGGAAATGCGAGGGGTGGGGGAAAATAAAGATGGGAATGGAATTAACATGAGAAAAAAATGGAAACAAAGTCTTTGCAGATAGGGAGAAGTGAAGGGGTTGAAGGGAGGGCAGGGGAGTGGGGAAAAAATAACCGAGATGGATTATGTAAAGGTGCAAATTTCCAATGATGAATTATATTTTATACCTTAAATGTACCAGTAAAATTAAAAAAAAAAAAAGAATTACTTATGTGAACGGATTGTACCACAAATCACAATTTGCTTATCCACTACTGTCAGAGTATTTGAGCATGTCAAAGTTCGTTCTTTTTCTCCCTCTTTTTCTTTTCTTCCTCTCTCCCTAATAAAACTTTCTCTCTCCGTCTCTGTCCTCCCCCCAACCTACCCTCTTCCTGCACCTTCCTTCTACACCTTCCGTAAGAGGACAGTTTGCCCAGGCTAGATTAATAGCACAGCACCCTGCCTCAGCCTCCTGGAGTGCTGGAATTACAAGCACGTACCACCATGCCCACTGAATCTGTACTTTCTTTTTTTTGGGGGGGGTACAGGGGATCAAACTCGGGTCCTTGAGCTTGTGAGGCAGGCACCAGAACCACTGAGCTTATTCCCAGCCCTGAGTCTGCATTTTCAAAGTCACATCTTCAGCTGTATCTTACTTACTGGAATTCCTCCATGAGACATATAGAGGTTCTCCGGGCTCCTGATGAAGGTTGATATTATCCCATAGCAGCTGAATATATACAAGTTTGCTATCCTGGGACAGAGACAACAGAGGAAGCTAAAAGTGATCAATAGAAAATATTAGTATCCCAAACAATTATCCTGGATCTAGCAATCTGCATAAAACAAATGTGTTCTCTCAAAATCCTGGATCTACAATTCTAAACAAAAATTTTTAAAATTTCATTAATATCTGATGATAAACATAGGTTTCTTTTCTTCCCCTACCCCTTCTCGGTGTCTCTGAGTATGTGGGTGTGTATGGGTGTGTTCCACTGGTAAGTAAACCCATTGCCTCATGGAGGCCCTCAAGTTTTATTTTGAGATAGGGCGTCACTAACTTGCTCAGGTCAGCCTCTAGACAGCCTCCAGCCTCAGCTTCTCAAATAGCAACCTTTATGCTTGGCTTCACTTACAGGTTCTTGGTGGAATGACAACTTGATAACTGGCACAGTAGTCACATACAACATTAACTAACCATCGATCATTACAGGAAGACAAAGTATAAGTTCTACTCTCTTACCAAGTAATTTTGTTTCATCTACTCTACTCAAAATAATGAGTCAAATTACAGTTTATAATACTGTAAGAGTGAGTTGTGCTCCAGCTGTATTTGTGATTTGGTGTTTGTCATCATTCACCCTAATAAAAAATACTGTAGTCCAATGGAATCAGAAATCTCAGTGGAAGAGTAACTGGAGCTATCAGAGCTAGGCAGTTGGATGGTGACATTAACTTTCCCTCACTTATTAGGCATGTGACCTTACAGAAATCACTTGACTTCTCTGACTTTTAATTATAGCACCTGAAAAATAGGGATAATAGGAGTCCCTTTAAATGAGGCTGTGGGGGGATTTCAGTGAGAATATGACCATCTCCAGCTCCTCTCAGCTCTTTGTGACTACACAACCATGCTTGGACCACAAAGATACGTGTGGAAACACGTGAGCTGTGTGTAAGGAAGAAGACACACCTTCCTCCATCCCTTCTTCTCCTTACTGCTCACTGAAAACAGGAGTGAGTCTGGAGACAGTGTCAGCTATCTGTACTAAAGCAGAACTCGGGGAAAATGGAAGTCGCACACAGAGAAGCAAAAAGAAGAACGTCAAGTCCCTGCACAGCATTACCTGTGAGCTTCCATTCAGCCTCTACTGCAAGAGGGATAACCCTCTAAGTGTCGAGCTCCTGTTTTTATGTACTCTCAGCAGCGTGAAGCCTCACCCCAGCTGCACCAATCCAGCGCAAGCAGAGGAGTTGGTCCCTACCTGGACACCTTCGTTACAATGCTCAGATGTGAGGATAAGTCCTGGCAAGTTACTCGGAAGGTCCAAGCGCCTGAAATACCAAACGAGGTTCCAGAAGATGATGGGGTGCTGGTTGATGAAAGAGGAGGAATGGATCACCTGGTCGCCTTCATTTTCTAGCAAAGATTCAAGTTCTTTACGAAGCACAAGGGGACTCAAGTAAGGCACAGAAACAGGAGAAGGATTGGGCCTCTTTCCTAGAGGGTCCTTTTGAAAAATACAAAAAGAAGTAAATGGTAGCTGTTAAATTTTGTGTGCTTAACACTACTTTTCAATGAGATGTTTCTCTATCCTGTAAAATCAATTATTGCAAGATCATGTGGTACAATATCCTAACAGTTCATACTTTTGAGACAACTGGAAATTTGAGCCAAGACTGAATAACTTAATACCTTTTTATTTTTTTAGTAAAATAGCATTGTGATATTTTTTTAAATGTTCAGACACATACTGAAATATTTCCAAATGAAATATAAGTTGTTTGAAGGGAAAGAAAATGAAGATTTATGGCCAAAAATTGAAAATTCCTGTAGCTAGATGAGTCAAGAGACTCCATTATCCATCTCTGTGTTTGTGCAGATTTGATATCCTCCGTATTAAAAAGCTTAAATACTTGTTTATGGAAAATTGTTCATCACTTTTCATGTCATTAAACTGGGTATACCTGAGAAGAATAATGTGCTACTATTAAATATAAATGGGAACAGGCAGTATGATTATAGTGACTCATACCATAACTTCCTGCAGACTGTTTGGAAGACTCACTGTTGAAATACCATGGAACGGTCGCTGGGAGAAGTCAATGCTCTGCAAAGGACCTCCAACACTGTGACTTCGAGTCAAAGAGACACTTCGCTTGGATAAACTGCTAGGCACTGATGACATTGTCACAGTCTGGACATCTCCACTGGCTTTCTTCATTGTATCACTTTAAAAATGCAGAAGAATGGCTGTGTTAAAATCTCTACAGACAGTAGTACCTGCAATGGACTTTGAGTCTATTACATGTATCTAAGAAGAACCAGCACCACCTTTAGTAACTAAATTTGGGGCTGGAAGCATAGCTCAATAATAAAGTGTTTGGGCCGGGGATTTAGCTCAGTGGTTCTACCGCCTGCCTCACAAGCGCAACGATCCGAGTTCAATCCCCAGTACCAAAAAAATAATAATAACAATAATAATGATCATAAAGTGTTTTCCCTGCAAGTGGGAGGACCTGAGTTTGTCCCCAGCACCATGCCCTAAAGAAAGAACTCCACTTTTTTCTAGTACTTCGTCAAACTGATCAGAAGGACAAACTGACTGAAGATTGGTGAGGGGTGGGAACAGGACATATGGTACACCTTAAAAGACTAAGTAGCCATTCAGCTGCTTTTCTGAAGCATTATTTCATTTTTATTAAATAAAATCTTCCAGGGCCGGGGATTTAGCTCAGCAGTTCAGTGGCCTGCCTTACAAGCGCAAGGACCCAAGTTCAATCCCCGGTACCAAAAGAAAAAAGAAAAAAAAAAAACTTCCAGAAGTATACTACCACACGCGAATGAGTAGATTCTCTGCTGTTTAGTCTCTACTAGGCTACTAGCCACTCAAGGATACAGACCAGGAGTCCTCTACTTTTTTTTACTTTTAGTGCCATATATAATGCTTAGCACACAAACAGGTTTGCAACAACTGTGTGACTCAACCGATGCTGAGGAGTAAAACATATGCTTACACTTTACACTAAAGAGAGTATGTCTCTGACAACTGGAAATGACTACACAAAGAAGAAAAATTATTTTGTCCTGTTGAGAAGTTCAGTTTGTAAGATATCACTGAAAAGCATCTGACTTGGTTCAGAAACGTTTCATCAAGCCAGGACGGTGGTGCACGCATGTCAGCACTCTGGCAGGCAAGGGCAAGAGGACTGCCAGTTGGAGCCCAGCCTGGGAAAACTAGTGAGCTGATGAGAGCCCCTCAAAAGCAAAAGATGAAAATGGGCTGGGGTGGCACTCAGTGCAAAGGCTTTTGGTTGAATCCCTTTTATCAGATTCCTGCATTCGATATTAAAATACTATGTGGTAGTAAAATGTCAAGATTAAATCTCTTACATGCCGAAACCTATGCCAAGTTGTCGTTGCTGTGTTTTTGGTACTGGGGATTGAACTCCGGACCTTGCGCTTGTGAGCAGGTGGTGGAACCACTGAGCTAAATACCAGCCCAGGATTTCAGGTCTTTACAAGGATACTCAATTTACTATAAAGACTGATATGCATCTTTCGGCACCTTGACTCAGTGGGGCAGCTCGTCTCTTCAGTTACAGTCTCACTATGTTTCGGGAAATCCATGAAGTTAATCAAGTCAGGCTCTGCTGAACTGCACACAGCTTTGTGCTCCAATGGTTCACTTGCCAGTGGAATGCTGGCACTCTGTAAACTGTCACCAGAGGTACTTGGCTTCAAGAAAAAGCTAGATAAGGAGAGGAAAGGGGAAAAAGCCATTATGACTTAATGGTAAAGCAGTCCTTAAGAATTAAACAACTTGTAAGGGAAACACTGCCTGTTTCAAACATATACACACTTCTGCTCTCAATTCCTCTCTCCTATCCAGTCTAAGTAGTCCAGTATAACACTGCTGCAGTATTTGAGAACTATTAAATAAAGCTATGAAGTGGGGGTAAAAGCAAAATATTTTACTAATTTCCTAAGTCAGAAAAAAAGAGAAGAAAAGAGAAAGAAGGAAGGAAGAGAGGGAAGAAGCGAGGGAGGGAAAACAACAGCAACATGTTAAAACATGTCAACCTGGGCAGCGGATTTAGCTCAGCGGTTCGGTGGCCCGCCTTGCAAGCGCAAGGACCTGAGTTCAATCCTCGGTACCAAAAGAAAACAAAATGTCAACCTGTAATTGTTTATGATATCCTTTTCTCTTGACTGTAAATCTCTAGTTTGTCTCTAGTCCTTCTGCTCCTCTCTGCTCATTATGGTATTTTCATCTTCTCTTTCTCCTCCCTTTGGATACTTAGGGAGGGTAGGGCTTCGTGAAGGATATTTGAGAATTTTCTGAGATTATGCCATATGTATCTTGATAAGAGCCTCATTTGCACAAATGCACGCATTTATTTTTTCAAAATGGCATAAAGATTTGTACATTTTATTGTATAGAGTATCTGACTGTAGTTAATAGTATGCAAGCTGAAGTCTTTGGGAGAGTAATACGTTCACCTCACTTTGTTCTGCTTGCTCTGAGACAGGGTCTCACTAGGTAGGGAGCCCAGTCCAGTATGCAACTCATGACACTCCCAGCCTCCTAGTACTGAGAATACAGGAGTGCACCAGGCTTCGCCTTACTTTTTAATTAGTAAAAAATAAAATACACTGCTAAAACATGAAGAGACAGGTGACAAAGCAAGAATAGTAAGATGTAAAATGAAAATTACAGGGGTGGGCATATGAGTATTCACTACAAAAAGAAAAATCTTTACCTAGCCAGGAGTTTGGGTCACTGGTAGAGCACATGCTAAGGATGTATGTACAAGGCCCTGCTTTCAATCCCTGCCACCTCTGCCACCCAAAAACAGTCTCTAAACTTTGTTCTAAGTTTGACGTTTCTTTTTTTTTTTTCGTTTTTGGTACTGGGGCTGGAACTCAGGACCTTACACTTGTGAGGCAGGCAGCAGTACCACTGAGCTAAATTCCCGGCCCCTTGACATTTTTCATTATGTCATACTAGGGAGGAAAAATCAATAATGCTGCATTTAATGAGAAGATATGTTCAAAGGTCCTTATAACAGCTTAAAAAACACAACAAAGGGCTGGGGATTTAGCTCAGTGGTGCTGCCGTCTGCCTGGCAAGTGCAAAGACTGGAGTTAGATCCCCAGGACCAAAAACAAAACAATGAAACAACAAAACAAAAGCACAACAAAAAAGGACAGGACATATGGAGAATAATTTAAGAATCTCTACTAAGAATCTAGCTAAAAAAATGGAGAGATATCATACTCAGATTAATATTGAAAATAGGTCAATTTTCCTCAAATTAATCTATAAATCTTGGGCTGGGGATTTAGCTCAGTAGCACTGTGCCTGCTTCACAAGTGCAAGATCCTGAGTTTAATCCCTGTACCAAAAACAAACAGACAAACAAACACACAATCTATAAATCTTATGCAATCTCAATGAAAACTCTAAGTGGATTGTGCGTGTGCATGTGCATGTGCGTGTGTGTGTATGTGTGTGTGTGTGTATACACATACGCTCAACATTTGTAGGAAGTAACTAAGCAGGAAAAAAAAAATCCAAGAAAAGGAACCCCCGTAACACCAGCCACACCATGAAGGTAAAAGTGACAGAAACAGCAGCGTACACAGAAGGAATACAAGAACGCAGAGCCAGTGAGGCACATGAGGCAACTTGCTACCACTGAAGAAAGGGCAGGTTACTCATAATATTGGGGTATCAGGTGTGTTGTACAGAGAAAAATAAAAGCTGGGTTTCTCCACATGAAGGTGTTCAGAGAGCTAAACATCTAAATATCTGAGGTAAAATATAAAGATCATTCAGTCTAGATGCACAAAGCCTTGCATTTAATCCCTGGTAATATGAAGAAAACATAAGACAAAATACTCAGGGAGATTGGCCAGGGATTTAGCTCAGTGGTTCAGTGGCCTGCCTTATAAGCGCAAGGACCCGAGTTCAATCCCCGGTACCAAAAAAAAAACCAAAAAAACAAAATACTCAGGGAGAAAATCTTAATACCTAGTCATGGAAACCTTTTTGTTTTTTGTTTTTTGTTTTTTTGAGACAGGGTCTTGCTATAGTTAGGCTAGCCTTGAACTCACTATGTAGCCCAGGCTGGTCTCAAACTTGCAGCAATCCTCCTGCCTCAGCCTCCCCAGTGTTGGGATAACTAGTGCGCACCACCACAACTGGCATATGGGGAAAAACTTTTAAAACAACAACACTCCAAAAGCACAACTTATAAGTGGAAAATTAATGGGCAAGAATATCAAAACTAATGGTTTTTCTTCATGCAATCAATATCAACAATATTCAAGTCAGAACAACATTAAAAAAGAAGTTCAACAGAAAAGCAGACAAAGAATACAAAGAACATAGGCAAGCAAGTCAAGAGAATGCTGGAATAACAAGTAATGACGGGCTGGAGATTTAGCTCAGTGGCACCACGCCTGCCTGGCAAGTGCGAGGTCCTGAGTTTGATTCCTAGTATCAGAAAAACAAAACAAAACAAAAACGAATAATGAACACACAAACTTAATAGTATTCAGAGAAATTGAAATAAAAACAATAAAGTCACACTTTATACTCAATTAAAATGTGAAAATTAGAAAAGTGACAATACCAATTGTGGATAAGGTTGTAAAGCAATGAAAATTCTTGGGTACTACTGATAGGAGAGTAAGCAGTCTTCCAGTTTTACTGAAATTATGTATAAAAATGACCCAGTGATCTCACTTTGACCACTGTTTGACAGCAACTACAAGTTCAAAAGGAAATATGTATTTCATCTTTGAAAGGATGCATATCATAAGAGTACTAGACGCAACTGAAGCGTCCAACACCAGGAATGGATAAGTAAAACCAGGTATTCATTTCATGCAGGTGAAAAATAAACTAAATGTACACAGAGTAGCTCAGACAGATTTTTTATCTGAGTAATAAAAAGAAATTGAGATTTTAGCATTAATCCATTATATGAATTAAAATACACAATCATACAAAAAACCTTACAGAGTTTATAAGGGTGTATATTCGAGGATAAACACTACACAGCAGAGTTGATGTCTTTGTTGGAAAGGGGATAAGCGGAAATGGAAGAAAGAGAATCCCTAAGAGAGGGGCCGAGAGGCCATCGCCCAGACATGATGACAAGCACAGCAGAATTAAACAGTATGCTCTGTGCCTAAAACAGAAAGGAAAAATACAAAGAAAACATCCATACGGCTAAAGTTTTACTTTAGATTTTGTTTCGAGCAATTAATGAAGCTCGAGGTAGCTCAGGGTGCATGTTTAGCATGTGGAAGCAAAGCCCTGGGTTTAATTTCCAGTGATCAAAAACAAAACAAAACAAACTGAAAGTAGACAACAGTATAAGCTTTACTTGCTCCATAAAACAAACAGAATTTGTAAAGTATAATTACTTAAGTCAATACCGAACTACCAAACTCTCAATTACTTAACGACTGCAGACCAGCTGGTCTCCAACTGCCTAAAATTCACACATTTCATTGTACTAGACAGTGGTAGCAAGAGTGGAAACAATAATTAAGAGGTCACCAAGGCAGAGGGCTTGAAGTAAAGCCTAACATTAGAATTTTGAATTATCAGCCGGGCGTGGTGGCGCACGCCTGTAATCCCAGCACTCGGGAGGCTGAGGCAGGAGGATGCTGTGAGTTCGAGACCAACCTAGGCTACATAGTGAGTTCCAGGTTAGTTTCAACTACATAGTGAGAGCCTGTCTCAAAAAAAAACCCCCCCCCAAAAAATTTTTTTTGAGTTATCTATAATGAAAGTTGCATTTGAAGAATTAGCTGCTACTAATAATCATACATTAGATAAAATGGAAAAGCAGCTAGGTGCAGTGGTACACTCCCAAATCCCAGCACCAGCAAGGATGCCCTGGATTACACACGAAGACTTTCAATTAAAAATTTTACAAAGGAAAAGTAGTCTCCTACATTGCTAGTGGCTTCCCTCAAACACTGAAGGAGAAAAGGAAGAAAGGAAAGCCTGGAACACACTGTGAATGAATGGCTCCCTCTTGCCGAGGAGTTGCACCTACTGGAGGGCACTCACCTCCTGAAGGAGCTTTTAGAATACTAACCTTGCAGAGCCTCTCAAGTCCTTAAATTCTATATTGAGAAGAGGCAAGAAATTGCTTCTACAAAACGGACAAGTTGTGTTCAAATTTGAGTCATCTGCTGTCCATCCAGCCATAATTTCTTCATCATAAACTAGAGCTCCACAGGTTCTACATAGTGAACAACTTGACATCAAAACCTGAGAAAAGGAAAACAAGGACACTGAGATCTCTATAGTGAAACATATCTTAACAGACTATTCTGGGCCAGGTGTGGTGGTGCACACCTATAATCCCAGCACTTGGGAGGCTGAGGCAGGATTGCTATGAGTTTGAGCCCCAACTACATAGCGTAACCTTGTCTCAAACCAACCCCACCAAAGACCATGTTTTTCAGATAATCTTTTGACGAAATTTGGAAAACTTATACTATAGGCAAAGATATCTTGGTTCATGGCCTCACTTATATAAGATATCAAACAATTCAACAAAACGACCTTTTCCGGCCACAAGTCTCACAGCATTTTAAAAAATGCTACTGTTTAATTAAAATGTTTATAGCCATCTTAGAATCAGCAGCATATAGAGCTTTTACCTCCATTGCACAATTCTGATAGATGCTAGACATGCTGGTATTTTGAGAGGAGCCATGGTCTGATTTTTCAAAGTCCTGTCCCTTTGTGCCTCTTGGAAATGGAACTTCACCTAGAGAGGAGCAAACATAAGAAGAGAATGTCCAGGGCTAGGGATTTCTCAGTGGCACTGTGCTGCCTTGCAAGCCCAAGGTCCTAAATTCGACCCTCAGTACCCCCAAAAAACCAACAACAGAAAGAAGAGTATGTCCTTATGCTTTGGAAATACATGTTAAATATTTATGAGGTATCATGATCTACAGTTTATTTTCAAACAATTCAAATATAGAAATACATAGAGATGCGTACACATAGATAAATTTAATAAAAAATTAAATCTAGGTAGAGGGTACATAATTGTTCATTACACAATTCTTTTTTTTGGGGGGGTACCAGGGATTGAACTCGGGTCCTTGCACTTGCAAGGCAGGTGGTGGAACCACTGAGCTAAACCCCCCGGCCTCATTACATAATTCTTTCAACTTTTTGGGATAATTGGGATTTTTCATTAAAAAAAGTCAGAACAAGAGCCTATAATATTTTAGAATAACAAAGTTATGAAATTTTAATGATACAGCCCAGAGATACATAAAATCTGGTTCAAACAATGATCTACTCAGAGAAATAGTTAAAAATACAAGGCCCCGCCCCACCTACTTAAGTCTTAAAAGTTTTAGCCTAAGGCTCAGACACTTGTGTGAGTGTGTGTGTGTGTGTGTGTGTGTGCGTGCGTGCGTGTGTGTGTGTGTGTGTGTGTGTGTGTGGAGACATATCCCCCTTCCTGGTACTGCGGGTCAAACTCAGGACCTTGTGCTGTGAGGCAGGCACTGCGCCACTGAGCTACATCCCCGGACCTTGTATATATTCTTAATCAAATTCCCTAGATGACTTTGATTCTAAACTTGAGAACTAATGATATAACCCACAAATATATACATCTAAAATTAAACACAATAGGTTTCTCTACTACTTGGAGAACATATAAAATCAGAGTAATAGAAAGGCGTGGCTATTATAAAAATCTGTTATCATTAAAAAAAAGAGAAAAACAATAAAAACCTAACATGATCTGGACAAAGGGGGAACACGGGTGGGAGGAGTGGGCATTTAAACAGGAAGGAGAGGGGTGTGGGGTGAAAACCCTTTCCCATACTTGTTGGATAATGGGGTTTTCCAGCATCTCCACTGCTGCTACTACTGCCAAGGCTTGTGTTGCTCTGGGTAAGTTCACTGGCGACCAACCCCGAAATACTTGTATTAGGAGATACATTCTCCCCTAAAATATGGTCTTCTAGGCCAGCAGGGAAGCTGTAATCTTTAATCATTTCTTCCTGGAATTGAAAAGAATGAAATTTCACATACATTGTTAATGCATTCCTAATGGGACTACACCTATTTAACTTGTTCCAGAATTAAACAAATCATCCTTAAATTTTAAAAATTACGAATTTTCAACTCGTTACATGAAGCATCCTTTCCACTCTTGAACTTTCAAGAAGTAATGCAATACTTTAGGAAAACCTGTGTTGCGCTAGGTGAGTGTGGAGCTGACGTTCGGTCTCCAGTGGAACAGAGCCCGGTGGGTGTGGAGGAGACTGTGGGTGAGGAGCTCAGCTCCCCAACAGCGATTAGCACACACTTTCCAGAGACTACTGAACTGCTCTTTTGGCGGGGGGGGGGGGGGGACGACCCAGAATCGAACTTGCTGCAAGGCAGACAGCAGAACCACTAAGCTAAACCCCCGGCCCTTGAACTGCTTGCTCTTTTAATGTCATGATTTAAAACACATGGGTAATATGAGACTGCCACTCAGAGATCAGTTGGGAACCTGACTGTCTATAATAACTTCATCAGTATTAGAAGAAAAAATATGAGTAAGGTTCAAACACTAATTATAGTTCTTAATTATTATAAGTGACTCAATTGTTAGATAGAAAAAAAGTATTTTAATAAGCAGTTTTCTTTTTCTTTAAGAGGAAAGATTTGTATCTTTGGTGTAAAACCATGTAGATGACTTTTAAATTAAATACAGACAGGAAAACAGAAAATGAAAGACACAAAAACAGCAGTCAAAGAGTACAATCAAAATCTTGATCTATTCTTCTACTCATTTTAAAAAATGCACATGCAATCATATAACAAACTGTTATAAGTTAGAATAATGGGTGTTTTTTGTTTTTGTTTTTGTTTTTTTTTGTCTGACAGGGTCTCATTGTGTAGCCAAGTGTGGCCTTGAATTCACTATGTAGCCCAGGCTGGCCTTGAACTTGCAGTGATTCTTACTGCCTCAGCCTCTGGAGTGCTAGGACACAGGCATGCACCATCACACCCAGCTAGGATATTGTTTGCAACCCACATTTCTCATGTAATTTAATGTCAAATCCTCACTTTATTTTCTTCTGCATTATTAAACTCCTGTAAATTAATTCATAAATCTCCTATTGCTTAAACATTAAAAATGCTTCAAGTCTTATATAAATTATGTTGATGATTCTTTTAAGCACATATTCCTATTTCCTTAGGTTAAACCCTGGATAAAATTTATAAACATTTTACAGTTTTTGCTTCATTCCTTCAGCTGCAAATATTTGTCAACTATATCTTATTTACCCTTTGCCAGGTGTTGTTACTGCTGCCTGGCTATGGTGATGAAAAGATAAGACACCTTTACACTGTCACATATTTCAAGTCCAAATGACCATAAAAAGTATTTCTTAGCTGGGCATGGTGGCACACACCTGTAATCCCAGCATTCCCGAGACTGAGGCAGGAGAATCACCACCAGACTGGGCTAGAGTGACATCTTCTCTCAAAATAAAAAGAAAAAAATTTAAAAGTATTTTTTAAACACTGTTAGATAAAATTTCAAAAATAAATGGTTCACTCTGTTCTTCATAATGCCAGGTTAACATACTTCTGAAGTTATTTTGCCTCTCCTTGACTGGCTTTTGTAAACTCTTTAATACAAAATTCAGAGTTGGGATTATAGCTCAGTGGCAGAAAGCACTTATCTAGTAAGCACGAGGCCCTGGGTTCAATTTCCAGCCCCCCCAATGCAGTTTGTTGTAATGTTCAATAATGTAGTGCCCCAACCCCCTGGTACTGGGGATCAAACTCAGAACTTTGCACTTGCCAGGCAGGCACCATGCCAATGAGCTACATCCCCTTCCTTAGTATATACTTTTTTTTTTTTTGAGACAGGGTCTCACTATGTAGTTGAGACTGACCTGGAACTCACTACGAAGCCCAGGCTGGACTTGAACTCTTGAGTTCCTCAGCCTCCTGAGTGCTGGGATTACAGGCATGTGCCACCACACCTGGCAGTATTGTACTTTTAAATGAAGTAATATTCTGCATATAATATTTCTTCCAATAGAATGCAAGTCATATCTCTTTTCCTGTGTCTCTACTTTCCATTTAGAGCTTTAACAATCTGACATCGTATTATCTTGGAAATGCATGACAGATTAAGCATCCACATCTCTTCACGCTAGTCTCTCAAATATGTCATTCTGCCGGTTTATTGTTCTTACTAACTGAAAATTTCAAATTCATCCTTCAAAGCTCAACATAGGTATTATCTTCTTTGCTTTTTCTGGACAGTCTCTAATCCCCTTTTTTGGTTTTCAATGTCTTCTCCTAAGATATTGCTTCTAAGGTTAAAAGCATGGACTCCAGAACCAATTCCTGTGACTTCTACTTGGGTTATCTTGGGAAATTAATTAACCTGTCTAAATGTAACTCATTTATAAAATGAAGATAATACTACTACTTCATAATGCTGTTATGAAAATTGAATGTATACATATTCTGTCTATTCATATGAAAAATACATAGCCTATAATAGTACCTGGAACATATTATTACAATATTAATAGCATTTACAGACATCTTTTTTTCCTCTATAGAGAAAAGTACTTCAATACTCTACAATTCTATAAATATATAATTCTGTAAATCCATAGATTTCATCACATTATTTTTTTAAAGGCAGAAAAATTTCCTACTCCCAAATTCATAAAAAGATCTAATGATTAACTCTATTTACAAAGATTTTTTAAAGACAATCATTTTTTGTAATGATATATGAAATCTACAGATTAAGCTTCATCATATATTAAGGGGATAAAAAAGGTAAGATTTAAAAACTGAAATGCTATACAAATATAACATGGCATTATTATTAATTTCAAATACTAATCACTAATGGTTTCAAAGAAATAAATTTAATGTTTTAATTTAGAATGATCTATGGAATTAAAAGTAATCCTAATATTCTACTTCTACATTAATTTCCTTACAAATATGTTCACATCATCTTAAGAAAAAAATCAAAATAGGCATGAAGTTTTAAAAATCAAAGTTACCATCAATCTCTAAATTGTGTGGATATACTAAAGGCACTACAACACCTACGTAAAACCCACACATAAACTTTCTCACCTCATCATCTGAGTAGCTGTAGGCAGATGCTACGGCCTCCCACACCTTATTGGCTACTGTTGCTGCCTGTTTCATACCAGATTTGAGGACATCTATCTTGGGTCCTGAGAGTATATTATCCAGCTTTAGCCCTGACAAAGAATTTACTACAGAACCTAGTGAGCCATGTGGAGAACGCATCAACGCTGATAAGGAAGTGGAACGATCTTTGTAAGTTCGATGGGGAGTCTGCTGCTTGAAACGAGCAGTGAAAGTTTTAGACCTGGACACCGCAGGGGAACTCTTTTCACTTTCAGGATTCTCTTGTGCTGGCGGACCATGATCTAAAGGTAGGCTTGATCTCCTCTCTAACGGATGAAGAAATGCAGCAGTATTGCCAGGTTCACTGTTTCCGTCTCCGTGCAATTCCATACTGGAAGATTTACTACCCAGGGGACTTTTTAGGTTCATGTAGCTTTCGATTTCATCAGCCAGATTACGTGTAATAACTGGAGAGAACATCTTATCCTCAGAATCCAGAATGTTCTCTTCTGTACATTCAGTGGCTAAAAGAGATAAAGGGTCTAGTCCAGCTTCAACATCCTCCCTCTCAACAGCTTTAGCAGCACTGTACAAACTGCTTCTCTTATTCACTCGATCTTCCGTGCCTGGGCCCAAGTCTCTGGACTGACTGCTGCTGCAATCATTTTGTGGACTGTCGCACACAGCCTCTGCCCGGGCAGTTCTGGCCGCACTGTCACCATCCGCAGGCTCGAGGAGCTCTTGGCTTTCCTCCAGCATCTCCAACACAGCAGGCGCCCTGTGCTCAGAATCCCAGGGGCTCTCGGACCCGCAAGTCCGTGACTCAGGCAGAGCACAGCTAACGTTCTCAAAGCTCTGGGCCCTGGCAACACGGGGCGGAGAAGTCTTAGGACAGCTCAGGGCTGCTGTGAGAATCTTGGCATCCGCGCCCATCATAACAGCCGCTTCACTTGGATTCGAGTCCAAACTGCTCTTCTTAAGTAACATGCCTGCTCGACTTTCAGAGCTGAAGCTACAACTTCTCTCTGAAAAATGTTTTTGTCTTTTTTCTCCTTTGTCACCATTCTTCTTAAGATTGGCGACTTCATCAAAGACTGCATCTTCAACTGGATTCTGAGTAGAAAACAGCACATTTGATGTACTCCCTAAAAGGAAGAGTCAAATATTAAAGATGAATCTCTACTTTCCAGTGTAACTTAAATAAAAAGGTTTATTTTTCTGATTGTGAAAATGACACACATTAAGAATAAGATTCAGAAAATCTAAAAGGTACACAGAAAAAGTAACCCCAAGAGACCCAGTCAACTGCCTCCCAGAGATAAAATTTTAATGTAAAATCTGCTTGTATCTCCTATGCATAGAAGTACCCATTAACAAGCATATTTATAATTTTATACTGTTCACTAAATCTATCACATTTATTAATAAACATAGGTCTATTCTTATTCCTTACTTATTCTTATTTCTTCTTTTGAGGGTCAATGTTTTGTTTTGTTGGTACCGGGGATCGACTGAAGGTCAATTTTTTAGAAAACCACTCTGACTCAAATGAAACAATCTTTCTACCTTAGCTTTCATGTATGCCATTCAGCTGAGACTTGCCAGAAGGCTGAAGATGAAGCTCAGAGGGAGTATGATTGCCTATCACCTGTGTGACTCTGGGTTTGGTCCCCAGCACCACAAAACAAGAAACCAAATAAATATTTGCCAGAAATCTATTCTACACAAGAAAAATTATAATATTAGGGGAATCAGACATTTGTCATAGCCAAAGCACTATAATATTCTAAGGTTTATAAAATCTTGAGCAGTCAAACATTTCTGTTCACACATTCATTCCTTCAGCAAATATCTGAATGACCACTAGTACTCACTAAACGTGGTGCTACGACACACAATGGCAAATCAGACATGACTGTTAGAGAGCAGTACTCCATCAAGTCAGCAGAGGTCCTGCAGCAGCCTTAAGGATCTCCCCTTGCTGCAGGGGAAGTAAGTAGTCTTTTATTCTTGCTTTTTTTTTTGGTTTTTCTTTGGGTACAGGGATCGAACTTGGGTCCTTGTGCTTGCAAGGCAGGTGGCGGAACCACTGTAGTCTTTTATTCTTTATTGCTGTCCAATTTTTATAGTCGAAGATCAAAAGCTATTTCCTATAGTTACTAAAATTTAAGCTCACCTATTAAGGGTGGAATATTTGTGGCCCCTCAAATTTATATGTTGAAATCCCACCCTCCAGTGTGACTGTACAAGGGGGGAAAGCCTTGGGAGATAATTAGGTGACAAAAGTGGAGCCTTCATAAGTGGGATTAGGACTTTCTGCTTAGCGAGGGTATAAGCAGGAGGCAATCAATCTACCGCCCGGAAGAAGCCTTCAGCAGAACCCACCATGCTGGTTCCCTAATTCTGTACTTTCCAACCTCCAAAGCTGTAAGAAATTTAAATTTCAAAGTTCTTTCAAATCTTTCAAATTAGTACTTATTAATCATCATAATCCTATCAATTAATCAGAGCTAATGATTTTTAAAGCTTTTAGGAGAATTAAACTAATGTGTTTTACAACTCTAACCTGTTTTACAACTCTAAAGTTTATACCTGCTTTGAAAACTACTTCCAACATATGAGAAACAGATCTCTGCACATAGTACTGGCCCTCCCTGTACTCCTGGGAATTAACAGGAAGCACGCCACTCAGCAGCTCACTTTCCTTTCAATATTCTCAGAGGATTCGTTATGGAAGAAAACTTCTGCCCTCCTTTCTCCCACCCTCTTGCTAGGAAGAGAAAGATCCTGACTTTATATTTACATATAAATTATTTTCTCAAACATCTAGCACCACCTTTAGAAAAATAACAGAAAAAATTCTTAATGAGCTCTATTTGGTATCACAGTGTAAACAAAGTGAAAAAAAACCTGATAGTCAACTTTAAAGAAATAAGCTGTATCTCCTACTAAGAAAAGGCAAAGGACACAGACTGCTCTCACTGTCCCTTAAATTTCTGTATTTGAAGTGCTCCTTCAGGGCACTGGAAGGCCTGCAATCGAACCTAAAGCAAGAAACTTGAACCAAAGGGAGCTATACATACAGTATGGTTGCTCATCAAAGATGGGAAGAGGCTCTGGGTACCTACAACAAAGGGGCCAAAATTAAAGACCCACTGGTACATTTGCGCCCAGAGACAGGAATTACACTGCCCATATGTAAGCCTTCCAGGATCTGATCACAACATTCCATGTTCTTGAGTACAGGTGGCCTCTACAGTACCCTCACGACTACGATGAGAATAACCAAACTGAAACCAGTAACTATGACAGGGAAGACATTCCAAACAACAAGCATACACAACCACTGTTTAACAAATTAAATGCAGGTGGTCCCTCTGTATCCATGGGAGACCAGTTCTAGGAACCTCTAGAAACACTAAAATCACAGATGCTCAAGATCCTTGTATAAAGCAGCATAGTATTTGCTATGTAACATACATACTCTCGTATGCTTTAAATCATCTCTAGATTAAATTACCAAAAACAATGTAAATAAATCTGTACATGTTGAATACAGATGGAATTCTTTTCTAATATCTGATCCAAAACTTGCCAGGTATGATACAGAGGGTCAACTGAACCTACCTTTTTGGAGGTAGGGGGTGGTGCTGGGGATTTAACCCAAGGAGCTGTGAGCTATAACACTGGTCATTTTAAATCTTATCTTGAGCCAGGGTCTCATTAAGTTGCACAGGCAAGGTTGAAACACACAGTGCTCCTGCCTCGGCCTCCCAAGTAGCTGGGATCACAGGTGTGCTGCACTGTGCCTGGCTCCTACTGTACCTCTCAATAACTGCGTTCTAACTTTTTAAAGACCATTTACAGGAATCAGACATATTTCTGGCCCTTTAGCATGTTCACTATAATTTAACAATTTAGTGTCATAAAGACAAATGCATATTCTAAATATTTAATAACCAATAGATAAAAACTTACCAGTACTACTTTTCCTGTTGCTGATATCAAATATGCCAGATGGGGCTCTCACAATGCTGCTGCCACATGAAGGCGGTTCAGGAGGACTCTGAGGCTCCAGTATAGGCTGTGAATATCTTGCAGTAAGAGCAGAGGCATCACACACCTCTAGAAAAAGAATACCTGGATGTTATCATTACTACTTCTGACAATACTGCAGAGAACCTATATATAGATTTTTTTATATGTGTGTTTTTCTTCTTTAAGTGGAGAGTAAATACAATTTCGGGTGTCTGGTTTACTTTACATCATGTGTCACCAGTATTGACTCATATAAATACTTTATTTTAGCACTTAATAACCCTAACTTGAGTATTCTTGAGTGAATCACGTACGTCTCTGGCCTTCAGTTCTATTTCTCATCATTCAGCAAGCAGGAGAGAGACTTGTTTCTGTATAGCACCATGAAAGAACATGGCGGTTTGTGTAAGAATAAAAGGGACATCATATTACCACAAACTAAAATCTTCCTCTGTATTTCCAGCAAGTGATTACAACAACTTATATCTCAATGAATCCCCCAAAAAAAAAAAACAGGAAAATGCCTCAGATTATTTGTAACCCACCAAAGAAAAATATCTACTCAATTATTTTATGGGCTTTTAGTGGAAAGGCATTTTAAAAGGAAAACTGAAATACAGGTTTGATGACTCAAAGTTTGACCGTGCTGGGTTCTTTGCACAGCAGCCATACAACTTTGACAAATGCACAGCTCAGTGGATTGCATTTTCCTTTAAAATTCAGGGAAACCTACATTCTCTACAGGTTTGTTAAATACTAAACTTCAGAGACTATCAAAATCTAATAATACTTTGTACTAATAATAGTACATGGTATCTTAGGAGATAGACCTCACATTTCTGGAAATTATCACCAAATATGAAATAAGATAAACTTTAAATTATTACTGATATTCTTCTAAATAATACTCAAATGTCAGTATACAACCTTCTTTTTGCACTTTTGTTTTAGTTATCAATTCTTGTGCTACTTCTTCAGGTACACGAATTTCATCCTTTATAAGTTCATCCTTAGACCCATATCCTTGGTCAGACTGGCCACCTGTTAAAAAGAATACAGGCTTATAAATATTTTTTTAAATCAAAAGAAAATTATACTGATCAAATCAGGCACGACGGCACATACCTATAATCCCAGCACTTGGGTGACTTAGGATATCACTGAGAGTTCGAGGCCATCCTGGGCTACACAGTGAGTTCAAGCCCAGCCTGAGCTATATAGCGAGTCCCTGTCTCAAAAGGGGTGGGGAAAAATGTGCCAACAAACACGAAAACAAGAAAATTCTAAGGTCTACACAGTTCACTGTGGAGAAAAGGAAGACAGTGAAACTCACAGGTACAAATAACATTTTAAGAACAGTGATAAGCAAGTAACAGTAGAAATAGGAACATCAAAGACCTATATTTGAAAGTAGTGAACTTTAATTTCCTCGCCTATGAACTGGAAAAGATTTAGGCAAGATGCTTTTAAAAGGTAGCAATCTACAGACTTTCTCCAATGTCTACAGGCTGCTTTTTTTTTTTTTTTTTTTTTTTTT
>NW_022900943.1:1676945-1690341 GCF_012274545.1 Fukomys damarensis
GGGATTGAACTCCGGTCCCTTTTGCTTGTGAGGCAGGCGCTGGAACCACTAAGCTAAATCCCCAGCCCTGCTACTCATTCAGTGAGAAGGAACTACTTACTTTTACAAAAGAAAAGTCAGAATGGTGAATTAGAAAACAAGAAAAATGGTTACCTGAAAAGAATGGAGGAAAACAGGATGAAAAACTAGGGAAGAAACTTCATTAAGGATTTCACTATGCTTTTGTCTTTGATGTGTAGATTTCTACACAGTCAAAAAATTGAATCAACAATCAGAGGGAGCTAAAACTGAATGCAAATGAGGCCAACTGTATTTGATATGAATTAATACAACCACATTGCAAAGATAAGAGAAAACCAAGCAGGGTAACTTTTGCATATTTACCTTGTTCCTCACAGGGATTAAGGATGATGATTTTGGAATTATTTTATGTATATTGTAGGACTAAGCAAATGAGGAGATGTGATTATGCAGGTAGACAATATTCTTAACCAGAGAAGATAGTTGGGTTCTTTTCCCCCCATTAATGGGAATTGGTCCCAGGGTTTCATACTGAGCTATATTCCCAACCTTCTTATATTTTCTATTTTGAGTCAGGATCTTGCTAGATACCCAGGATGGCCTTGTATTTGCCACTGTCCTGCCTCAATCTCCACAGTAGCTAGGATTACAAGCATACGCTATTATAACGAGCAGATTTTTGTTTTTTGAATGGAATGAGGAAAGGTAAAGAATCTTAGCGAGGTTGATTTGGAATTGAAGATACTGTATTTCTAAACACATACACGCACACAGAGTTCAGCTTTGTTTATTAAAAGTCTACAAAGAGTTTACACCCTGGTATCAATGAATACAACTTCAGCCCAGATCCAGTTTCTAAAATTGATTCCTGAGATCCAGCTTCCAAAATCTAAAAGAAATAGCAGATCCTCAAAGAAATGGCCGATTCCAGAACTGAGGCTGGAAAAGTGCAAAGATGAGCCAGGAACAGTTTGCTGCGCCAGAAGGGAAGTACTCCGAAACATCAAACAAGTATATCTAAAGGACAAAGGAATACAGGAGCTCCTATTGGCCAAGACTGGGATAATTTAAGGATCAAATATGGAGAGTAGTAGTTTACAAATTCACTAAGTAAAATAGGAACCTATAATTTTGTGCTGATAACAAATTAGAAAAAATAGGGAAAGACAATTCCTCCATACATTAGAACGCTATCATCTAAATATGAAAGTAAATCACCACTTTTAACCATTATAGTATCGGCCAGTTAGGGCAAACATCAGCAGTTACTAAATATAAGAGCACAACAAAGAGGTTATATATATGGTCTCAATGTCCCCTCACAGATAGTTTATCATCTTCAAGTGGTAAGATATTAACAATATACAGAGAAAACCTACTACAATGAGATCAAAACTAACTTCCTGAGAGACAGATAATGCTTCCTCTAGGATGTGATATATTAGAAAGGACACAACATCACTTATGTAGTATACAGATGTATTCACAACCTAACCCAATCATAAGTGTTAGACTGGGGCTGGGGATTTAGCTCAGTGGTGCCTGCTGCCTACCAAAAAAAAGAAACCATAAGTGTTAGATAATTTCAAATTAAGGAACATTGTACAACAAAATAATCAAAGTGACTTCTTTAAAAGGGTCAGGCTCATAACAGATAAACTAGAGGAACTGTGCCAAAGCTAATGACACTAAATAGTTGAGATTAAAGTACAACAAAAAACATTAGACCAATTGACAAAACTGGAAAATAGACTACAGGTTATGGTATTATATCAATGTTTTGCTGAATTTAGTTACTAAACTGCAGTCATATTGAAAGAAAATATCATTGAAGCATAAAGAGGATAAAAGACAAAATGTATATAACCTGTTCATATGACCTAGGAAAAATAAATGCATATGCATATGGGATAAAAATCATAAAAAATATAGAAAACTAAGCAGTAAATTTAGATAAAAGATAAACAGGGGCTTTCTAAATTATTCTTGTAACATTTCTGTATGTATATATGGAGGGAGCGGAGGGAATGATCAAACCTCTGGTGGGAAGGGCACTCACTCAACTGGACCAGGCCACATCTTTACCTTATTTAGTTGCAATTACTTCCACAAAAGCCCTATCTCTAAATATTGTTGCATGGAGGGCTTCACCATGTGAATTTTCAAAGTGGGCACAACATTTAGTGCACCACATGCAGGCACAATTTAGTAGTACTGCTCTTGTGTTATCCAATGCTGGATAAGGTCTTTGTCTAGACGGTGATACTCAATTCATAGCTTGAAGTTATTTCAAAATAAGATTTCTGAAAAATCTGTTTTGGTTATGAAAAGTTTTATAATTAAAAAAACAGTTATAAGGTTATGAATGAAAGACACAAAATGTGCAGTACCTTCTTCTGTTTTCTACAACTTACTGCACTGCCACCTAGGCTTTGTGTTTATCATGTAACAAAAGAATTAAATGTCTCTAAATATTTCTATTTAGAATGACTGACTACCTTCAGTTGTTTTCTTATTGGCCTTCTCAGCAAGTTTGGTATAGCACACAGTGCCAGGAAATGGACAACAGATTAGGAACAGAGTAAATTACTAAATCCAGATATTTCTCAATAAGCTGGGTAATCAGCACTGTGTAGCAAGTGGAAAGATTCCACAAGATAATCCTTAAAGAAATGAGCAAGCTAAACATCTGGGCCATAAGGCTTTCAAAAAGTACCAGTGTGGGCCAGGGATTTAGCTGAGTGGTTCTACCGCCTGCACAAAAGCACAAGGTCCTGATTTCAAGCCCCGGTACCCCCCAAAAGTACCAGTGCTGTGACCCTATAGAGACTGATGATCACTGTGACATGAGTATCTGGGCACAACTGTGTGATGCTGCTAAAGCCAGAAGCAGTGGTGTGTGTCTGGGGTCCCAGCTACTTGGGAGGCCACAGTGGAAAGACTTGGGGTTCAGGAAAACTTATTAAGACACCTCCCCACCCAGGGAGGGACTAAAAAGAAACTTAAAAATATGGAAGAATAAGAGTCAAGGGAGTTTTATATCATTATTCAGGGTAAAGTGGTTTCATACCACAAAATTACTTTCTTTTTTTTTTTATACACGAAGCCCATTTTTTCTAAAGCATTATGAAAACTTATGAAAGCATTATGAAAAGCTAAAATGAAAATCCCATAATCTTATTTACAAGATGAATGAAATTTTTAAAAGTAAATTATAAACAAGATTGAAAGCTATAAAGTTATGTTGACTTCAATGATTTACACATAGGCCTATCATTATGGGAAGGTAGTTTTTAAACACAAAAATTCAGCAGAACAATTTTAGAAAGCAATGAGTACATCAACAGCTGGAATAATGAATTATTTAGTGCCTATAACATTACATGAAGAAATTATGTTAAAACCAACCTCACAATAAGAATTATAGCAGGGCACATTTTTTTTCACATTTTCAAATATAAATATGTTCTGCAAACTGACCACAGAATGTTAGCTGGGTATTCTCATTGAACACTACATATGACAGGGAGTCAGACTTTCTGCAAAAGGGAAGGAAGGGGACTTTGAGATGGAGGGAGGGGAGGAGGAGGAGAGGGGAAGATGATAAAAAAGAATTAATGTGCTATGTACACAACCCCCCCAATGAATGCAATCATTATGTACTGAAAATACATATTGATAAAAATAAGAATTTTTAAAAGACTATGTACAATTACCAAGGAAGAAAAAAGGGCAAGATTAAGTGAAAAACTGTTTCCCACCTGTAAAAATACTTAATATTTAAATTAAAACAAAATATCTTTCCCCACCCTTGTATGCCAGCAAAATTTAACCTAATAAATGGGAAATTACCTGAAATGGTTACTATTCAAAGGCAGAATTAATGCACACGTGTTTCCACAGCTTCACGGCATAAAAGTCTGTCTGCACCCACACCATGACAGCCAAGGACAAATGCAGCACCCAGAGACAGCACAGAGCAAAAGCAGAGCGACAAAGAGCAGAGAAAAGGAAACTTCAGTCATTGAGACAAGTCCTTCAGACGAAGCACAGGAATTAGAATTCTCTTTAAAGGAAGACTTGCGATTTTAATGACAATGAAAACAAAACAACACAAACAGAAGAATGTGCAACACACATACATCTGCCCAATGTTCTCCTTCAATTACACTTATTTCCAACTTCAGAGGACAGAGGTTATGCCCATGCTTATGTCTATACACGTAGCATGTGAGATTTTAAAATACATGTACAGTATGACCTTTAAAATAACAGAATACTTCTTTCTCATGTTGTGTGACTTATTTTCTTCCCTCTTTAATATTCATAACTCAATGTCAAAGGGGTATTTTCCATTTAATGAAAACAAGATTTGTGAGTTGTGCCATAATGCTCAAATTCACTATCATCTACTTTCACAAACTGATGACAAATAAATACAAAGAAGCACCATGCTAGAGCACTGTGCACAGTGCTCCCAAGTTCATCTCTTACTATCAGAAAGAAAAGTACTACGGTGTAATTCTTCCCGTATTAATACATGCTACTCTAAAAGTATTTCATATTGCACAAACTCAAGGAGGGTAAAAGCTTTTGGAAAACAAAAAGGAAAGACAGAGCATGACAGTAACTGAAGGGTTAGTAGAATGCAGCTTTCAGTACCTGTGCTACAGTGATTGCCCATGGAATCGAGCCTGACCAGGTCTCTGGTGAAGAGCGGGTGCTCCCCGCTGTTAGCATCGTTGGAGCTATCCATGCTACCGTGGCTTGCTGTGTCCCCATCGCTTCCACCTGCAGCCTGCTGAGGAGCTAAAGGGAAGGACGACAGCTCGTCACAAGCTGATAATCTGAACGTGAACAGGAACCTACAGCTCCCTTACATGTAGAACACTTTGTAAATCTCTACAAGTTTTAACAACAGTAATAATTTTGGACTATGATAACCTGTCATAGTTGTATATGAAAATATGAATGAGAATTTCATTTATTTTTATTTGTTTTTATTTATATTTATGTTTTCTACTTTATATAATTAAAACTTCCTATCCCTATAAAGCTATGGTTCAAAGAGAAACTATCCTTCCAGTCATATGCATTACCTGATGTTGAAGAGACCGGTGACTTCTGTATGGTCCTTTTAAGCGGCTGCCTAAATTGGGCCAGGCCACGTACCACATTCCGCACCTTCGTCCACAAGAAAATACCACTACGAGTGCTTGTAGGCCATGGGCTCTCCAAAACTACCTAAAGGTAAAATAAAGGTAAAAAGTAATATTTACTAGGAGTATTTAATTTAAAAAATAATATAATAATAAATATTTAATTTAAAAATAATATAATAATAATGATTTTCTTTCTGGTGGTGGCTATTAGTATCTCAAGCCTTCCTTCAAAAATCAGTAATAGAGTCAATACACAGACATACAAAGAATTATACCAGCCACCTGGTAGATGGGAAAACGCTCTGTTTCGCCAATCATCAGAGATGCAAAACCTCAATGTCCCTTCACATCTGTCACAATAGGTGCTATAAAAAAGGACGATAACAGGTGTTGGTGAGGATATGGAGAAAAGGGAACCCTTGAACACTTGGTCAAGCGGATGTAAGTGCAGCCCAGGGTTAGAGAGCCTTTCAGAGCTTTCAATGACACCGAACAGCTGGCTCAATACCCGTGCCACTGGTCTGTCACCACTGGTACAGCAATTACAGAAATCACTATGGAGGGTCCTCAAAATATTAAAATTACACTACCATGTGATATAGCAATCAACACATATTCAAAGGAAATGAAATCAGTATCTCAAACAGATCTCTGCACTGTCACATTCACTGCAGCATTATTCACAACAGTCAAGATACAGAATCAGGGGGTGTTATCCATGGTGACTGGATAAAGAAAATGTAGCACAACTGGGAATGACTGTGCACACCTATAATCCAGGCTAATCTGGAGGCTGATGCAGGAGGATTGAAAGTTTGAGTTCAGGGAGAAGAGAGGGGCAAGGGGAGGACTATTCAGCTTCAAACATGGATGGACCAGGAGGACATTATGCTAAGTGA
This sequence comes from Fukomys damarensis, assembly GCF_012274545.1. Classification (NCBI taxonomy): domain Eukaryota; kingdom Metazoa; phylum Chordata; class Mammalia; order Rodentia; family Bathyergidae; genus Fukomys; species Fukomys damarensis. The sequence continues at coordinate 1,683,028 of NW_022900943.1, forward strand.
AAAAAGCTGCACAGAAAATGGCAAATGCTGCATGATCTCACCTAAACACAGAATCTAAAGAAAATGAACTCACAGAAAAAAATGGTGTTTATAGAGGCTTGGGTTGGGGTTTTGAGAAGACGTTAGTCAAAGGATATAAAATTTCAATTAATTATGAGAAATAAATTCAAGAGATCTATTTTATAACAGGAAGACTACAGTTAATTACAATGTATTATACTTTGAAAATCAGTAAGATAGAATTTAAGCATTCTCACCAAAAAAAAAAAGTGAGAAAACATTTATTAATCAGCTTGACTGAACCATTCCACAATGTACAATAACACCTTGGTTTACAAATGCTTCTGTTTGCTAACAATCTGGTTCACAAACAAAAGGGTTTGGCAATAGTTTGCTTCCATTCACAAACCCCACGCTGGTAACAACTCAACCATGGCCTTCTTCTCCGCAAACACAAACACAGCTGTCTTCCCCAAATCACAAACAAACTGGGTTCATACACCGAGGTATCACTGTATACGTGTTTCAAAGCATCATGCTGTACATTACCCATTTGTTTTGGTTTTTTTGTTTGAGATAGGTTCTTGATATGTAGTTAAGTCTCACCTTGAATTTGTGATCCTCCTGCTTTTGCCTCCTGTGTGCTGGGATTACAGACATGCTCCACCACACCTGGTTTATATTTGTTTTCTTTTCCTTTTTTTTTTTTTTTAAGATTTCAGTATGGAGAGCTAAATCTAGGCCTTCACACTGAGGTTTGTTTCTTTTGTTTTTTTTTGTACTGGGAATCGAACTTGGGTCCTTGCACTTGTAAGGCATGTGGTGGAACCACTGAGTTAAATCCCAGACCTCACACTGAGATTTAATGCAGACTTACTGTTTTGTTTTGTTTTTTAATAGGGTCTCAAAAAATAAAAAAATAAAATAGGATCTCACTTAGTAAATTTTCCAGACTGGGCTTGAACTTTCAATTCTCAGACTTGTAGACTACTAGGATTACAGGTGTTGTACATATGTTCCAGAAAACATCTGGCAATCCAGACAATTTTTATTTGTCAACTAAGGGAGAAAAAAAATTATGTCCCTCAAAATTTCTTCAAAGAAAAACTTCTGTGACAGTCAGGGTTAGGGGTAGGTTGGAATTCAATTACCTGAGTATTGGAGTGTGGGTATTATGGTTAGTGTTAGAGTTAGGGTTAGGGTAGGTTTAGTTCTAGGGATAGTGTTGGAATTCGAGTACCTGAGTAATGGAGTATGGGTACTATGGTTATTGTTAGGATTAGGTTTAGGGTAAGGAACAGTGTTGTAATTCAACTACCTGAGTACTGAAGTGTGGGTTTATGTTTACAATTTTATAAAAAATTATCATCCTTAATAAGCTGCACATATATATTCCTAATGTCAATCCTACTTACCTTATTATAATAACCGTAAGTAATAGCATTTGGCTTTATCTTAGCAGTTTTCATTTCAAATAAGACTCTCACTGCTAAAACAGGATGACCCCAGAGTCCACAAAGTTGCATTACTACTCGATAGCACACCTAACAAGAAATAATATCAAAGCATTATAACACAGTGGTCTGTGACTTTAGATTTTTTTGAAGACTTTCTTCAATTCTTTTTATAAAATTATTAGGTACTATTTTAACTTTTATTCTAGTTTGAGCATCTTAGAAAATTATTTTTAAAATCTGTTTACCAGCATTATTATTTCATAAAAGAACTATGAGATCATTATAGTTTGAATAAATAAGTCTACACAGAGGATAACTGTTATTACCCATAACTTGAGAAAGAATTCATTTGTAAAACCAAGTATGATTAAAACAGCTCTCTCCCCAATCACCATGCTATATACTGTATGCCAAAAGAATTAAGGCCAGGAGCTCTAGAATGTCTGTATAACAAACTGGATTTGTAAACACATAACTTAAAAAGAATGAAGAAAAAATACATTGTAACATTATTAGCAGAGATTTTTCATTTTAAATCTTAATCTGGTACCAGAATTATTTATAGTTAGCACCAAAGAGAAAAGTTAAATAAGTGCCTCAGTTTCCTCACTGCTAAATGGATAATAACAGTATCTACCTCTTAGGATGATTTCTGAGGCTTCAGAGAGAATGCATGAAAATGTCTAGCATATCATTCATTGAGTGCTCTCCATGAGCAAGGTACAGTATGTATACTGGCTTATTTAACCTTCGAAATTTAAAAAGAAATCATTAGTGTATTTACTATCCTTAATAATTACATTCTTCTTGGGAACACGTAAGACAGCAATAATTACTTTTACACCCCCTCCCCTGCCCCAGATGCATTTTCTCTCTCCACAAAGTCTACTTCCCTGTTTCCTACCATTTCTCTTTTCTTTTGCTCTTTAGATTGTATTTGGGTTTCTCATATAAGACACACCGGGTAATATTTAACCTTCTGTGACTGATTTAGCTTAACCTGTCGAATGAGGAAGGTACCAGTGACTGTTACCTACACCAGTAGGTCACCAGGGGCAATTTAGTTATCCAGAGGACATTTGGTGGTAATATACTTTTGACTATCCTGACCTATAAAGGAAGAAGAGGCATTACTGGCATCTCCTGGGGTGGCCAGGGATACTGCTAAACATTCCACAATCTACAGGTTGGGCCTCCAATATTAGTTGTGTGGGCCAAACGTCAATAGTGCCAAAGTTGAGAAACTAGAAGCTACATGCTCAGGAGACTAATCTGAAACACAGATAGGCTAAACAACTCTCCTTAGGACACTGGCCGTAAAATGAAAACCACTTGCAAAACGTTTACTTACAACCTGTTCCTTAATAAAGTTATATTAAGAATAAAATACTCTGGGCCAGGGATTTAGCTCAGTGGGTCCATCGCCTGTCTTGCAAGCACAAGGCCCTGAGTTCGTGCTCTGGTACCCAACCCCCACAAAAAAGAATAAAATATTCTATTCATCAGGCAAACAATCTGGCCTAAGTGGGGAGGTCTTTGCTTTATACTAAAGCAGGAATTTTTTAATAAATATATTTTAAGATAAACAATATAAAACAGCTCCACAAAAGAGCACCTCTCCTGATTAATGAAAACATCAAGCACACTTTAAAGCAACGAAGACCTAAATTTTCTTAAAAGTACAAATTAATACTCGCAGCAGTTACTCAAGCCCTTTGACTTGCCTCGTCTAGTGGGTCCACACATGCTTTCCGCATCTTCAGAAGTATGTCATACGCCTGCTGAAGCGCTCTGACCTTAGGGTGAGAAACCCTAACATAGGCTGGGAGACAGATGAACCATAAACTGTAACAGTGACTGAACAGGCACTTCGCCCACTGTGGTGGATTTACATAACATCTCTTCGCCAATTTATGAGCTGTTTTTATCTCCTAGAAAAGAATAAATAACAATATTATAGTATCTAATACAACTGATTAGGGCTGGGGAAGGGAAAGGGAAAGAAAAAATTAAGGTAAGATTTTACCCTAAAATCAAGCATTTGTTTTACAAGTATCTTCCTATGTAGTGCTACATGGTTCCCTAAACATTTATTTACTGAAATACTACTTTATACTTTTCTGCAACTACCTGTTGACCAGCATCTATCTTCTAAGAGACCAAAATTTCTTTAAGAGTAAATATCACAAATAATTATATAATGGTTAATAAGATTCTCTTCATACAGAAGGTATTCATATTTAATAGATAAAAGGACAGCTAAAACCACACACTCCAAATTCATTTATTGTTCAGTCTTTTTTCTATCCTTATCTTGAAAAGCAATATTCGTCTTACTCTTCTCCCTGCTGAAGCTTAAGATGTCCTAGGATACTGCCTGCCAAGATTTTCACTCTAAGTATCATCCCCTCCCTCTCTTCCCAGCCATAGTCCTGTGTTAATTCTCTCACTAATTCCTTTTAGACTTACTCCTTTGTGGTCAGAGGCTCAGAATGATCAAAGACTTCATAATACTTTGATAGTATGCTTTCTTTTTTATTTCATTGTAACTGAGGTGGAAGAGATTAGATATCAAAATCCTCTGCTGATGATTTATCAAACTACATACTCTGAGAAACGTATACTCTTAGTATGCGAGAACTGTATTGTATGCCTTGCAGTACAGGTTTCTCTACTAGAATGTAGTTTTCATTTAAAAAGTACTGGTATATTCACTTTCTTTTCTAACTCTAAGAGATGTGAAGACACACTTGAAACTACACGCCCTTGTTTTCCGAGATCCAAGGTTCTTTTCTTTCCAGCTAGCCGGGGGAGGGGGTCTTGTGCAGCCATCACTGGCACAACGGCAGCCAGAATGGAGTTCAATCCCCTTGTGACTTCAAGAACTGTAAAAAACATTTCAATGCATCGTCTCACATGTGCAGGAAGATTATGCCTTCCCCTTTTCCCAAAAAGCTGAGACAGAAGTGCAGTGTGTGATCTAGGCCCATCTAAGAGAGACAATAAAGCTTAGGTGAACGAGTCCAAGATACAGGTCAGCAGACTGCAAAGTGGTCCAGGCTCCACTGCACGGTGCAGCAGGAAGGACCAACAGCAGCACTGTCCAGTGCACACTCACCCAAGGCATGGTGGTTACCTCAATGCTAAAACTCAACAATGAAAGCAAAAGATCCTCAACAGAAACCCAGATTTTGCCAGGCAGAAAAGGAAAAGGACAAATAAAAGAAAGAAACAAGTCAGAAAATGCAGGACAAAGTAATCTTTCGTACAGCCGTATTAAAAACTATTAAAATGAAAAAAAAATCTGCCAAAAATGCGATTTAGAGGCTGAGTGGTGTAATTATCCTATTTTGAAAAACTGCCTTCATTAAATGGGTTCGTTTTTTAAATTCTTTAGTTTCCCCTTGAAACTCCTTAAAAAAACATGAACTGTATGAAATTAAAGAATATTTCAGGTTCCTCTAGGATTTAGGAGACTACCCAAGAATTAGTAAAACCAAACGAAAGTTTTCATTCTGAAATATTCCACATTCTGAAGTACCTCAAAATGTCAGTGTGCATATAAAAAGATGTTTAATTTTTATAGAAACTTAATCACGGTTAATTCTTTCTGCCTAAATCAGATACAGTAATAAAGCAGGACTATAGGTTATACTGTTATCTCCTTTTAAGATGTAACGACTGGGATATAAAGTGTATTTTTACATTAGCCACCAGAAAAATGCCAACACCACCTTATACTCACCAGTTGGCTATAATAAAAAAGACAGAGCATAAGAACTGACAAGGATACTGTGAACCATTAACTCTCATATGCTATTGGTGCAGCCAGTCAGTGGACAACAGACTTTCCACATGACACTGTGATTCTACTCCCAGACAGATACTAACAGAAATGACAACATAAACCCACACAAACACTTATGCACAAATGTCCACAGCAGCACTATTCATAGCAGCCAAAATGTAGGGATCACCTACATGCCTATAAATAAAGAAACTGTGGTATATCCACATAATGGAATATTATTCAGCCATAAAGTGGATGAACCTTGAAAACATTACACTAAGTGAAAGAAGCCAATCGCAACACATATTGTACAATTCTATTTACAAAATGCCTAGAACAGATAAATCTGTAGAGATTAAAAAGAGAAAAATTACCAGTTGTCTAGGGCTGTAAGGGACAGAATTTAGGGGGATTCATGGGCAAAGAATTTGGGCTTCATTTCTGGGTGATGAAAAATGTTCTAAAATTAACTGTGGTGTCAGGCGTGACGGCACACACCTATAATCCCAGCACCTGGGAGGCTGAGGCAGGATTGCCATGAGTTCGAGACCAACCTGGGCTATACAGTGAGTTCAAGGCCAGCCTGGACTACATAGCAACACCCTGTCTCAAGGAAAAATATAAATAAATTAATTAATAATTAATTAATTGAACTGTAGTAGAGGTTGAACATCCCTCTGGATATACCAATGTATACTTTAAATGGGTAAATTTATAGTATGAGAATTATATCCCAATAAAGTTCTTAAAAATTATATTTAGTTCCCAAAGATTCCTTAGAGCATAAACATCCGCATTTAAAAAATTCACCCTTAATATTTTAAGGAGGGATGTAAGAAATCTAGTTAAAATCTGGAACAATCAAAATGGGTATTCAAGCAGTTGCAGAGGGTGATGAATGCATAATATGAACTCAAAGCACATACATATATTTTACACTTTAAATTAACATGTATTAGATAAAGCATCTCTGACCTGTTTGGTTCTTTTAGCCATGAGAGCCGGGCTGTTTGTAATGCTGTTCCCAGTAGGGTGTCTACTAAAACAGAGTTTCAACTCCTGTGGTCTGTCAAAAAGTTTAAGATCCAGTCTTGGAAAGTATTTGTAACTAAAAGAAAAAGAAAAAGAAAAAGAATTGCTGATTTAAAATACATTAACTTTTCATATTATTTCAGTACTGAAGTATCTGTAAACCTCTAATAGTACCCAGTATTATTCCTTAAAATCCTTAAATTATTTTCAAAAGTGTAAGATACCTATAGGATATGTACACCACCTACATGGAAACACTGGCTCCTCCGCGCCTTCTTTGTTACTGTCAACCCATACCTAGAAAACAAATCCCTCACCTCTTACTTAACAGAGGAATTAATAACTCTCAACAAAATCTATGTGCTTAATGATAATTTATATTAAATGGAATAGTCAGTATAGTTTGTAACATTTGTTTTTTTCATAAAATTATGTTCCATTGATATTTGAAAGAAAAAATCCTATTTTTATTTTAGTGATGTACTATATAATTTAACCAATTACTTACAGTTGGACATTATTATTATGGGATTTCTGAACTCCTGCAATCAAGTATATTTATGTGCACATCTTTGTGAATACTTTCTCTTAATTTCTTAGAATACCTTGTAACAGAATTTGTAGGTCAATGTTCATCAAGAGAATTAAAATTACTAATCACTATCAAATTATGTCTAGAATTATTCTATTTAACACATACTTTGTTGTTTTTGTTTTTTGTTTTCTCTTTGTACCAGGGAACAAACTCAGGACCTTGCACTTGCAAGGCAGGTGGCAGAACTTAACACATACTTTTATTAGTAGCATAAGCTGTCCTCATGCAGATAAATTAAAAATACTTCTCTCCTTATTCGTTTCATATGCATTTCTTTAACTACCAGAAAAACTGAGTATGTTTTCATATTATGGACTTTGTTTTTCCATTATTTTCTTTGGCCAATTTTCTTCTAGGCAATATTACCTTTCCTTATTTGATTTTACCCTGTGTGTCAAACCAAATCATAACTTCTTTTTTTTTTTTTTTTTTTTTTTTTT
>NW_022900943.1:1690469-1691547 GCF_012274545.1 Fukomys damarensis
TTTTTTTTTTTTTTTTTTTTTTTTGAGCCAGAGTCTCACAATGTAGTTCAGGCTGGCCTTGAACTCACTAGGTAGCTCAGACTGGCCACAAATTTGCAGTGATCCTCCTGCCTCGGCCTCCCAATCATCGGGATTACAGGCATGCCTCACCATGCCTGGCTAAAAATTGTACTTTAAAAAGTTAAGCCAATTAAGCTACCTAATTCAGATATATATTCTTCATTCTCATGTAGTTCTTCTCAAATTACACATTAATTCTATATTTTAGGAGGGTGTTTGTTTTACTTCACTTACAGGAATTCTAGGAATACAGCCAAAGAAAATAACTATAAGGGCTAGGGTTTTAGCTCAGTGGTTCCACTGCTTGCCTCACAAGCACAAGGTTCAATCCCTGGTACCAAAAAAAAAGAAACACCAGTGAAAAAAAAAAAAAAAAAAAAAAAAAAAAAAAAAAAAAATCCCCAAAATAAAACTGTACATGTTCACAAAAATATAGACAGCAAAGAACTACAGATACACAAGAAAGTATTTAACTCATAATTGCATGCAATGCAGTCATTAAAAATTATGTGACAAAAAATTTAATGGCATAGAAACATGTGCAGGGCATTTAAGGGAAACAGCTCACAAAGAATACGTGTAAGATGAACTCATACGTACATTGCACATACACAAGCATACTTATCAGAAGTTGTCGTAGTACTAAAATGATGTATTAAGATTTCTTTGGTTTTTCTAAATTTATGGAACTGTATATCATGATTATAATAACATTCATTCTAAATTCTTAAAGGATTCCTATACTAATCCTATTCTACAGGTTTATTTTAACAAAGAATGATTCGTAGTCCTCTAAATTTTCCCTATCTTATTAATAAAAATTTTGGAGTATTCATATTTGTAAAACTCTCAAAGGGAGTGAGGCACCTCATAAAAAGTTAATTTTTTTCTTCTTCAGAAGTGAAATGTTTACAGATTAGAATATGGTTAAATGTTTAAGTGAATAAGGATTAACATCTAGCTTCCTTTCTAACAAGAACATCCAATTGTTTTTTTTTTTTTTTTTTTTTTTTTTTTT
>NW_022900943.1:1691730-1699049 GCF_012274545.1 Fukomys damarensis
TTTTTTTTTTTTTTTTTTTTTTTTGGTTCCAGGGATTGAACTTGAGACCTTCTTGCACTTGTGAGGCAGGCAGCGGAACCACTGAGCTAAATCCCCGGCCCAAGACCATCTAATTCGTAAGTTACAGTACCTGGTGGCATCTCCATATAATATTCATCTCTTAGTCCACTGGATTAATAAACATATTTATTAATAACAACAAACACCTGAAATAAACTATCCAGTCTGTGCCCCAGCAACTGTAAGACTTCTTGCTACCTGTACTTTGGGGACAGGTCCTTTCCATCATCAGGAGGTGGCTCAGGTGGCATTATAAGTACAGTATGCTCACTCTTCTGAGATTCATCTAGTTCTATCAACTTGGTATCTTCTGATGATTCAAAATCAATCTGAAAGTAATTATATCTTCCAATTATCCTGTGTATAAGGAAGAGCTAATTCTGAAATTTCAATACGTAAGTTTTTAAAAAATACCTTATCTGTTTTCTCTGTGCCTTTATCAGGAAACAACTACAAAAAGAGAGAAGGAATTCTTAGTGAAAATGTGGACTGTAAATTTAACAGAGATTTTCATCTTAAATCCCAATTCTTTAAAAAAACTTTTTTTTTTCATAACCAGGCACACACAAAACATTTCACAATATATTTTTAGGTTCTACACTTCAAATTACAGTATTTGTGTTGTGGCTAATATGACAGAAAACAATTTTAGTGAGATTAGCTCTTTCAAACACCCTATTCACAAACAAAAGATAGTCAACCACAAGAATATCTGGCTTTTTAAATAAAAAGTTCATCATACTTTAAAAACTCCTGCATTAGTGATTGACATGACCTAAGCTTCTAAATGGAAGATGCTGGAGTATCAAATTTATAAATAAACAAAAATGCCAAAAATCAAATCAAGAGCTTTACACAGAATGAGATAAAATCATTTAATTCTTCTAAGGCATATAAAATGACCATACCTTATAGTGCAAAGAAAATAAAACCTATGATCTCACTACAAATTTTATGATTCTTTCTCAGCTATCATTTGTGCTGTCTTTTTATAATGGCATGCCCTTCCTTCTATCTAGGACCCATAAAAAATAAAACATAATATTTTACCTTTTATGCACATGATCCCAAATTTTATGTAATATATGGTTCATGTTAACAATTACCCACAAGATCTACTTTGCAAAAATAAAAACTGTATTGCAAATTAGAAAAAAATATATAGGCAAGGCATCACTCTTAGAAATCCATTTAAAACTCCAGTAATAAAGCTTTGAAATTTAACATACAGTATATTTCCAAATAGTGTGCATGAGGATGCAAGAAACATATTAGCAAAAGCATTTGTAAAGACATTAAAATAAAACACCACAAAACTTTCATTACCAACAAAACTAAAATTTTTAATTAAAAAAAAATCTTAGAGCTGTGGACGTGGTGCAGTGGTAGAGCATTTGTTTTGCATGTGTCAGGCCCTGGGTTTGATCCCTAGCATCCCAAATGAAAAAATGAAATAATCAAAGAAAGAAAACTAAACTATAAAATCAAATTACGCCAGGCATAGTGATGTGCCTGTGACCCCAGCTATTCTGGAGGCTGAATAGAAGGACTGCAAGTTCAAGACCATCCTGGGCAGTTTACTGAGACAGTCACAAAATAAAAAATAAAAAGGAATGGAGAGGTAAATCAGGGCATGGTCTTAGGCTCAATCCCCACTACCATAAAAAGCAAAAGCAAAACCACATTTAAATCATATTCTATTCATTTAAATAAAAAAATATCAGATACAGGAAGTTTAAGGAAATGCCCTTAGTACTTAAGAGTTACAAAACCAAAGTAACATTCAAAGAAAAAATTAACTATGCATGATAGAGAATAGATATCACGAAAGGAAATGATTCTTATATTAAGTCCAGAATCAATCAATCACACACACACTAACATAGCCTTACACTGTCTTTCTCATATTATTTTATGCTAATGATGACAACAATGGTGATCATGCTCACGATTACAATGATTATAGAGGTAAACCAATCTGTTTTTTCTTAACAGTATATAGGACATATTTTTACCTTCTCTATGCAGTCATCAAAAAATGCAAATCCAGTATCTTTATCACTTACAAAACTGCATTCTTCAATAAAACGGATAAAAATCTGTGTTTTAGATAAAAGCGTGTAGAATTTTGTATAGGCACGATCTCTACTTTTTAAAAATCCTGAGGAAAACAAAATTATAATTAAAGTCAAATTTTAAAGAACTAAATGTTGCATTTTAATGTTGCATTATTTTACATTTACCTACATTAGATTCTCTTTATACAAATACACATTTATAGAACCTTCTAGTAACCATATACAGTTCTGACTGATTCAACCACAAGAAAACCTTAGATCACTGACCTTGTCACCAAGATCTGGACCCACTCTGAGGAACCTCTAGCACCTTAGCTCTCAAGCAGAAATTCTTCTGTGACTCTTTGCTTTTGAGCCAATGGGTCAATGTGCCACCAGACCATTAGTATTCCTATAATGTCTTGTAAAAATTTCCACTCAGTTCAGTATCTGGTTAACCCACTCTTGCTCCTCTATCAAGCTGTCTGCTGGCATCAGGGACATGCTTCTCTTTGTCTACTGAAGACCAGACTCTTCATTTACAGCCTACACTAACTCATATCATCATTATTCCTTGGCTCTGACAAGCACAAGCCACACAACCCGGGCCTCACAATTCCTTGATTTTCAATGATCCAATGGTCCGTCTCACCTCCAACACACTGACCCTTTTACCTTCCACCTGTGGCCTCCTGTCTTTACTTTTCTGCCTATCTAGTATTGATGTTCCACATCCATACCCATTATTTCAATTATTTATCAATATCCTCAACCCTTTCTCTCTTTTGTATTTTGGTCAAACCTACCTGGCATAATGGAGCTCTGGAGCAAGGTACTGTCTGCTTTCCCTGAATCTACACTGGGAATGACTGAACACAAGTTATAGGTTAAAAAAACTGCCATAGCTTGGCAGATCAGAGACCAGGATTTGCCTTTAATTCTTGACCAGCAATTATGACATTTTTGGAATCAATGTAGTCTCCTTCTACCCATGTTATCATTACAATTTCTAATTTTTCAATGTTCTCCCTCTATTTCCTCATCCCTCACCCCCAAATGAGCATTCCTCATGCTGAAAGCAAATAAAATCCTTAATGGAAACTGCCTACACAATCTCATCATTAAATCTGTGATCTTTCCTCAGCTATCACTCCTGCCTTCTGTCTTTTTGCAATGGATATGCCCTTCTTTGCATCTAAAGACAAGCCCACTGCATAAGCCTGGGATCTCAGCCTCTCTGGTGTTCTGAGGACCATTCTTCCTGTTAGCTACTTTTTAATCTGTATAAACAAGGGCTGGGGATGTAGCTCAGGGGTTCTTCTGCCTGCCTCACAAGCACAAGGGCCCAAGTTCGATCCTCAGTACCAACAAAAACTACAACAACAAAACAAGTGCATATGCAAGTCTCTCGTTTTCATCTTCAAAACAAAAAAACATTTTCTTAATGGAAACAAAGTCTTTGTAAATAGGGAAGGGTGGAGGGAGTGAAGGAAGGGCAAGGAAATGGTGAAAAAATAAGAACCAAGATACATCATGTAAAGGTACAAGATCCCAATGATGAAGGTAACTGAACTGTTTACCTTAAATGTACCTATAAAGTTAATGGAAAAACAAAAAAGATTATCTTGAACAAATGATCAGATGCTTCTTTACCCTTTTCACTTCCCAATAAAGAGAGTACCATCCATCATCCACTTCTATAAAAACTGCCAAGCATGGTGGTGCATGCCTGTAATCTCAGCACTTAGGAGGCTGAAGCAGGAGGATCACAAGTTTGAGGCCAGCCTGGGTGACATGGTGAGTTCAAGGCCAGCCTCAACTATATAGCAAGATACTGTCTATAATTATAATTATAATAACACTGAAAAAAAATAGTTCAGGGCCAGGGATTTAGCTCAGTGGTTCTGCCGCTCCCCAGTAGAGCTCGATCCCCAGTATAAAAAAATTTAAAAATTAAAAAATAAAAAAGAATTCAAAGGTGCTCTTGACATCTTCGGTCTTCATTCCATATTCAATCACCTCAGTCTGGTCAATATGACTCCTAGAATCTACCCTTCTATTCAAGCTACCAAGAGCTAATCCAAGGCACCTCCACTGATCCTTGGACCGACGCATTAAGTCCCTAATTAGTAGATGCACACTTTAATCTTCCCTGCTTCCCACACTGTCTTCATATAAGCCAAAGTGATTTCTAACACTTTTTTTCTTTTTAACAAATGAAGAGTGATTTTTTAAAAAAAATGCAGCTGGATCCCATCACTGACCTAAGCACTCAGCTGCACATCCCAAGGACACCAGGCGGTGTATTCGTTCATCTACGTGCTGCCATCCCGGGTGTCTCTCCAGGCGTCACTTCAATTATCAGGTTTGGGTTTGGGGTACAGGACACCTCCTGTTTGCCAGGCAAGCCCGAGAGGGCGCATGTGAGCATCTGGTCATTTGTTTTATATCAATTGTTTTTTGCATGCTTTTTAACAATGCATCCACTGCCTTTGATGTTTGTTTCTAGTAAAATCTAATAATATGTTCTGGTTATTTTCTTTTACTAATTCATGTTTATTTGTGAAAAATAACCTATAATTTTGTTACAAACTATAATCTCTTATCATTAAGTACATTAGATATAATTTGTATACTCCAGAACTCAGTAATGTTCTTTTACAGTACAAAACAGATGTGTGGGACATTGAGACTAAACAGGAAGAAACCATCAAAAGATCTGCAAAAGAAGGGCTGGGGATTTAGCTCAGTGGTTCCACCGCCTGCTTCATAAGCGAAAGGATCCGAGTTTAATCCCCGGTTCTGGTGGGGGGCGGAATCTGCAAATGAAATAACTGAAAAAGGAGAAACATTAGCATATCAGAGAGGAAATGTCTGTGTTATGAAATGAAAGACAAAAAGGGCCTCTCCTTATTGTCTTGTTTTGTTTGCTCTTTGTGCCAGGAATCAAACTCAGGACCTTGGACTTGCCAGGGTCTTGAAGTGATAACCAAACTGAAAAAACCAAAGTAAAAAAATTCCAACAGTGGTCAGTGGTCAGTGATCATAATAATTCTATGGGTGGTGTGCAGAGAGTCAACCAACACCTAACAAGCTGTAGTGTCATCAAAAATCATGGAAAAAATATTATTATAAAATATTTACACATCTTTTGGGTAAAGGGGTTCAAAAAATCATTTACAATTTACATTGAGTCTAATAGACCAAATCAGGACAGAAAAACACCAACCAAGGTATCCATCATGTTTAGTGGGTGGTCACTTTATTGAAATTGTACCACCCACCAAAAAAAAGGAAAGACCAACACAACAGTGTAAAGTGTGCTTAAAAGAAAGACAATAATGGCCAGGGATTTAGCTCAGTGGTGCCACCGCCTGCCTTGCAAGTGCAAGGACCTGAATTCAATACCCGGTACTAAAAAAAAGCCAATAATGCAAAAAGAATTCGGAAAAAGACTTAAATAGTACTGTCCAGATTTGTAATGTTGTTTTAAGATATACCATACACAGAAAAATTTCTGAATAAATATGATGTCATTTTTATATTTCCTGTTATATTATCTTATAAAGTTAATGAAAAAATATGCAATTTTTTATCATCCTATAAATAATTGAACTGGTAAGTGGTAAAATATCCTTCAAAAGCTTCCAATTACTCTTAGGAGAAAGACTGAAATTTAACCCTAAAAGATCCTCCATAATCTGGCTAACAGTTCTCCTTCCTTTTTGTTTGTTTGTCTGTTTGATTTTTGAAAGACAGGGTCTCAATATGTAGCCCAGGCCAGCCTTGAACTCTAGGAAACCTTCCTGCCTCTGCCTCTCAGCTGCTGGGATTATAGGCATGCTCCACATGACCACCACCTCTATTTAAAAGGATGGTTTTTGTCTGTTTTCCCTCCAGCTTTTCTTTCTTTGATGGCTCAAGGTATTCCACATGCTGTGGTCCTCACCACTCCCATCCTCTTGAGACACTAATCATAGAAAAACCATGAAATAAAATAGAAATATAAAATTATTCTCCACAAGTAAGTAGTATCTTTTTATCTTTTATGTATCTAGATAATGATCAGCAAAGCTACTAGGGACAACTGAATGACCGGCTGACAGGAGAACTAAACGAAGGAAACACTCAAGGGACAGCAGCCCAGTGGACATATGCCTCCCAGGACAGGCACAGCAGGGAGGGTGGGCGCCCTGAGTTCTGCCAAGGAAGCTGGACCCGGATCTCCTGGACCTAACCAAGCCTCCAGATCAACACCGATCTATTCAGTGCCCTCTGCCCACCTGTGGTCATTCAGCACTTCAGAAGTAACTGACCCAGACTGAGAGGTACTGTACATAGAAAATACATGCTGACGTCAGACTTGATATAAAAAAATAAATAAATGTAAGTATTTTGTTAAGAATTTCTGAAGTTTGATTACATGTTGAAATATTATTTTGGATGAATTATAGAAAATATATCATTAAAATTAACTTCCCTTATGGCTGGGGATGTAGCTCATTGGTACCATACCTGCCTGGCAAACAAAAGGTCCTGAGTTCAATCCCCAAGTACCAGGGGGAAAAAATTAATTTCCCTTATTTCTTACTTTTTCATTGTGGCTACTAGAAATTTATAATTATCTATGTGGCTCACAATACATTTCTGTTAGACACTGTAGCTCTTGATTAAAGCACAAGTTTACAGGAAATACAGGTGGATAGAAAAAAATGTCAAATAATACAAGGATACACTCAACCCAGGAAATTCCAAAGGAATAACACAATTGATTATGGGGGAGATGATACTGTGTTTGTAATGTGCCTTAAAATGAAAAGGAAAGGGAGAAAAAGGGAAGGGAATGAGGGAGTGAAGGAAAGAAAGGAAGGAGAGAAAGTAGGCAAACAGACAAGCAAGCAGGTAAAGACAGATGAAACCAAATTGTTAAAGGTGAACGATAACTGTATGAGTGTATTATTCTATTTTACTTGTAAGAGTATGTCTTATAAAAAGTTAACCCAAAGCCAGGAGTGATGGCACACGCCTGTAATCTCAGCACTAGGGAGGCTGAGGCAGGAGGATCACTGTGAGTTCGAGATCGGCCTGGGCTACACAGTGAGTTCCAGGTCAGTCTCAACTACATAGTGAGATCCTGTCTCAAAAAAAAAAAAAAAAAAAAAAAAAAACAAAAAAAAAAAGGATTAGGGAAAACGGACACTG
>NW_022900943.1:1699859-1731258 GCF_012274545.1 Fukomys damarensis
AAAAAAAAAAAAAAAAAAAAAAAAAAACTAAACTAAAAAGGATTAGGGATACAGGTCATTGTGAAGGCCCTGGGCTCAATCCTCAGTATTGTGTGGGGCTCAAAACCCACAATTTAAAGGAGAGGCGGATTTTGGTCCCAGGCTTCCTCTGGTTCCATCCTTGGTCAACTGGCTCCAAGGCAGAGATGGCATAGGGCAAGGAACTGGGGAGACTAAGCTGTTCCACCTGTGGCAGCCAGGAAGCAGAGAGAAGGGAGCAGCCAGAGAAAAGAACACATCTTTCCAGGTCACCCCCAAAGAGTGCATCTTCTGACAGGCACCGCCTTCTAGCAGCACGTTCAGCTATGTACCCCCACTTCTGATTATGTGAGACTTCACACGATGTTTTAGAATGAAATGACGACGTGAACCAAAGGCTGGACTCTTTACTACAAAGACCTTAGGACTCAGGGACTGAGTAATTATCTGTATTTCCAGGTGGTAATATCGTGTACCCAGAGAGCAAATATTAGTTAATCCTCTATCGCCATTGGGGAAGTCACGATCCTTAGACTGGCCCTTCAGACTACCCACAACCTCAGACCTTTCTTACTTTCAGCCTTAGCTTCCACACAGATCTACAGCTCCTCACTTCTGGTGAAATCATGTTTTTCTGAAACATGATGTTATGATGGGCTGAACTGTATTCTAGAAATCCTAAGTCAAAATCCTAACCCGTTACCTCAGAATGTGAGTGCATTTGGAAGTCGGGTTTTGAAAAATACAAGACAAAAGGAAGTCTGACTAGTATCCTTGTAAGAGGAACTGGACACAGAGGCAGACCATAGGGAGAAAACATTATCTATAAGCCTTCAGAAGAAACCAACCCTACTAACACCTTCATCTTAGTTTGGCCTCCAGAGCTGGGAGGAAATAAACTCTACTGGTGTTTTGTCGTGGCAACCCTGGCAAACTAACCCCTGTGCCTCTGCTTTTGTTTCTGATGTGTATTTCCATTTTGTTATTACCACCAATAACACTCTGGTTTCTCTTCAGAGTGTGTAACTGTTTCACCTTTTATTACCACCAATATTACAACTAAATGTTATTACTATTTTAAAGTACTTTTACTAGTTGCTCCCGATACACTTTATTTAAAAGTCAAAACCATAAAATATTATTCCCATTTTATTAATGAGAAACCAAAATCCTAAGAAGGGTTTACAAATGACCAAACATATACTCTACTTCAGATCTGAGTGGTTAGTAGCTATGGACTTTTAGAAAGCTTTTCCACTCTGCTCCATTCTACTTAAAAGTCTACCTATCCCTCAACTTCATGTTTTTCTTTAATGATGTCTTCCAGAATATACATTTCGCAGAGTGTTCTTTTTCTGAATTAATGTGTGAAATCTGCTTCCTTGAGTACTTGTTCTATTTTTAAAACATTTTAGATTTTCCATTTAGAATTCCACACATTTTTAAAAATTTCTTTATATCCCTAAACAGCAACTAGTCAGACTCAATAAATGGTGACAATATATGTGAATAAATTATCCTGAAGCAGAAAAGATAAAGGACAAAATGATTATTGGCAATAATACTTTTTATAAAAAGTAACCGCTGAGCTGGAGATTTAGCTCAGTGGTTTGGCTTCCTGCCTTGCGAGCGCAAGGTCTGGAGTTCAATCCCTGGTACCAAAAGAAAAAAAAAAAAAGGAAAAGTAACTGCTGAGTAAAAGAGTAAAAGAATTTTTATATGAATATTGATGTAGATGTAAAATTGCTACTACATGAAAGGTGACTGAATAACATAAAAAATTTTTATAACTCTATAAAGCAATACACTGTAAAAAGAATGAGTACATATTCCCCCTGAAACATTTGTCAGAATGTTTAAAAGGTGGTGGCCTCATTCTACAAAATGTTAGGGAATCTTTCAAGGCAAGAGCGCATAATTCCAAGAACTATGTAAAACTAAGGAAACAAAAAAGGCAAATCACCAGCTTTTACTAAGACAACAGATTATATAGTATTTTAAATATGAACATCTTTGACTTTTCACAAAGACTGCAATTTCAGGTTTCTTAGGGAAATAACAGGCTATAAAATTAAAAGAGGACAGGACTGGTGACATATGTCCAAAATCCCAACACTTGGAAGGGTGAGGCAAGATGAACCTCAAGTTCAAGCTATATAACAAGTTCAAGGCCAGTGTTAACCATAGTGAGATCTTATCTCAAAAAGTTTCTTAAAGGGCCAGGATTTAGCTCAGTAGTTCCACTGCCTGCTTCGCAAACGCAAGGTCCCAAGTTCAATCCCCAGTACCACAATAAATAAATAATAAAAATTATTCATAGAGATACATTATAAATTCATGGAACTGTACTGTATTTTAATATCAATCTCTTAAAAACTTTAATCAACATTTCATGGTAACAATACCAAAAAGAAAACATTTTTTACTTCAATTAAAAGCAACTGTATTTTCAGTGTTACTCACCTTGTCGATCAAACAAAGAATCTACAGCTGTGGCTTTCTTTGAAGGAGCCTCTGTTATTGGTCTGAGATATGTTCTATATCCTTTTAAAATAGATGCCATAAATCGCAAAAATGCCTCTTGAATTTCCATCTCAAGTTGCATCATTTTTTTTTGCCAGGAGAAATCTGCTTCGATTGGAGTCATCTCTACTGCAGAACCTTCTTGAGTTTTTCGGTGAACTGACCAAGTAAGAATAAAAAACAATGGCATTAATGCATAAAATCCTATGTATATAATGACTGGCTGGTTAAGGAAAGAGTCAAACTACAATAAAGTCCATTACTTTTTGAAACTTTGCTGCACACAGGTTCTTAAGTTTTGCAAAATTGGGCTGGGGTGGGGTGCAGTGCTACAGGAACAGCATTTGCCTACCATGCACAAGGCCCTACATTCAATCCCCAGCACTGTAAAACCAAGCAAAAAACATTAAGTAGGGCAAAATTATGTTTAAATTTAAGAAGAATTTTCTCATATACATTCTTTCATTTAAAATATTCCTTTTCTTGAGCCAGGCATGGTGATGCACAACTGTAATCCCATCACTTGGGAGGCTGAGGCAGGAAGATTGTTGCAAACTGAAGACCAGTGTGAGCTACATATTAAGTTTAAAGCCAGCCTGAACTACAAGGTGAGACACCATCCCAAAAATTCCTTTTCACTACCCCACCCCCAAATTCCTTTTTTCTTACATTTACCTGAAGATAGCTGGGGATGTAATTTCCTTAAGGTGCTAAGGAGATTTTTGCATGGCTTTTTGGGAAGCTGCTTCCAGTTCATATTTTTCTTTTCATCTGATCTATTAAATAAGAGCACAATTAGTAAAACCTGTTAATTTATAATCTGTTTTTACTAAGCAAAAATTCTGACGGCAAACTTAGAAAAGGGAGAGGACATTTGATAGCAGTTATAATTGACAAAGGCAATCTGAAATAAGTGATTTTCAAGGAAGTTCTTTTTTCATTTCAACTAAGTTCAGTCAATTTGGTTTTCTCCAAACACTCCAACATGGATTTCAATGCTGGAGTTAGGAATACAACTACAGAGAAGTCTAATTTCAAAAGTCACACTGTACAATTGCAACATTTTAAGTACTGATTTTAATTAATCTGAGACTTTAAATTACTTATCGGTAGGCTTCTAAAATACTATTGCCTAAATTGAGGGACTAGAATTTAAGGATTACAGCTATACTTAGTTTATGAAGTTCTATAGCACTTAAAACATAAATCACAATGTGATTAACATAATAAAACACTAAATAAAAATCTAAAGATACAGAAGTGACCATGATATTACTAAAAACTTATGTTTCCAGAACTTTACCGTCCAAGAATATAAACTAAAACAGACACAATGGTTTGAAAAGTGTTCTTCTTACAAAAGTTAGCATAAATATAAAACATTCCTTTAAATTCATAGTTCAGAGACAAAAGGAATAAAAATGATCAAGATGAAATATGTACATGTTTTTCAATAACCCAAACTGAATATAATCACAAGGTATCACAAACAGAAACTAACAAAAAAATAAAAATAAAAATAAATGTCTGGTTCAGCTAGCAAAAATGTCAGGGAAATAAGCCTGCAGTGCCATAGAGTGGTGCCCAGTGCCCATCTGCCTCAGTTAGCAGCAAGCCTCCGAGGGACAGGAGACCAGCAGGGTGTCATACTCGCCCTTCAAATAGAACACACCCTTGAGAACTGACCACTATGATTTCAACTGAGAGAGGAGAGCACACTCCCCTTGAGAGTGTGTAACCACAGACTGCCAACCATTAAGCCCATTTTAGGATGTGACTACACATTACTAGCATGGTCCAAAAAAGGAAAACTCATGTAAAGAATAACTTCAAGTACTCCCTAGCTAGCAATCTCACTGGCATAATGCCCTGTCCGGAAGGTTAATAAAGTAGTTAACACTTCCTATGTGCCACAGACTATCAAAAGACACATATTTTGTTGTTGTTGTTTTGGTTTTTTGAGACATGGTCTTGGTATGTAGGCTGGCCTCAAATCTGAGGTGATCCTCCCACCTCAGCCTCCCAAGTGCTGGGATTACAGGTGTACGTCACTATGCTCAACAGACATACTTTAATGTCTTAAACTGTAATGTATTTTAAAATTGACAGCATGTTACATTTCATTCTGATCAATTTCTCTTATTTTATATACTCTATTATCATAGTGCTTTTAACCTCCCCAAATTAAACACTGTCATCATCATCTGGACTATCACTGATTTGTAACCTGGCCCAAAATCTGCTACCTGCATGATGTCACACAAATCATATAAAGTGTTGTTATATATAGAAAATGTGAAATTTAAAAAAGTATGGGAAAATATACATCAACAATAATTACTGCTGGCCATGGTGGTGCACGCCTGTGATCCCAGCTCTTGAGGGGCTGTGGCAGGAGGATTGCCATGAGTTCAAGGCCAGCCTGAACTATGGAGATCCTGTCTCAAAACTAAATAATTAATAATTAATTACTGTAGTAATGTCACAGAGTAACACAAAGAACACTAGGGAGTTTTAAAAATCAAGTAGATGGGGCTGGGGATTTAGCTCAGGCATGGTGCCTACCTTGCAACTGCAAGGTCCTGAGTTTGATTCCTGGTACCGAAGGGAGGGGGGAAAAATGAAGTAGATGCCAGAAATATACACTGAACTGAAAAAAAAGTCAGAAAGTATTATATACCAAACACGGGCTACGGCTAAATCTATCCAGCAGACCAATGTCATTTATAAACATTAATGCAATCATCCTAACTTCTTAGAAAATTTAGTCTACCTGAATATTTTTAAAATAGTGTAACAATATTTATTTTGGGAATTCAAGGACTGCTTACTACTAATTTATTTTATGATACTGTATAATTTACCACAGTTTAAAGAAGAAAATTTTAATGCTCACCTCAACATACTGTATTATAAAAAGCATGTGTAAAATTCAGTATTATTTTAAAGTGCGGGGTACGCCTATAATCCCAGTACTAGGGAGGCTGAGGGAGGAGGATCGCCATAAGTTCAAGACCAGCCTGGGCTAGTGAGAACTGTCTCAACCAACCCCCCACAAAAGAAAACTAGCAATCACCTAGAAATAAAAGGAAACTTCCTTAAATTTATTATTACAAAATTAAAACCTGAAGGTAGGGTAAGACAATGAATGTTTCAGGGTTTGAGAGCCATGTTTTCTCAAAACTTCTGACATCTGCTAATGCAGCAAGAACACAACCATGCTCCATCTGTGAGTGGGTGAGTCTGGCTGTGTCTCAGTAACAATGCATCTACAAACAGTGCATCTACAAGGCCTGGGCTGGAGGCCCACCCCTGCTGCACAGCCATAATCATACCTACTAACTAATGGAGAGCTACTCAAAGCATTCTCTCTGAAAACAGAAGCAAGATGCGAGCTATCACTTCTTCTTTGTTTTGTCTCTTTTCTTTGGTACAGGGTCTCTGTAGTCCAGGCTGGCTTCAACCTTGCAGCAATTCTCCTGCCTGAGCCTCCAGAGTGCTGAGATTACAGGCGTGCGCCCATGGTCGGCTATCACTTATGCTCAACATTATATTAGCAATCCTACCCAGAGAATTAAACAATTTGTAATATGTAAGGGTTATAGATGTTGTAATTTTTTTTTTTTTTTGAGACAGGGTCTCGAATGAAATTGACTGGCCTCAAACTCAGTGATCCTCCCTGCCTCAGCCTCCTGAATGCTGGGACTACAGGCCTGCACCACCACTCTTGGTGGTTCTGACTGTTTATTGCCATAGATTTTAAAGAATCTATAAGCAAATCAAAATAAAATCCAGCCAGGTGTGGTGGCGCACGCTGTAATCCCAGCACTTGGGAGGCTGAGGCAGAAGGATCTGTGAGTTCAAGACCAGCCTGGGCTACATAGTGAGTTCCAGGTCAGTCTCAACTACACAGTGAGACCCTATCTCAAAAAAAATAAATAAATAAAATAAAATTCCAGGTATTTAGCTCAGTGGTTTTGCCACATGCCTTGCAAGCGCAAGGTCCCGAGTTTGATCCAGAATTTGATCCCCGGTACCAAATAAATAAATAAGAAAATTCAACTAAGTGGTAGCTTTGAAACCATTATATATTATTTCTCTCTCTCTCTCTCTCTCTCTCTCTCTCTCTCTCTCTCTCTCTCTCTATATATATATATATATACACACAGGACCTTGAGCTTGCAAGGCAGGCACAGCATGACTGACCTAAATCCCTGTCCCTATTAATATATTTTTTAAAACTTCATGTCTACACCATAGCAACTAACAAGTAGAAGGTGTAATTAAAAATCTCATTTACTGTAGCAGTAAAAATCCATTAGGGACCAGGGATTTAGCTCAGTGGTGCCGCCCCTGCCTTGCAAGCACAAGGTCGTGAGTTCGATCCCTGGTACTGGGGGAAAAAAATACAAAGTGGCAAGGAAAGTCTATCAAAGACATGTATAATCTTTAGGCAGAAGAGGTGAAGTTTATTAAAAACTTGTGTTTGCAAGGCAGGCGGCAGCACCACTGAACTAAATCCCTGGCCCTCAACAAAATTCTAAACAAAATAACAACATAGTTTTGTGTGGAGCTTAACCTGATGATATTAAAATGTATATAGAAAGCAAAAGAATAACAGCCAAAATGATCTTAAATAAGAATGGGGTAGAGGGGACTAGCAATCTCATAATTTTTAAAAACAGCTGCAATGAGAGATAATTCACATACCACATAATTCATCCACTTGAAGCAATTCCGTGGCTTCACAGAGTTGTATAACCACACCCACAACCAATTCGGAATATTTCCATCACCTCAAAAAGAAACCCAGATGCCCAATATTCCCCAGTACACTCTCATCCTTCCCTCCCCACACCAAGGGAACCACCAACTTACTTCCTGCCTTTCTAGGTTTGTCTATTTTGAACCTTTCACATAATATAAGGTCTTTTAGCATGATGTTTTCAAGGTTCACCCATGCTGTACACAACCTAATCTTTAAGTCACTAAGAGGATGAAAGGCCATAGGAACACAGACACTGATGTGTCATACAGCTGACAAGGAAGACCTGTGGGCCACAGAATAATTTGCCAATAAGCAGTCTGGAGCACATGCCTGTAATCCCAACTCTGAGATTGAGGCTGAGGCAGGATGACGACCACAATTCCAGGCCAGCCTGGTCTACAGAGTTGAGCTTAAGGGCAGCCTGAACTGCACAGCAAGACCCTACCTCAAAATAGAAAAGAAGTCTATATGACAATTGTTTATGTGAAAAAATGATAACAATGCACTCAATGAAATTTCACTGAATTAAAGACCTAAATGGGAGAGACAACAACTCTGCGACTAAAAATATGCAGGACAGTATTTCAAAATCCCATGGCAAAGGTTTCACAAAAAAGAATCAAAAACAAAGACAGGAAATGTAGCCCAGTGGTAGACTGTGTGCTTAGCATGTGTGAGGTCCTGGGTTTGATCCCCAGAACTATAAAGAAAAAAAACAGGGCTGAGGATTTAGCTCAGTGGTTCTGTCGCCTGCCTCGCAAGCGCCAAGGACCTGAGTTCAATCCCGGGTACAAAAAAGAAAAGAAATGAACAGAACTACAACCAGTAATCAATAAAGAAAAATTGAGGGTGAAGGAAGAGAAATGCTTGAGCTCAGAGTATGAGGCCAACATAGAGACCCTATCTCATTAAAAAAAAAAGACGAAGAAGAACATCCAATTCAAAAGAGAGGAATAGACTATCAAAGAGCAAAAATCAAGGCGTCTAACTGACTAGGGAAATGTAAGTTGAAGCCAGAGTGCGACGTGCTCTCTGTCAAATCAGCAAGCACTTTAAAAGTCTGACCATAACAATGCTGCAGGCACATGACAGGGGGCTCTGAGCTGGTGCAGGAGGCCCTGGCCCTGGAGAACAATGAGCTTCATTTAGCAGTGGAAAGTGCTCACTGTCCACCAAACCAGAAGTACTCCTCCAGATGCACATGTCACAGTGGCCTACCCGCCTCCTCGGTGAGGTGTGCACAGTAAGAGTCAGGACAACCTAGACCTAACTGCAAGTGTACAACCTGCACACATATCAGTCTGCCTCCCGGAACACAACTTGGGATTCATGTGCCGATGGAAAAGCGTCACAAAGAACGCTGAGGGACTCCCAGAAACTACTGACGTGCACAAAGTTTGAAAGCATGCAAAACAAATTTATCTGGACCAATACATAAAGAATAAATGCATATGAAACACAAGGAAATAAACTATAAAAGCCAAACCCAAGCCAATGGCCATCTCTGGGAGATGGAACAAGAAATGACTATGGAGGACCATCTGAAGGTTTAAGCATCCTGGTGATACTTCATTCTTGGTCTGGGTGGCAGACAGGGAGATGGGAATTATCTGCATTATTCTCTACCACTTTTAGAGATCTGGAATATTTCATATGTAGCCCAGGCTGGTCTTGAACTCATGATCCTACTACTTCACCCTTCCAAACGCTGGGAAGGGCAGCATCATGCCCAGCTCTACCTTCCAAGTGTATCAATGTGCCTCTACGGCTTCTTCTCATCAATATCAATTTCTATGCAGTAAAGGACAGATCCTGCGCTGGGGAAGTAGCTCAGTGGTAGAGCACCCGCCTAGAATGTGTAAGGCCCTGTATTTGATTCTTAGAATCATGAAAGGAAGAAAAGAAGGAAAGAAGGAAAGAGGCATGAAAGAAGAAATCTTTATAAAATCGAAATCCTGATAATTAAGAAAATGTGTAATATCATTTTTTATAGCAGTGATGGTGAACCTTTCATAGCTTTCAATGATACAAACAGCCTACTGTGGCATGCATGCCATAGGTTCACTACCACTGCTCTTACAGCAATTATATTTTACTTTAAACAGGTAAACCTATTTTACTTACATGGGGATTTTGTAGTAAACCTAGAAAGGATATCATCTCCTGAGTTCTGAAAGTAGTGATTAACCTTTTTTTTGAGACAGGCTCTTGCTACATAGTTCAGGTTGGCCTTGAACTCAGTATGTGTCCAGGATAGCCTCAAACTTGCAGTGATCCTCCTGCCTCAGCCTTCTGAGTGCCCCGATTACAGGTGTGCACCACCACACCTGGCAGTTTTTTTCAAACCCATATTCTCTTTTGATAAACCCAAATATCTCCTGCCTACAATTAACACTAAATATTTTTAACATTTTCATTTTTAATATTTTTTTCAAAACCACATAGCCTTCCCAGATTCTGATACCTTTCTTGCTTAAGAATTGTAGTAAAGATGTAGACTTACTAACAACTCCCCAAACAGCTATTTCTAGATGTTTTCAAAGAGCTGTATGGTGAAAAATGCAGGGGTAGTAGATAACATAATCAACTTACACATATAACATGTTCGTATCCAAGTCAATGCAAACAACGTCCTGTGGTGGGTCGTGAAGATCAAAGTACCTCGAGTCAACTCCGACTATGAATGGCACAGGCGCACTGAGCACTGCAGCCAGTGACAGAGGACACAGCGGGATATATGGGCATTCCCAGTGGAATGGAAAGATCATCTGGGGAAAAGGTTTTAGACAGTTAACCAAATTTCAGTTTAATGAAAATTACTTAATTAACTAATATTACTAAACAGGGACCACTGAAAAATAGTGAAGTTCAGTTTATAAAACTTCATTCTAAAAATAGTGACTATAAAATATTACTAAGCAAAACTATAAACAAATGTGATTAAAAATTTCAAACATGGCAATGTAAGAAGCATAATATAAATGCCAACAGTTCTTGGCACATTAATTCTTCAATACTTATATATAAACCCATATTTCCATTTTATGGAAAGACTAAAAGTACAGAGATAAAACTGGCCCCCCAAATCATAAAACAAATATGTATGCATTCCATCCATCTATTCTCACAATAACTTTTAGCCAAGATCCAACTAAGAGCACTAAGGATTTTTTAAAAATCTTGCCAGGAGAGGTAGTGCAAGCCTGTAATCCCAGCACTCAGGAGGCTGAGGCAGGAAGATAGCTATGAATTCGAGGCCAGCCTGGGCCATACACTGAGTTCAAGGCCAGCCTGAACTACAGTGAGACCCTGTCTCAAAAAACCAAAGCAAGACAAAACCCAACTAACGGGCCTGGAAGTACATAACTCAGTGGTAGAACTCATGCTTATTTTTAGCATGAACAAGGCTCCGGGTTCAACCCCAAACATTACATTAAAAAACATTAATAAAAAAACCAGGTGTAGTAGCACGCACCTATAATCCCAGCTCTCTGCGAGGCTGAGGCAGGAGGAGCACAAATTCAAACCTAGCCCAGGCAACTCAGTGAGACTGTCTCAACAAAAACAAACAAATTAAAAGCAAAGCAACAAAAACAATTTAAATTTTTTGTTAAAGATTGGGACAGGTCAGTGCAAAGGCCTTGTGTTCAATCCCCAGTATCAATAATAATAATAAAAAAACTTAAACTAATGATTCTCTTGGGAATGGTAAGTCACTTGAAAATGGCAACAAAAAGTTAGTGTTCAAATAAACATTTAAAATAATCCAACTGCAGGAAAGCTTGAGATCTCAAAAACAGTTAATATAAATTGTTCCATAACAATCTTTACCCATTTGCCTTTGCAAAAATCTACCTTAATTATAACATGTATTCTTTAAAAAACACATACACACAGCTGTCTGTTAAGTTGAAAATGATTAAAATTTCTAAATAATCAGCTAATAAGAAAATGTTCGTCACTGATATGTTTTTGCTCTCGCAAAAATCTTCACAATTTTTCCAAGTCTTGCTCATTATTCACCCCCGAAAATGCCTCTAGCACTCACTACCCTCTGCCAGTTATTACAAATGGTTACTCAGGATTGGGATTTTTACCCATTATTACTTACTATGAATCTGAGTACTTACTAGGTGCCAAGCACTGTTCTAGATGACAAGACCACAATAGTAAATTTAAAAAAAGATCCTTGCCCTCACAGTCCAAAATTAGAGTCTTTTTTCTATAAAATGTTTTCAATATTTTAACCCTTCCAAACCATACTGCCTCTGTAACAATGACTTAACTCATCTGTTTGGCATGAAAACAGTTATAGGTCATATGTAAATAAATGTCGTATGTCAAAAAAACTTTATTATTTGGAAAAACAGGTGATAGGCAGAATTTGGCCACAGTCTGACAACACCTGATCTTAGGGGAAAAGATAGAAAATAAGCAAAAGATGTAATAAACACAATATGAAGTGACATGATGCTATGAATAAAGTGTACAGTTCGAAGTGATAGAGCTAAAGAAAAAGTAAGGCCATGTGAAGGTAACAGAGTTCAGAACAGGAAAAAGCACATGCACTTTCTGTAAGTGGACTGAAACCAGAAGACCATGAGGGATTCAGCCCAGGGGGAGGACATCGCTGAGAAAGGTGCTTGAAGAGAAGGAGCAGGGCGGGAGGAAGTCCTACAGGGCCGTAACCCCAGCACTCACTCGGGGAGATGAGGCAAGAGAAGTGAAGTTCAAACCCAGCCTGGACCACTCAGGGACTGTGAGACCCCGACTTAAAATATTAAAATTAGAAAGGGTTGAGGATGGAGTTCAGTGTAAAGGCCCTGGGTTCAATCCCCAGCACTGCAAAGCAAAAACAAGGCATAGCTAAGGCAAGGGCCTGAGTATGGGGACTGTTAGAGGCAGCAAAAACGGCAGTGGGGCTGGAAGAAATGAGCAAGGGACAGAGCAATCAAAGAACAGGACCAGAGAGCTGACTGGCAGCCACGAGGACAAGACTTCCCCAGGACCTACAATCTCCCCAAGTTAAAACTATCCTCTGTTCAACAGATGTCACACCTGCAACCCAGAAATTTCAGAACAGAACTATGTAACAGCCACATATGACATCTCGGTCTACTCCTTGGGCTTTGCAACACATCTGTACATGGGTTCATTTTTTAAAAAGCACTAAAATCTTTGCTATGAGTCTTCATTCATTCTTTGATATTCAGATCATTTTCCTCTGGAAGCATGTGTCCTGTTACCACTCTTTTCAGTCTTCTGTTCTTCAAATGCTAACTTGCCTGCCTACAATATCTTGATTCATCAATCATACTGTGTGCAATTCGGTTCTCCAACATCACTTATCAAAGGAGCGGGGGAGGGGACGATATAAGAAGGATTAAGATGTGTTACGGACACAGACCAACTCCCATAATGACTATAATCATTATATACTGCAAACATGGACTAATAAAAATTAAAAGTTTTTAACAAATCAGTTACCAGTGCTGGGCATAGCACTGTAACTGTGCACACACCTGTAACCCCAGCACTCAGGAGCCTGGGGCAGGAAGATTGCCATGAGTTCTAGGCCAGCCTGGGCTGCATATTGAGTTCAGGGCCAGCCTGAACTACAAAAGCGAGACCCTGTCTCCACAAAAAAACCAAAATCAAAAACCAATATCGAAAACACAATCAGTTACCTAAACCTTACATAACCTTGCATTTTTCCACCTATCCTTGCACTGTATTGCTGAAATCAGTCAAGAGCCTGGGCCAAAAGATCCTGGAGATTGACACTTTCTGTTATTTTAAAAGTATTTACTAAATACCTACACCTTGCTATGACACAAGAGCAGTAGGTACTGAGAATACAGAAGTAAACAGACAAGTTCATACTTGCAGAGACTTATAATTATTAACAGGACACAGGTTTACAAAGTCCTACATGATTATATTTTTAAGTACAGTAAGAAGCTATAGTAGAGTTTTAAACAGGAAGGGTCTGGTTCAATTTTTATTTGTGCTTTATATGAGAGCTATGTACTTATCCTACTCATCATCAAGTCCTGTATGTTACCAGACACAGTGATTAACGTAAAATGGGAAGAAATTAACCATGTAATTTATTTGCATAATTTATGCTACAACTGGCTGGAGCTTTTTTTTTAATTTTATTGAGTTTATTGGTACATTTTAGGGATACAGTACAGTTAATTCATTGTTGGGAACATGTACCTCTACATGGCAAGTCTTGATTGTCATTTTTCCCCTTACCTCTGCCCTCCCCTCACCCCCTCCTCCCCTCTCCATCTACAAACACTTTATTTTCATCTTTTCATTCTCTCACATTTTTTCCTTTTCCCTTATTACCCTTCCCCTACCCATCCCACCTTCCCTACACCTTTAGCTCCTTTCTTCCCATTTCTAAATGTCAGTAATCTTATTAGAATCTTATGCATTGTTGCAGATTATTTACACCAGGGAAACTATTCAGTATTTACACATGTGTGACTTATTTATTTCACTTAGGATTTTCCTTTTCCCTTATTACCCTTCCCCTACCCATCCCACCTTCCCTACACCTTTAGCTCCTTTCTTCCCATTTCTAAATGTCAGTAATCTTATTAGAATCTTATGCATTGTTGCAGAGCTTTTTAAAGCCAATCTTTTTTTTTTTTTTGGTACCGGGGGTTGAAATCAGATCCTTGAGCTAGCAAGGCAGGTGGTAGGAGCCAAATCCCTGGCCTGCTGGAACTTTTTAATACAATCAGCTTAACTTACAAGTTTTTTTGGAGACAGGCTCTCACTATGGAGTCCGGGATGGCCCTGAACCCATGGTGATCCTTTGCCTCAGCCTCCCAAGTACCAGGATGGCAGGTGTGTGCCACCACGCCCAGCTACACATTTTGGCAATCATACAGTTTCTACTCTCTGGTTTGGTTTTTTTTTTTGATACCTGGGATCGAATTCAGGTCCTTGTGGTTGAGGCAGGCAGCGGCACCACTGAGCTAAATCCCCAACCCCAGTTTCTACTCTCTGGAAAACTCTAAAATGAAAAATTAACAACTGATATTTCTCCTCAAACAGAAATCACCTTTCTTTTCTTAATAATGTTGGTGTTTCTTTGCAATCTAATAGTGTGTGTGTGTGTGTGTGTGTGTGTGTATTTATTTATTTATTTTTGGTACCAGAGATCAAACTAGGGACCTTGTGCTTGTGAGGCAGGTGGTGGCACCACTGAGACAAATCCCCAACCCTGCAATCCAATTATATTTAAGTTAAACATTTACTTGGCTGACAATTTTTAAAGTTGCTTTCTTTGAAGATTTCTCTTTGGAGTGCAAATTCTGTCCGTTATTTTGTTATAAAGGAAAACACTATACTTACAGCTACAACAGCTTCAGCTATCCCAGTCAACACAGCTGGCCTAAGAGAATGCAGCAGAATTTTATTCTCAAGTAAAACTAAAAGCAGCAGTGTTGCACAATTCTCAGGACCCAGATTCATCAGTAAGGTGCTAAAGTTGGCTCCACTAGGAAAAAGGAAAAAGGATTATGAACCACTTTGCTAAAATGTATTAGGATTTGCTTATTAAATCATTTTCTCAATATTAATAGCCTGAGAACCTAGTGTTAAGAGTCTAGACAGTAATGAATCAAAAATAAAAAGCAGCAGATTTAGTGAAATAGTACCATGGGGTGACTTAAACTCATCCTGTGATAAAAGTGGTAATTAAACATCATTAGTTAGCAACAAAGAGCATTTATTAGGAGAGATGTTCCTGACACACAACCATTTGAGCAGAGCTCAAAAGAATAAAGGCAGGGGTGGGATGGAGGGTGAGAGACAGTATGTACACCAGGGTCACACCAAGGACCTGCGCAGCAAGGGAAGAAATAAGAATAAACAAGATCGGGCTGAAACTGAAATCTCACTATTGCATTTGCATTCTCAAAGGGATACACCCTGGCTGTACCGTGGATACAGAAGCAAAGAGAGGCAAAAGGATCAATCAAGAGGTAGATAATGAATGAGTGGGGCATGGTGGTGCTTATAACTCCAGCTGCCCAAGAGGATTGAAAGTTGCTTAAATGGGTAATTTAAGAAGACCTATCTCAGAATAAAAAATGAGAAAAGGACAGAGGATATACTCAGTGATATAGCACTAGGGCCTGGGTTCAATCACTAGTACTACAAAAAAAAAAAAGAGAGGTTAACAATGAAGTAGTGCCAGGCGTGGTGGCACACACCTGTAATCCAAGCACTCAGGAGGCTAAGGCAGGAGGATCACTTCAAGTTCGAGGCTGGTCTGGGCTACCTAGTGAGTTTAAGGACAACCTGAATTACAGTTGACACCCTGTCTCAAAAACCCAAAGTAAAAAAGTAGTAGTCCAGGTAAGTGATTATGCTAGGCTGGACTAGTGATACATATGAAGAAAAGCAACTAGATTCAAATATTCAGGTTGAAATCAGCAAACTTTAAACATTTACCTATGAACTAGATATGGGAGAGATCAAAGAAAGTTAAGAATTCCTTATATCCAACCTAGTAATTTCTTTGTTACCACTGTCAAAATAGCACTACCAGGACCCGAGTTCAATTCCCGGTACAAAAAAAAAAAAAAAAAAAAAAAAAAAAAAAAAAAACACTATCACTCAGCCAGTTACCAAAAATAGAAATGCAGTTTTGTAAAATAACATTTAGCTTTGTTACCCTAGCCCCTATATTTTAAAGCACTCTGCTCCAAGTGAATAAACACATCATTTAAAAGCCATTAACTGGGCTATGGGCTTGGCTTAGTGATACAGCACTTGCCTAGCATGCTCAAGGCCTTGGGTTCCACCCCCAAAACAATAAATAAATACCATTAATTACCTTAGTGGTAAAGGTGTAGAAACTGGCTGCGACAGTATCAGTGTATCATGGACTGACAGCTTAGGAAAAAAAAAAAAAGATAAATTAACCAAAACAATTCTGAAATCTGAATATATAGACAAAGGGCAAATAGAAAATAATTCAACATGCAGAGAAACTCTTTGAAACATACTAAGATGTAAAATGATAACTGTATTCACTCAGATACTGCACTGCTTCTTTTAAACTTAATTTTGCAGTTTTCATTCAGTTAACTGGTTAAAAGGCAGTTACTTGGCATTGGACTATTTGTGGAGAAAATAAAACAAAACCATGTCATCATACAGCCAGTCCCTTTCTAAAACATGAGGCAATGTGTACACTTTCTGCACTGTGGTTCACAGTGTATTGCAACCTGACTTGTTTTCTAATTGCTGTCTATGTGTACACTGTCCTACAAATTGTAAGCAACTGAAGGAAGAAATGTTGGCTTACTGTATATTTTAAGAATCTTGATCATAATTGTTATGGGAAACGATATTTTTTTTTTACCTTTAAAGTGTTTTTTCTTCAATGAAAAAGGTCTACAATAAAATTTGAAATATATTCACTTGTCTGTATCTGAAATACATAGGGAAGTACAGGTTGTTTTAAAATTGATATGCTTATCCAGTGTGGACAAAGTATCCAAAAGTGTACTTTGACTTAGTACAATTGTGTTACATAACTTCCATCTTGCATACGTATCTTACATCTTCGGCCTCTTTATCTGGCTTTCAATCGGTATATTAACTTTATAAGATATAAGAAATGAATGTGATGCTGGAATAATAAAAGGAGTGTAGAGGGGAGGAAAGAAGGAAATTTAATTGTTTTATGTACATGTAACAATCTTACAGTTAATGTAATAATTATGTGCTGCACACTTGTACTGATAGAAGTAAAAAAAAAGGAAAGAAACACCAACAGACTCAACATATTTAATCAGTTTGGTCAAGTATATATACTTACGGACCTATTACCATAAAGATAAATATTTCATCACCACAAAAAAAAAAAGGCAGTTAAAATTTTTAGAATGTAATTTTTTATAAAAACCTCAAATTTATTTACTCAGCAGACTGTTAAGCATTTAATAGTTGTTTGGTATATATTAATACTTGCTGAATTGAACTGTGTTCAAGACCAATGTTTATAATCTCTTAGGAAAATCATTAAATAGCTTGCCTCTACCGAACAGTATAACTCAAACTGCTAATATGCAAATAGTTCTTGTCCAGAAAGAGACAGCATATAAATGAAGACAAAAACAACCCGGCAGCTTTTCTGACAATCTGACCTCACGCCTACATCCAATAAGCAATTCATGCAGTCACTTATGACCGGGTGGGACCTGTCTGTATCTACAACATCTCACTCAGTAAGCTGTGCATGTCACAAGCTATAGGGCTATCTAGCTTTGCCACTTGTTAGAAAAAGAAACAACTGCTTTAGCATAGAGTTTGAAAAATTGTCACTGTAAACTGTTTCATGTCCCCATCAGTTCATTTCATATTTATTAGTCATTCTGTTATTGAGAACATAACCATAATATAACTCTGGGTTTTACAAGATTAAAATTAGCTACGTAAAGGCCAGGCATGGAGCAATGATAACAATATCATGAATCAAAAATTACAATTATTCCAAATCTGTGCATCCAGGATCCAAAAGCCCTTAAGAATGTTCAGTAAAGGGCCAGGGATTTAGCTCAGTGGCACCACACCTGCCTTGCAAGAACAAGGTCCGGAGTTCGATCCCCAGTAGAAAAAAAAAAAAAACAAGAACGTTCAGTGAAGCCATTAAATAAAGGAAATTCAAGAACTTCATGAACGTGTACTGCTCATCTCATTCAAAGGGCCATAGGATTCATTCTGTAATGACTGGAATGAATATAAGCAGCTGTCCCAAAACAAACTACTTCTTGATTACCTGGACAAGAATCCTTGGTCTTTGTGGTGAAGGAAAAGGGATGTTTTGCATAAAATGTGAAATGTGTCTAGAAAACATAATGAAATAATGACCATAATTAGTAACATGTTTCATATACAGTACTTTAACAAATCTTAAACATCACTACACTATGCCAGACAGCTCTGTGGCAAAGTTTGCCCAGCATACTTGAGGCCTTGGGTTCAATCCCCAGTATGGGGTGGGAGGAGAAAATGATACAGAATGGGACAGGATGGGATGGGATGGGACAGGATGGGACTGGATGGGACCGGAGGGGAGGGGAGGGGAGGTAAGGGAAGGAAAGGAGGGGAAAGGATTAGGGAGGGCGGAGAGAGGGTAGGAAGAATTGCAATGTAAATATACACTAAACTGAAATGCACAATGTATTTTCTAACTCAAAGTCTGTATTAACATCCTCTATTATCACCAGAAAAAAGCCATAAAAATAATTCTCATAAAGAAGTTAATTTTTTTTTCTAGTACAGGGGATTGAACCCAGGGCTTACACAATAAGCCTCTTTAAATTTTTTTTTTAAACATAAAAGTCCCACTAAGTCACTAAATTGCCCAAGCTGGGCTCAGTCCAGCCTAGCCTCTCTAAGTGCCAGGCTTATACATGTAAAAATCACCATGCCTGGCTAAAAAGCTAATTTTTATAGCCCTGGTAATCAGTGCCTTGGTTATCAGGGAGAAACTCTGATATAACAAATCAACAATACAGAATCCTTTTTATTTTTAATTTTTTTCAGTTCTAGGTATTGAATACAGGGCCTTAAGAATACTACACAAACTACATCCTCAGCCTTCTAAACTTGCCAAGTAGCTGGGATTATAGGTATGTGCCACCTCCCCTGGCATTAATACAGAATTAATCCCAGATTTACTACCATAATTTTGGACAAACTCCTACTTATTCTATTTTTATACCTAGAAATAATATTTAAATTTCTCCAAAATTTTGAACTCTTAGGAGCCCAATAAAGTGAAAGACAATATCTTAACTGAGAAAAAAATCATATATGCTGATTTTATTTTCACAAGCTATCAATACATTAAGTTTTTCAAGTTTGCTAACATGTAGCCAACAATGAATTTTATTTCAAAAATTTTAAATTAATTTGACAGCTGAAAGTTAAGTCTACAAATATGAACCATTATATGAGCATTCCAGGAATACAACATTAAAGTTGAAACCCTTTTTATATACCAAGTTTTAATAAGTTTACATAAAAGTCTTGAAATTTTTTACTTTTTACTTTGGTTAGCAAGGTACATAAATTATATACAATAGTAAACAAAAGTTAGGCGTGTGTGTGTGTGTGTGTGTGTGTGTGTGTGTGTGTGTGTGTGGTGGGGCAGGCCTGTCATTCCAGCACTCTGGGAGGTTCAAGCTGGAGGATCACAAGTTCAAGTTCAACCTGGGCAACTTAGCAATTCAGCAAGACCTGTCTCAAAATAAAAAATAAAGGGCTAGTGATTTAGCTCATTATTTCCACCACATTCCCCTAAAGTGCAAGGACCCCAGTTTGATCCTGGCTACCAAAATAATAATAATAATAATAACAATAATAATAATAATAATAATAATAATAATAATAATAATAATAATAAATAAAAAAATAAAAAGGGCTGGGGATGCAGCTCAGTACAAAGGCTCTGGACTCCATCCCCAGGATGGCAAAAGACAAACAAACATCAATGGACCATAGCAAACAGAAAAGAGTTTGAAAAAGACACAGTG
The DNA here is from genome assembly GCF_012274545.1 of Fukomys damarensis. Lineage (NCBI taxonomy): Eukaryota > Metazoa > Chordata > Mammalia > Rodentia > Bathyergidae > Fukomys > Fukomys damarensis. The sequence continues at coordinate 1,719,744 of NW_022900943.1, forward strand.
GCTCCACACCTACTTTTCTTTCCTACAAAAGATTCCCATTACAAACCCAAGGGAAAACTTGGGGAATTCTGTCTTGTGCTAAAACCAAATCTTACTTACAAACAACATTGATGCCTCATCCTAACAATTTCTTCACTGGTTAGGTCATGTATTACACTTAGAATACAGGCTGCCCAACTGTATGCAGAGTGTAAGTGTGTGTGCACGCCTGTTATTAGAGAATGAATAGGAACAGGAACACAGAAAATACAAATTTATCTGCGTCACTTCCTCAGCTAAATTCTCAAAAGATTGATAGTGGACTGCCCTTAGCCCCCTCTTCAAGTTCAGAGTGGGTGGTTCAAGCAAAGAAGGAATAGAAGTACAGTGACTATTCCTCTTTCCTTTTCAACTGTGCTGCTAAAGTTTGGAGAAACAACGAAATTTGTATTTATAGATCCAGTTTTGCCACTAAACACTGCTCTTTTCATTATACATACTTTTCAATGGGAAGAGGATGTGGTCCAGACACAGAAAGTTTGTAGATAAACATAAGAAATTTTCTAAAAGCCTCAAAAAAAGGCCAGTGTGAGAGTAAACAAATGCATTTGTTTGAGTTGATGGATTTGGGGACCACTTTTCTCTCCACAGGTGTCAACAGGCCCAGCTGCACAAGCTGCTTCTCTGTTAGAAGGTCCCGAGAGAAAGGTTCATAAAACTGGATGGCAGCTCCATAGACCTATAAAATAACAAAATTCTGTTATAAGACTGCTTTTAAAAATTAATTTCCTTTCTTACTAAATAAGAAATAGCTGCTAGGAATGTATACTTAGAAATAAATGAAAAGAAAAATCTCACCGAAAATTCTACCTTAGGGATAAACTGACTTTAATATAAATCCCTCTATATTTTTTCTACTGTAATTATACGTTCAAGCATATATCTGACACAAAATGTTTGGCAACTTCCTGGAGCTTGCTGTAATTATAAATTACATAGTGAAATTCTGTACCTAGCACCCACCATACAGAATGTATTCTAATGATATTACTCAACTTACACTTGTTGTACGTGATTTTCTTTAGAGTGAAAAAATACACATAAATAAAATTTATCACTTTCATCATTTTTAAGTATACACTCCAGAGAGTGGTATTAACCTTTGTAATGTACGACTGTGTGTTTCTGAACTTTCATCTCCCCAAAGAGAAATTCTATACCTCTTAAACAGTGCTGATCATCCCACTCCCAGCCCATCTGTGATAATCTACTTTTGTTTATTAATCTGCCTATTCTAATGGTACCTCCTATAAAGTAGGGTCACTCAGTATCTGTTCTTTTTGTGTCCTTATTTTACTTAGCATAATGTTTTCCAAGTTCATTCATGTGGCAGCATACCCAGGAATTTCACTTCTTCCTAAGGCTGAGTAACATTCCACTGTAGGTACCCATCACATTTTGCTGACCCATTTATCCACTGGTGTACATTTAGGATGTTTCCATCTTTCGGCTACTGTGAATTATGCTGCCATAAATACTGGTGTACAAATTCTTTCTGATTCTCTGCTTTCAATTCTATCGGGCATGTATGTACCTAGGAGTGGAACTGCTGGATCATACAGTAATTCTGTTATCTTCTGGAAGATGCTGAACTTCCACAGCAGGAGCACCCTTTACATTTCCATTAGCAATCTTCAAGGGCACCAACATTCTCTGCATTCTCAACAGTACTTAATTCAGGGGCTTTTGTTTTTTAAAATAACCACCCTAATAGGTCTGAAGTAGTATTTCACTATGCTTTAACTTTCCTAATGATGAGATGTGGATCATCTTTTGTGATCTTATTAACCATCTGCATTTCTTTAGAGAAACAGCTACTCAAGTCTTTTACCCATTCTTTAAACTGGTTGTTCAGGTTTGTTTGTTAAGTTGTAGGAGGTCTTTACACACTCTGGACATAAACAGCTTATTAGCTGGCATTGCAGCTCAGTGGCAGAACACTTGCTTAGAATGTACCAAGCCATGGGTTTGAGCCCCAGCAATCACAATTTTAAAAAAAAATGTTTTTAAACCAAAATAAATCCTCTCTTTCTGTGGATTGCTTTCATGCTAACAGTGTCATTAACAGATGAAAGTTTTTAATTCTGGAGCCGTCTAATTTATACATTTTTTTCCTTTTGCTACCTGTGCTTTTGGTGTCACAATGGAAATCTCCAGCAAGCGTCACAACAATTTCCCCTACCACTGAGTTACATCGCCATCCCTGAGTGTTGCTTTGGTTTTGTTGTTTTTGCAGTAGTAGGGAAAGAGCCCAAGGCCTTCACACTGAGCTATATTCCCAGCCCATTTAAAAAGTTTTATAAATTTCAAGACAAGGTCTCACTAGCTTGCTAAACTGTCCAGGCTAGGCTTCAACTTACAATCCTGACTCAGCCTCTCAGAGCACTGGATTACAGGTTTGCACCACCGTGCCCAGCTATGAGTTTATTCTTATATATGGTATAAGCCCTGACTATTTTTCATTCACATCTAAACTTTTTATTCCCTTTGTCCCTTCAGCTTCTTTCTAATTATGGGCTCCTATGTAGCCCTAATTACTCTCTTTTCCTAAACTGTTTAGTCAACCACCTTTAACCTACTGAAATCTCTGCTCTTCTACATTAAGTACCTCTAACTTTTTACCTCGGTCTACTACAATCTACCTTCTATTTCCAATAAAACAATCTTAACTCAGATCTCCAATGACTTTCTCACTGAAATACCTCCAGTGTTTAACTTCTTCTGATCTATGAAACAAAATATAGCTAGCTGATACTCCTCTGCCTTGAAATTCTTTACTCCTTTGACACCTTTGACCATTCAAATTTCTCTTTTTAGTCTGGCTAGTTTTCTCTTCCTTACAGCAGCTCCAATTACATTACCCATCTCTTCAACACTGGTATTCCCCGTGTTCTAACTTCATATTTCACTTCTAATTCTACTTAGAAAATTTCATTCTCTTGGGATTTTTTTTTTTTTTTTTTTTGTTACATACATCTTTATCTTTGGCTCTGTGACCCCTTTCCTGAACTCTAGACTCCCATTTCTAAATGCCTTGACAATCTCTCTACCTGGATGTTCCACAAGCACCATAAGCCATTCTTTTAAAAAGTGAACTCATTACATACATACTTCTCCTAAAGTTCCCAATCTCACTCAATGACAAAACTTCACAATCTCCTCCCTCATAGCTCCCAAGACTCAAGCCAGCACACTCAAAGGAACCACTAAGCCCTAACTGCTGTCAGTGAGAAAAGGAAGTATTTAAAAGTCCTTTGAGTAAATGATTTGATCCTTCAAAAGCTCCTCTTAACAGGTAAAATATCACAGTCGAGGTACATGGCATGATGTTCTCAATTTCTGATAATACCTGCTGGTCACATTCAACCACACACACCTATTATGTTTTTGGGTGCATACGCTATTCCAAAATTCTGTGCCATACATTTATGTTATGCACTAGTGCCTCCTTTCATTCTCCAAAATAATGCTAAGGTGTCACTTCATCTGTGAAACACCATGGCCATCCCTTCCTCCCAACCTTTCTCTGCATCATCTTCAGACACTATGTTGGACCCCTATATACACTATTTTTAATATATTGATCATAAACTTGCAGAATGAGGCCATAGATTTATTGCTTGATTCACAAGTCAGCTTTAATTTTTTCAATAAATGTGCCTATTTTATCCAGTTTTCTAATAAAGTTCATCATTACTGTTCCATGCTTTTTATTCCTTAATATTTTAATTTTTGTCTCTTTTAATCTATCATTTTATGTCATTATTATAGTCCTGTACAATATATCTTTTACACAAGGCAACTAATATCTTTTCTCTATTATTTTGTTTTTTGTCTTTGATGTTCTGTGCCTTCACTGTAACATGAATGGGGTGATTTATGTAATTTTCTGCTGTAGGTTAATCTTTTTTTTTTTCCAGTACTAGAGATCAAACTCAGGACCTGGTGAGGCAGATGTGGTGCCACTGAGCTACATCACTGGCCCGGAGTGCATCTTTGAGACTTCCCATCAACCTTAGAACTCTCAATCAATGCTCTTACAATGTTGTCCTTTTTCTTTTCTACCCTCCCTTGGGACATTCAATAAGTTATTATTGTACATTCTGATTCTATCCTGTGTATTTTCCAATTCTGTCTTATGTTTTACATTTTTCTGTATCACATTTAGGAAAATCTATCTTCCACTTTACTAATTCTCCCTTCAGTCTATCTTATCTGTTGCTTAAATCATTCACTGAATTTTATTCTTTATATTGTAATTCCTAGCTCCCCAAATAATGCCAGACTACTTCTTTATTTCTAAAAAAACTCCAATGCCTTCAGTAGTTATCTTCAATTTCTTTTTTTTTTTTGCTGGTACTGAAGCTTGAACTCAGGGCCTTTGCAATGAGCTACATCCCCAGCCCTTTGTTTGTTTTGTTTTGACACAGTCTTGCTAAGTGCCTAAATTGCCCAGACTGAGTTCAAACGCAGTCCTCCTGCCTCAGCTTCTCATGGTGGTGGGATTATAGGCTTGCCATACTCAGCCAGAGTAATTATCTTAACTTCCCACTAAAAATTAAAATAATACAATTTTATAATAGAAAGGGAGAAAATTCGGGCTAGTAGAAGGTATTTTTGGCCACCAGAATGAAATTCTTGAACTTCCTTTTTTGGGGGAGGGGTTTACCAGGATTTTGTTTGTACTCTGCTTTTACTTTTAAATGAAAACAACATCAGCATAGCACTTTATAAAATACTTTGGTTTTAAGTTTGAGCCTGTAAGGGATTATTCCTATCTAACAGAAGAGAAAACCAAGGCTTAGAGAGACTGAGTATATGCCTATCTCAGGATCTCTAGCTCAGAGTGTTGAATCTCAGACTAGAAAATACTCAGCTCCCGAGACTTGGCTTCCACGTCAGCTGCCCTTCCAAGCTCCAAAGTTCCAAATCTCTCCCATGTTTATAGAGAAGACTGAAGGGCATGGAAACCAGGATTTGGCTGCCATCCCTTGAAAGCCGTTACTGGCAGAATTTAGACGTGCCTTCTCTTAGAAAAAAATGCTTGTTATGCAAACAGTGGACATAAACTTGACTTTTAATCAGAAGGAAGTGCAAGAGCAAGAGATGGAGGGAGGAGGGATGGAGGGGAGGCGAAAGGGAATTAGGATGTGTCCCCACGGTGCATGTAATCATGTGTACTAACAAAAACAAACAAGTGTGTAAAAAGGAACACAAAAAGGAGAGAAGTAGAGGAAGTGAAAAACAGAGATGGCATGTTTCCATGTGCCATCTACAACCCCAGCTACTGAGGAGGCCCCCGTAGATGGATCAAAATTTCAAGCCCAGCCTGGGCAACTTAGTGACACCCTGTTTCAAAATAAAATTTTGAAATAAAATAAACCTGTTCCCCAGATTTTAAAGACAGTATTGCTAGTTTCTATACATTTAATTCATTTTCAAATTTGTCTTTTTCTTCTTGCAGTGCTGGGGATCAAATTTAGAGCCTCACACATGCTAGGCAACAGCTCTACTACTGAGCCCTTTTTATTTCCAGACAGACTTTTGCTAAATTGCTCAGGCTAGGCTTGAAGTTGCAATCTTCCTGCCTAAACCTTCTGGCTCCACCCAGGATTACAGGCCCAATTCCTATATTCATTTTTTAAATCTTATTCTTTTTTGTTTTTGTTTTTTGAGACAGGGTCTCACTAGGTAGTTGAGACCGACCTGAGACTGATCTGGAACTCACTTTGTAATCCAGGCTGGTCTCAAACTCACAGTGATCCTCCTGCCTCACCCTCCCAAGTGCTGGGATTACAGGCGTGCACCACCACGCCCAGCTTTAAACCTTATTCTTCCAGTTATTTTGAATCCCTCTATTTGATCTTGACTCATCTCATTTACATATTCAATTAATAGCATTCTTTTATGCTGTAATTTTATCATTTTGATGTTGTTAGGTGTAATCCAGCTTTATATTATGTCATGTGGATTCTGTCTCTGGTTTCTATAATTTCATCTTTAGATCCAGGTTTTGGAAGTGTCCTCCACAGAGACTTTGTTTGCTTCTGTATGACAACTGCATGTTGACTCCAAACCTTGGATACAGTATAAATTTAAATTTCTTTCATTCAAACAATCCTAACATTCAAATAAAGCTGTTGTTCATATTAACTAATTTATAGGCAAAAGCATGGACAAAATAGGTTTAATTAACAAGACAAAATTATACCTTTTCAGCTGAAGAACCTGTCAGGACGAAAGTTGAAAAAACTGGAAGTGGATATTTGGTTTGAGGATCCCAACATTCAATAGTGGCTCCCATAGGAAGGCAGAAGAGGGGTACAGATTCTGAGAGTGGAAAGGACTCATAATCATCTTCTGGATACCTAAAAATTAAACCTTTTGGAGAAAGGAAACAATGATAAACACTTCCTTTAAAGGTTAGCTTTCTGTGAGTTATATATGATACATGTTAGTAGGATATTTTATTACCAAATTTCATGGCAATATGTATTTGAGTGAAATTTCAAATCAAATCTTTTCCTGCTATAGTAGAAATCAAAATAAACTAAAAAATTTACTTTATATTTTACCTATGAACTCAGTTCATTATAATAAGCAAACATTAAATATACTACCCTAACTCGATGTAACCAATACTGATCAGCAATCTTAATGTATTTTTTCTATATATGCCAACACCTTGTAGAAAATGCTAAGATAGAGGAAAATTTACCAATAATTTCAGTTAGTCTTGGGGAAAAAAAATTCAGGGAAGAGACAAGTGTTATAAAATAATGCCAAGGCAGCAGAAATTACCACAACCCTATGCTCACACTGAGCAAGACGCAATGTAAAAGGCATGCAACATGAAAAGTAGACTAAACAGAAACCCCTGAGACTGAGTAGACTATGTGAGACTCAGAAGAGTAGGAACAGAGAGTACTCTGAGAAGGATTTTTAAAAGCCTCTTTAGAATAAAGTAGCTCAATGGCATTAGTTAATTAGTCTCTTATATTGCCAATATATTGATCAATTCTAAGTTAAAAACTCAAAAATCTATCAGGATTTTGAGTCCAAATCAGTCTCGGAAACTGTATTCTGAAATAAGCATCTCATATCAAATACCTAAATACTTTTGCAACACTTCTTTCTGTGAGTTTCTTAAAGTAATACCTCCTCCCCACCAAAAAAAGATATTTTAGAAAATCACATGCAATCAACACAGAACAGCAATATTAGCAGTATCATAGTTTAGATGATACTGAATTTATATCATTTGTATTGCCTTTATTTTTGTATTATAAATTAGATGGTTTCATTCATTAGTATGAATTTTTATACGCACAATCAAGAATTTTCAGGTATTTGCCTGACTTCCCTGAAGTACAACTTCATTTCAAAAATTGTGCATAATCAAAAAGTAATTGGCACTACTTCTTTTTACAAAGAAGTATTCCAGCATCTCTTCTATTTACAACTGGAGCATACCTGTATTTTCAGTTTTTATCCCACCATACCAGTGGGATGAAGAGGTCACACTTAAATCTTTACAGCCCTTGACACTTTATTGTGGAGTAACAATGTGACGATAGCTTTCTCAAAAACTTCATGGCAGAAAAGTTTCTCAGGCCCTCCTCTCCTCCATATAGCTGATTCTTTGCAACAAGGGAGAAAGGAAGCAAGTCCACCTTTCATGGCAAGTAACATGTGGTTTCAAATAAGACACACAAAGATAAGAGAAGGAAATATAAGAAGTAAAGATGCAGTTTTTCACCTTTCTGATTGCCAAAATATAAAAGGTAAGAGAATAAGTAGTTTTCATTAAATTGTTAAATCTATTAGTGTAGACCAAAAGCTTGTTTTTACTCCACATATGCTTGCTTTGGATAGAAGTTTAAATTTAATCAACAGCATATTTGGGGATGAGGGGACATATAGTACATAATGCAGTAAAAAATTTATGCTTTACATGCTGAAATTATAGACAATTCAGTTTATAAATAAAGCAATTCCATAAGCTACATAAGGGACCATAGCTTGACTCTCCTAGCTAAATGGTAATATGCACCAATAACTGCAGTAACTGAGACAAATCTTTAATTCACTCACCAGCTTTATATGCTATTGCATTTGAAGCAGGCACAGACTTCTTGTAACACAAAAACACACTGGAACCCCACTGAAAAACAAAAATTAAGCATAAGAAAAGACAAAAAAAAGTGATGAGATGGGCTGGGGATTTAGCTCAGTGGTACCGTGCCTGCCCCGCAAGTGCAAGGTCCTGAGTTTGATCTCCGGCTTCCAAAAAAAAGTGAAGAGAAATTAATTTCTTTAATGTCATCTAATTATTTTGATTATTCAGCAGAGATTACTAAAAACCTCTGCTTACAGGACTGGGGATGGGCTTAGCACGTGCAAGGACCTGTGTTCAATCCCAGCAACACCAACTACAACAAAACCCTGTTTATCAAACAGACCATATAATATAAAATACAGCAAAGCATTGTTAAGAAAACCAAAAAAAAGAAACACCAAAGGAAAAAGAGTAAGACAAAAGGACAGTCACAAAAACTTTAGAATTGTGTAGTCATTCGGAGACTACTTCAGCTTGAAAAAGCACAAAGTGAGTGAACACTGAGCCCCAACCAGGGAAGAATGGAGTCAGGGTGCAGCTATGAATCCGTGACCTGCAGGACTGCTGTGCCTTCACCCATGGTTACAGGTGCTCATCGTGTCTGCTGAACCAACCACAAGAATTTAATCTGAGGATATTTTTCAAAATAAATCTGACAATAGTCAGATATAAAGCTACAAATCAAATATATCCCTACTTTTCCTCTTGAGAGTTCTTCTAAAGTGTAAGCATGCAAAAATACAGTATTTAAAATAAATAGGGGCCAAGGATTTAGCTCAGTGGTTCTGCTGCCTGCCTCACAAGCGCAAGGACCTGAGTTCGATCCCCGGGAGGATATTTTTCAAAATAAATCTGACAATAGTCAGATATAAAGCTACAAATCAAATATATCCCTACTTTTCCTCTTGAGAGTTCTTCTAAAGTGTAAGCATGCAAAAATACAGTATTTAAAATAAATAGGGGCCAAGGATTTAGCTCAGTGGTTCTGCTGCCTGCCTCACAAGCGCAAGGACCTGAGTTCGATCCCCGGGGCACCAACTACAAATCAAATATATCCCTACTTTTCCTCTTGAGAGTTCTTCTAAAGTGTAAGCATGCAAAAATACAGTATTTAAAATAAATAGGGGCCAAGGATTTAGCTCAGTGGTTCTGCTGCCTGCCTCACAAGCGCAAGGACCTGAGTTCGATCCCCGGTACCAAAAATAAATAAATGAATAAATAAATAAAATGTGAAGGCACCTAAAATAAATAAATAAATAAATAAATAAAATAAAGGTGAAGGCACCTCTCCTCTGCTGTCTTCAACTGTACTTTCGGACATTACTGAACCCAAAGATAACAAAACTATTATACTGATATAACAGACAATATTAGGACTTACCTCCCCAAAAGGTAAAAAAACTGACTTAAAATATTCTTTTTCTGGATTTATTGTAAATCACCAGATAAAATTTTTAAGAATTATTATTAATCATAAAACTCAGAGAGCTCAGGCTGGGGATTTAGCTCAGTGGTGCTGCCGCCTGCCTGGTAGGCACAAAGGGTCCAGAGTTCAATCCCTGGTACCAAAAAACCAAAACAAAACAAACAAACAAAAACCCTCAGAGAGTTAACAATAAAAACAATCATTAAAAATACAACATGAAATTGTAGGCCTAGGATCAGGATGAGCTATGTGTATGTAGCAATTCTCCACAATGAGTGTATTTACTATGTATTGCAAACATATACAGTACTAATAAAAAATACACATCTAATACACAGGAGCCCAAAAAGGTATCCCTTTTGTCTTCAAATGAAACTGTGAAAATAAAACATCTTTATTCTTACCATCCCACAGTTTAAGTTTTTGTCAACTTTGCAGAAGGTATGAGGAGGGGTTTCTCCTTTGCTGCTCACAATAACACAGACATCAGTGACGGCCAAGGAGTTCTGGGGTCGAACTGGGGGAGCCCTTCGATAAGTGATAAAGATCCTCTGTGAAGTGGTCGAACTGTTGTTGACATTGGCACAACGACCGTAGGGTGTAGCTTGGATCACTTCACATCCCGGAATAAGCCTTTCTTTCCCTTCATATAAAACTCTGTATGGCAGGGAGAGGAAAAGAGAAACAGACTTCAGGTTGATGTTAGTTTTCTTCTTGAAACAAACAAACATCAGGCCTTTTCTGTTTATCAAATATTAATTACAAACAAAAACTACTACATATTCCTTATTACATTAGGAAATATAAATCTCTGAATTATTTTTCAAAAGTTATTTTCAAAAGTAATTTAAATATAAATAGAATCAAACCACTTAATTTTCTATTGCTTTCTATAGAACACATATAAAAAAAGTAACATTAAAAATATCTTCAGGTCAATCCCTTTAAGTTAAATCAAGTATACAGATGTTCTCACAAAAATTTCTTTAGAACTCCTCTCACATTTTCTACCTTTAAAAATCCTCTGAAACCAGGCATGATGGCACATGTCTATAATCCCAGCACTCAGGAAGCTGAGGCAGGAGGATCTCCATGAGTTCAAGGCCAGCCTGAACTACAAAGCGAGACCATTTCAAAAACAAAACAAAACAAAACAAAATCCTGACCAAAAATTATAAAACATTATTTAAAGAAAATTTAAAAGCTATTAAATCAATACAGACATCGCATGTCTGTGGACTGAAAAACAATATTGATAAGATAGTAATATTTCCCAAACAGATCTACAAAGTCAATGTACTTCCCAGCTGATTTTCTTTTTTGTATGATCCTAAAGTTCATATGGAAATTCATGGGCCCCAGAATAGCCCAAAACATCTGCAAAAAGAAGAACAAAGTTAAAGAACTCACACTTCCCTACTTCAAAACACACTAGAAATCTACAATAATCAGAAAAATGCAGTACTGGCATACAAACAGACATGTATATTAGTGGAAAAGAACCGAAAACTCAAATTTTATACACTCAATTCATTTCAACAAGATTTTCCACAGGAAGTCAATGGAAAAAGAAGAACCTTTCAGAAACCAGTGCTGGAACAACTGGATATTCACATGCAAAAGTGTGAAGTTAGACTTCTTCCTCACACTGGAGACAAAAAAACCCAAACTGGAATCAGTCAAGGTTTTGTTCTGTTTTGTTTTTGAGACTAGGTCTTGCTACATTCCTTAGCCTGGCCTCAAACTGAAAATCCTTCTGCATCAGCCTCCCAATTACAGTCTTGCAACACTGTGCCCAGCAGGTTGTTTTGTGTTGTTTAGATTTGTTTCCTTACAGTGTCAGATTAAATCCAGGGCCTTTGCACTGAGCTACATCCCCAGCTCTTTTTCACTTTAGATTTTTTTTTTTTTTTTTTTTTTTTTTTCCGGGG